>NW_027182825.1:447500-820000 GCF_041146395.1 Eulemur rufifrons | reverse complement strand
CACTAACTCCTAACCGCTAACCCTAACACTAACCAAAAACCCTAATTACTAATCCCTAACCCTAATGCTTAACCTTTACCCTAATCGTTAACCCTCACCCTACATCTTAACACTGACCCTAACCTTAACCTTTAACTCTAAGCCTAACCCTTAACCCTACAGTAAGGAAGACCCTTAATGCTAATGGGATCCCTTATCCCTAACCCTAACACTACAGCTAAAAATAACCCTAACCTTGGATCCTTAAACCTAACCCCTAACACTTACTTTAACCCCAAACCATAACCCTAATCCTAAGCATTAAACTTAACCCTATCTCTTAACCCTAACGCTAGCCCTTACCCTAACGCCTAGATCTAACCCTAAATCTAACCTACCGCCTAATCCTAACCTTAAGCCCTAATGCTAACTCTAACCCTGAACCCTAAACCTACCCATAACCCTTAACACTAACCCTATCCGTGAACCTTAAGACTGACCCTAACTATTACCCGCACCCAAGCATTTAACCCTGACCCTAACCCTAATCCTTAATGATAACCCTAACACTAAACACTCACCCTAAGCCTAACACTTAACCCTAATCCTATCCCTTAACCCTAACCCTAACCCTAACCCTAATGCTAACCCCTAAACGTAACCCTAACCGTGACCAGTAAACCTAACCCTGACCTTCAACACAAACCATAGCACATAACTCTAACCCTAAAACGAACCCTAACCCTAACCCTAACCCTAAACCCTAACTCTTAACCTTAACCCTAAGCGTTAACTCTCACGCTAACCTTTAATCCTAACCCTAATCCTAATCTTCAACCCTAAACCTAACACTTAACCCTAACCCTGTACCAAACCCTAACCCCTCATCTTAACCCTAACCGTAAACCTCAACCCTAAACCAAAGTATAACCGTTAAACCTAAGAGTAACCTTTAACCCTAACCCTAATCCCTAACCCTAAGCCCTCACCCTAACACTAAACTTCATCCTTAACCCTAACCAGAATCCTAACCCTAAATCTAATTCTCAGACTTCTTGCTTTCTTAGAGTTTAGAAAGCCTGCAATCCTCCCTTGCCATGCATGAAAGGAGGCTCTAGCAATGTGTCCTGCATGTAAACCACGGGCCCATACCCAGAGTATGATAGAGTGGGTTCCCGGGTACAATCCCAGTCCCCTAAACTTCCCCCGCCCGCCTAATGCAGACAGGGCCCGTGCGCTAAGCATAAACAATACCTTTAACAGATAACCCTAACCCTGAACATAACACCCAACCCTGTTCCTATTTCTCCCCTTAACACGTAAACCTCACCGTGCGCCTAACTTTAACCTCTTATCCTAACGTTAATGCATAACCCATTTCCTGAGAACAACCCCTATCCCATAATTCTAACCCTATCTCCTAGTCATCACTGTGACACCTAATCCCTAACCCTAATTCTAAACCGCTAACCCTAACCGTAACCCTACCTACAACCCTAACACTGACAATAACCCTTACTTCTAACCCCAACGTTATGCCTAACAAAAACCCTAACCCTTGACCCTAACCCTTCACCCTAACCCATAAGCCTTACCCTAACCCTTAACCCTAATCCTAATCCTAACCATTAAACCTAACCCTAGCTCTTAAAGCTAACCCTAAACCTTACCCTCACGACTAGACCTAACCCTGACACTAACCTAACACCTAACCCTAACCCGAACCCCTAAAGCTAACCCTGAACCCTATCCCTAACCCTAGCAGTAAACTTTAACCCTAAACCTAAGCCCAACCCGTAACCCTAATCCTATCCTTTTACCCTAAGACTAACCCCTAAACCTAACCCCTATACCTCACCCTAACTCTAACCCCAATCCTAATTCTAACCATACTCCTTCATAAAACACTAACTCCTAACCGCTAACCCTAACACTAACCCAAAACCGTAATCACTAATCCCTAACCCTAACGCTTAACCTTTACCCTAACTGTTAACCCTCACCCTAAATCTTAACACTGACCCTAACTTTAACCTTTAACTCTAAGCCTAACCCTTAACCCTACAGTAAGGAAGACCCTTAATGCTAATGGGATCCCTTATCCCTAACCCTAACACTACAGCTAAAAATAACCCTAACCTTTGATCCTTAAACCTAACCCCTAACACTTACTTTAACCCCAAACCCTAACCCTAATCCTAAGCATTAAACCTAACCCTATCTCTTAATCCTAACGCTAGCCCTTACCCTAACGCCTAGATCTAACCCTAAATCTAACCTACCGCCTAATCCTAATCTTAAGCCCTAATGCTAACTCTAACCCTGAACTCTAAACCTACCCGTAACCCTTAACACTAACCCTGTCCGTGAACCTTAACCCTGACCCTAACCATTACCCGCACCCAAGCATTTAACCCTGACCCTAACCCTAATCCTTAATGATAACCCTAACACTAAACCCCCACCCTAAGCACAACACTTAACCCTAATCCTATCCCTGAACCCTAACCCTAACCTGAACACTAATGTTAACCCCTAAACGTAACCCTAACCGTGACAGGTGAACCTAACCCTAACCTCTAACACAAACCATAGCACATAACTCTAACCCTAAAACTAACCCTAACCCTAACCCTAAACCCCAACACTTAACCTTAACCCTAAGCGTTAACTTTCAGGCTAACCTTTAATCCTAACCCTAATCCTAATCTTCAACCCTAAACATAACACTTAACTCTAACCCTGTACCAAACCCTAACCCCTCATATTAACCCTAACCGCAAACCTCAACCCGAAACCAAAGTGTAACCGTTAAACCTAAGAGTATCCTTTAACCCTAACCCTAATCCCTAACCCTAAGCCCTCACCCTAACACTAAACTTCATCCTTAACCCTAAACAGAATAGTAACCCTAAATCTAATTCTCAGACTTCTTGCTTTCTTAGAGTTTAGAAAGCCTGCAATCCTCCCATGCCATGCGTGAAAGGAGGCTCTACCACTGTGTCCTGCATGAAACCCACGGGCCCATACCCAGAGTATGATAGAGTGGGTTCCCGGGTACAATCCCAGCCCCCTAATCTCCCCCCGCCCGCCTAATGCAGACAGGGCCCGTGCGCTAAGCATAAACAATACCTTTAACAGATAACCCTAACCCTGAACTTAACACCCAACTCTGTTCCTATTTCTCCCCTTAACACGTAAACCTCACCGTGCGCCTAACTTTAACCTCTTATCCTAACGTTAATGAATTACCCATTTCCTGAGAACAACCCCATCCCATAAATCTAACCCTATCTCCTAGTCATCACTGTGACACCTAATCCCTAACCCTAATTCTAAACCGCTAACCCTAACCGTAAGCCTACCTACAACCCTAACACTGACAGTAACCCTTACTTCTAACCCCAACGCTGTGCCTAACAAAAACCCTAACCCTTGACCCTAACCCTTCACCCTAACCCCTAAGCCTTACCCTAACCCTTAACCCTAATCCTAATCCTAACCATTAAACCTAACCCTAGCTCTTAAAGCTAACCCTAAACCTTACCCTCACGACTAGACCTAACCCTGACACTAACCTAACACCTAACCCTAACCAGAACCCCTAAAGCTAACCCTGAACCCTATCCCTAACCCTAGCAGTAAACTTTAACCCTAAACCGAAGCCCAACCCGTAACCCTAATCCTATCCTTTTACCCTAAAACTAACCCCTAAACCTAACCCCTATACCTCACCCTAACTCTAACCCCAATCCTAATTCTAACCATATCCCTTCATAAAACACTAACTCCTAACCGCTAACCCGAACACTAACCAAAACCCCTAATCAATAATCCCTAACCCTAACGCTTAACCTTTACCCTAACCGTTAACCCTCACCCTAAATCTTAACACTGACCCTAACCTTAACCTTTAACTCTAAGCCTAACCCTTAAGCCTACAGGAAGGAAGACCCTTAATGCTAATGGGATCCCTTCTCCCTATCCCTAACACTACAGCTAAAAATAACCCTAACTTTGGATCCTTAAACCTAACCCCTAACACTTACTTTAACCCCAAACCCTAACCCTAATCCTAAGCATTAAACCTAACCCTATCTCTTAACCCTAACGCTAGCTCTTCCCCTAACGCCTAGATCTAACCCTAAATCTAACCTACCGCCTAATCCTTACCTTAAGTCCTAAAGCTAACACAAACCTGAACCCTTAACCTACCCGTAACCCTTAACACTAACCCTATCCGTGAACCTTAACCCTGACCCTAACCATTACCCGCACCCAAGCATTTAAACCTGACCCTAACCCTAATACTTAATGCTAACCTTAAAACTAAACCCTAACCCTAAGCCCAACACTTAACCGTAATCCTATCCCTTAACCCTACCCCTAACCCTAACCCTAATGCTACCCCCTAAACGTAACCCTAAACGTGACCAGTAAACCTAACCCTAACCTCTAACACAAACCATAGCACATAACTCTAAACCTAAAACTAACCCTAACCCTAACGCTAACCCCTAAATCTTATCCTTAACACTAAGCGTTAACTCTCACGCTAACCTTTAATCCTAACCGTGATCCTAATCTTCAACCCTAAACCTAACACTTAACCCTAACCCTGTACCAAACCCTAACCCCTCATCTTAACCCTAACCGTAAACCTCAACCCTAAACCAAAGTGTAACCGTTAAACCTAAGAGTAACCTTTAACCCTAACCCTAATCCCTAACCCTAAGCCCTCACCCTAACACTAAACTTCATCCTTAACCCTAACCAGAATCCTAACCCTAAATCTAATTCTCAGACTTCTTGCTTTCTTAGAGTTTAGAAAGCCTGCAATCCTCCCATGCCATGCGTGAAAGGAGGCTCTACCACTGTGTCCTGCCTGAAACCCATGGGCCCATACCCAGAATATGATAGAGTGGGTTCCCGGGTACAATCCCAGCCCCCTAAACTCCCCCCGCCCGCCTAATGCAGACAGGGCCCGTGCGCTAAGCATAAACAATACCTTTAACAGATAACCCTAACCCTGAACATAACACCCAACCCTGTTCCTATTTCTCCCCTTAACACGTAAACCTCACCGTGCGCCTAACTTTAACCTCTTATCCTAACGTTAATGCATAACTCATTTCCTGAGAACAACCCCTATCCCATAATTCTAACCCTATCTGCTAGTCATCACTGTGACACCTAATCCCTAACCCTAATTCTAAACCACTAACCCTAACCGTAACCCTACCTACAACCCTAACACTGACAGTAACCCTTACTTCTAACCCCAACGCTATGCCTAACAAAAACCCTTACCCTTGACCCTAACCCTTCACCCTAACCCCTAAGCCTTACCCCAACCCTTAACCCTAATCCTAATCCTAACCATTAAACCTAACCCTAGCTCTTAAAGCTAACCCTAAAACTTACCCTCACGACTAGACCTAACCCTGACACTAACCTAACACCTAACCCTAACCAGAACCCCTAAAGCTAACCCTGAACCCTATCCCTAACCCTAGCAGTAAACTTTAACCCTAAACCTAAGCCCAACCAGTAACCCTAATCCTATCCTTTTACCCTAAAACTAACCCCTAAACCTAACCCCTATACCTCACCCTAACTCTAACCCCAATCCTAATTCTGACCATACTCCTTCATAAAACCCTAACTCCTAACCGATAACCCTAACACTAACCAAAAACCCTAATCACTAATCCCTAACCCTAACGCTTAACCTTTAACCTGACCATTAACCCTCACCCTAAATCTTAACACTGACCCTAACCTTAACCTTTAACTCTAAGCCTAACCCTTAACCCTACAGGAAGGAAGACCCTTAATGCTAATGGGATCCCTTATACCTAACCCTAACACTACAGCTAAAAATAACCCTAACCTTGGATCCTTAAACTTAACCCCTAACACTTACTTTAACCCCAAACCCTAACCCTAATCCTAAGCATTAAACCTAACCCTATCTCTTAACCCTAACGCTAGCCCTTACCCTAACGCCTAGATCTAACCCTAAATCTAACCTACCGCCTAATCCTAACCTTAAGTCCTAAAGCTAACACTAACCCTGAACCCTAAACCTACCCGTAACCCTTAACACTAACCCTATCCGTGAACCTTAACCCTGACCCTAACCATTACCCGCAACCAAGCATTTAAACCTGACCCTAACCCTAATCCTTAATGCTAACCCTAACACTAATCCCTAACCCTAAGCCCAACACTTAACCCTAATCCTATCCCTTAACCCTAACCCTAACCCTAACGCTAATGCTACCCCCTAAACCTAACCCTAACCGTGACCAGTAAACCTAACCCTAACCTCTAACACAAACCATAGCACACAACTCTAAACCTAAAACTCACCGTAACACTAAACCTAACCCTAAACCCTAACTCTTAACCTTAACCCTAAGTGTTAACTCTCACGCTAACCTTTAATCCTAACCCTAATCCTAATCTTCAACCCTAAACCTAACACTTAACCCTAACCCTGTACCAAACCCTAACCCCTCATCTTAACCCTAACCGTAAACCTCAACCCTAAACCAAAGTGTAACCGTTAAACCTAAGAGTAACATTTAACCCTAACCCTAATCCCTAACCCTAAGCCCTCACCCTAAGACTAAACTTCATCCTTAACCCTAATCAGAATCCTAACCCTAAATCTAATTCTCAGACTTCTTGCTATCTTAGAGTTTAGAAAGCCTGCAATCCTCCCATGCCATGCGTGAAAGGAGGCTCTACCACTGTGTCCTGCATGAAACCCACTGGCCCATACACAGAGTATGATACAGTGGGTTCCCGGGTACAATCCCAGCCCCCTAAACTCCCCCCGCCCGCCTAATGCAGACAGGGCCCGTGCGCTAAGCATAAACAATACCTTTAACAGATAACCCTAACCCTGAACATAACACCCAACCCTGTTCCTATTTCTCCCCTTAACACGTAAACCTCACCATGCGCCAAACTTTAACCTCTTATCCTAACGTTAATGCATAACCCATTTCCTGAGAACAACCCCTATCCCATAATTCTAACCCTATCTCCTAGTAATCCCTGTGACATCTAATCCCTAACCATAATTCTAAACCGCTAACCCTAACTGTAACCCTACCTACAACCCTAACACTGACAGTAACCCTTACTTCTAACCCGAACGCTATGCCTAACAAAAGCCCTAACCCTTGACCCTAACCCTTCACTCTAACCCGTAAGCCTTACCCTAACCCTTAACCTTAATCCTAATCCTAACCATTAAACCTAACCCTAGCTCTTAAAGCTAACCCTAAACCTTACCCTCACGACTAGACCTAACCCTGACACTAACCTAACACCTAACCCTAACCAGAACCCCTAAAGCTAACCCTGAACCCTATCCCTAACCCTAGCAGTAAACTTTAACCCTAAACCTAAGCCCAACCCGTCACCCTAATCCTATCCTTTTACCCTAAAACTAACCCCTAAACCTAACCCCTATACCTCACCCTAACTCTAACCCCAATCCTAATTCTAACCATACCCCTTCATAAAACACTAACTCCTAACTGCTAACCCGAACACTAACCAAAAACCCTAATCACTAATCCCTAACCCTAACGCTTAACCTTTACCCTGACCGTTAACCCTCACCCTAAATCTTATCACTGACCCTAACCTTAACCTTTAACTCTAAGCCTAACCCTTAACCCTACAGTAAGGAAGACCCTTAATGCTAATGGGATCCCTTATCCCTAACCCTAACACTACAGCTAAAAATAACCCTAACGATGGATCCTTTAACCTCACCTCTAACACTTACTTGAACCCCAAACCCTAACCCTAATCCTAAGCATTAAACCTATCCCTATCTCTTAACTCTAACGCTAGCCCTTACCCTAACGCCTAGATCTAACCCTAAATCTAACCTACCGCCTAATCCTGACCTTAAGCCCTAATGGTAACACTAACCCTGAACCCTAAACCTACCCGTAACCCTTAACACTAACCCTATCCGTGAACCTTAACCCTGACCCTAACAATTACCCGCACCCAAGCATTTAACCCTGATTCTAACCCTAATCCTTAATGCTAAACCTAACACTTAACCCTAACCCTAAGCCCAACACTTAACCCTAATCCTATCCCTTAACACTAACCCTAACCCTAATGCTACCCCCTATAGGTAACCCTAACCGTGACCAGTAAACCTAACCCTAACCTCTAACACAAACCATAGCACATAACTCTAACCCTAAAACTAACCCTAACCCTAACTCTAACCCCTAACTCTTAACCTTAACCCTAAGCGTTAACTATCACGCTAATCTTTAATCCTAACCCTAATCCTAATCTTCAACCCTAAACCTAACACTTAACCCTAACCCTGTACCAAACCCTAACCCCTCATCTTAACCCAAAACGTAAACCTCAACCCTAAACCAAAGTGTAACCGTTAAACCTAAGAGTAACGTTTAACCCTAACCCTAATCCCTAACCCTAAGCCCTCACCCTAACACTAAACTTCATCCTTAACCCTAACCAGAATCCTAAACCTAAATCTAATTCTCAGACTTCTTGCTTTCTTAGAGTTTAGAAAGCCTGCAATCCTCCCATGCCATGCGTGAAAGGAGGCTCTACCACTGTGTCCTGCATGAAACCGATGGGCCCATACCCAGAGTATGATAGAGTGGGTTCCCGGGTACAATCCCAGCCCCCTAAACTCCCCCCGCCCGCCTAATGCAGACAGGGCCCGTGCGCTAAGCATAAACAATACCTTTAACAGATAACCCTAACCCTGAACATAACACCCAACCCTGTTCCTATTTCTCCCCTTAACACGTAAACCTCACCGTGCGCCTAACTTTAACCTCTTATCCTAACGTTAATGCATAACCCATTTCCTGAGAACACCCCCATCCCATAATTCTAACCGTATCTCCTAGTCATCACTGTGACACCTAATCCCTAACCCTAATTCTAAACCGCTAACCCTAACCGTAACCCTACCTACAACCCTAACACTGACAGTAACCCTTACTTCTAACCCCAACGCTATGCCTAACAAAAACCCTAACCCTTGACCCTAACCCTTCACCCTAACCCCTAAGCCTTACCCTAACCCTTAACCCTAATCCTAATCCTAACCATTAAACCTAACCCTAGCTTTTAAAGCTAACCCTAAACCTTACCCACACGACTAGACCTAACCCTGACACTAACCTAACACCTAACCCTAACCAGAACCCCTAAAGCTAACCCTGAACCCTATCCCTAACCCTAGCTGTAAACTTTAACCCTAAACCTAAGCCCAACCAGTAACCCTAATCCTATCCTTTTACCCTAAAACTAACTCCTAAACCTAACCCCTATACCTCACCCTAACTCTAACCCCAATCCTAATTCTAACCATACCCCTTCATAAAACACTAACTCCTAACCGCTAACCCTAACACTAACCAAAAACCCTAATCACTAATCCCTAACCCTAACGCTTAACCTTTACCCTAACCGTTAACCCTCACCCTAAATCTTAACACTGACCCTAACCTTAACCTTTAACTCTAAGCCTAACCCTTAACCCTACAGGAAGGAAGACCCTTAATGCTAATGGGATCCCTTATCCCTAACCCTAACACTACAGCTAAAAATAACCCTAACCTTGGATCCTTAAACCTAACCCCTAACACTTACTTTAACCCCAAACCCTAACCCTAATCCTAAGCATTAAACCTAACCCTATCTCTTAACCCTAACGCTAGCCCTTACCCTAACGCCTAGATCTAACCCTAAATCTAACCTACCGCCTAATCCTAACCTTAAGACCTATTGCTGACACTAACCCTGAACCCTAAACCTACCCGTAACCCTTAACACTAACCATATCCGTGAACCTTAACCCTGATCCTAACCATTACCCGCACTCAAGCATTTAACCCTGACCCTAACCCTAATCCTTAATGCTAACCCTAACACTAAACCCTAACCCTAAGCCCACACTTAACCCTAATCCTATCCCTTAACCCTAATCCTTACCCTAATTCTACCCCCTAAACGAAACCCTAACTGTGACCAGTAAACCTAACCCTAACCTCTAACACAAACCACAGCACATAACTCTAACCCTAAAACTAACCCTAACCCTAAACCTAACCCTAAACCCTAACTCTTAACCTTAACGCTAAGAGTTAACTCTCACGCTAACCTTTAATCCTAACCCTAATCCTAATCTTCAAACCTAAACCTAACACTTAACCCTAACCCTGTACCAAACCCTAACCACTCATCTTAACCCTAACCGTAAACCTCAACCCTAAACCTAAGTCTAACCGTTAAACCTAAGAGTAACGTTTAACCCTAACCCTAATCCCTAACCCTAAGCCCTCACCCTAACACTAAACTTCATCCTTAACCCTAACCAGAATCCTAACCCTAAATCTAATTCTCAGACTTCTTGCTTTCTTATAGTTTAGAGAGCCTGCAATTCTCCCATGCCATGCGTGAAAAGAGGCTCTACCACTGTGTCCTGCATGAAACCCACGGGCCCATACCCAGAGTATGATAGAGTGGGTTCCCGGGTACAATCCCAGCCCTCTAAACTCCCCACGCCCGCCTAATGCAGACAGGGCCCATGCAGTAAGCATAAACAATATCTTTAACAGATAATCCTAACCCTGAACATAACACCCAACCCTGTTCCTATGTCTCCCCTTAACACGTAAACCTCACCGTGCGCCTAACTTTAACCTCTTATCCTAACGTTAATGCATAACCCATTTCCTGAGAACAACCCCTATCCCATAATTTAACCCTATCTCCTAGTCATCACTGTGACACCTAATCCCTAACCCTAATTCTAAACCGCTAACCCTAACCATAACCCTACCTACAACCCTAACACTGACAGTAACCCTTACTTCTAACCCCAACGCTATGCCTAACAAAAACCCTAACCCTTGACCCTAACCCTTCACCCTAACCCCTAAGCCTTACCCTAACCCTTAACCCTAATCCTAATCCTAACCATTAAACCTAACCCTAGCTCTTAAAGCTGACCCTAAACCTTACCCTCACGACTAGACCTAACCCTGACATTAACCTAATACCTAACCCTAACCAGAACCCCTAAAGCTAACCCTGAACCCTATCCCTAACCCTAGCAGTAAACTTTAACCCTGAACCTAAGCCCAACCCGTAACCCTAATCCTATCCTTTTACCCTAAAATTAACCGCTATACCTCACCCTAACTCTAACCCCAATCCTAATTCTAACCATGCCCTTCGTAAAACACTAAGTCCTAACCGCTAACCCTAACACTAACCAAAAACCCTAATCACTAATCCCTATCCCTAACGCTTAACCTTTACCCTAGCCGTTAACCCTCACCCTAAATCTTAACACTGACCCTAACCTTAACCTTTAACTCTAAGCCTAACAATTAACCCTACAGTAAGGAAGACCCTTAAGGCTAATGGGATCCCTTATCCCTAACCCTAACACTACAGCTAAAAATAACCCTAACCTTGGATCCTTAAACCTAACCCCTAACATTTACTTTAACCCCAAACCCTAACCCTAATCCTAAGCATTAAACCTAAACCTATCTCTTAACCCTAACGCTAGCCCTTACCCTAACGCCTAGATCTAACCCTAAATCTAACCTACCGCCTAATCCTAACCTTAAGCCCTAATGCTAATACTAACCCTGAACCCTAAACCTACCCTTAACCCTTAACACTAACCCTATCCGTGAACCTAAACCCTGACCCTAACCATTACCCGCACCCAAGCATTTAACCCGGAACCTAACCCTAATCCTTAATGCTAACCTTAACACTAAACCCTAACCCTAAGCCCAACACTTAACCCTAATCCTATCCCTTAACCCCAACCCTAACCCTAATGATAACCCCTAAACGTAACCCTAACCGTGACCAGTAAACCTAACCCTAACCTCTAACACAAATCATAGCACATAACTCTAAACCTAAAACTAACCCTAACCCTAACCCTAAACCCTAACCCTTAACCTTAACCCTAAGCGTTAACTCTCATGCTAACCTTTAATCCTAACCCTAATCCTAATCTTCAACCCTAAACCTAACACTTAACCCTAACCCTGTACCAAACCCTAACCCCTCATCTTAACCCTAACCGTAAACCTCAACCCTAAACCAAAGTGTAACCGTTAAACCTAAGAGTAACCTTTAACCCTAACCCTAATCCCTAACCCTAAGCCCTCACCCTAACACTAAACTTCATCCTTAACCCTAACCATAATCCCAACCCTAAATCTAATTCTCAGACTTCTTGCTTTCTTAGAGTTTAGAAAGCCTGCAATCCTCCCATGCCATGCGTGAAAGGAGGCTCTACCACTGTGTCCTGCATGAAACCCACGGGCCCATACCCAGAGTACGATAGAGTGGGTTGCCGGGTACAATCCCAGCCCCCTAATCTCCCCCCGCCCGCCTAATGCAGACAGGGCCCGTGCGCTAAGCATAAACAATACCTTTAACAGATAACCCTAACCCTGAACATAACACCCAACCCTGTTCCTATTTCTCCCCTTAACACGTAAACCTCACCGTGCGCCTAACTTTAACCTCTTATCCTAATGTTAATGCATAACCCATTTCCTGAGAACAACCCCTATCCCATAATTCTAACCCTATCTCCTAGTCATCACTGTGACACCTAATCCCTAACCCTAATTCTAAACCGCTAACCCTAACCGTAACCCTACCTACAACCCTAACACTGACAGTAACCCTTACTTCTAACCCCAACGCTATGCCTAACAAAAACCCTAACCCTTGACCTAACCCTTCACCCTAATCCCTAAGCCTTACCCTAACCCTTAACCCTAATCCTAATCCTAACCATTAAACCTAACCCTAGCTCTTAAAGCTAACCCTAAACCTTACCCTCACGACTAGACCTAACCCTGACACTAACCTAACACCTAACCCTAACCAGAACCCCTAAAGCTAACCCTGAACCCTATCCTAACCCCAGCAGTAAATTTTAACCCTAAACCTAAGCCCAACCCGTAACCCTAATCCTATCCTTTTACCCTAAAAGTAACCCCTAAACCTAACCCCTATACCTCACCCTAACTCTAACCCCAATCCTAATTCTAACCATACCCCTTCATAGAACACTAACTCCTAACCGATAACACTAACACTAACCAAAAACCCTAATTACTAATCCCTAACCCTAACACTTAACCTTTACCCTGACCGTTAAACCTCACCCTAAATCCTTAACACTGACCCTAACCTTAACCTTTAACTCTAAACCTAACCCTTAACCCTACAGTAAGGAAGACCCTTAATGCTAATGGGATCCCTTATCCCTAACCCTAACACTACAGCTAAAAATAACCCTAATCTTTGATCCTTAAACCTAACCCCTAACACTTACTTTAACCCCATACCCTAATCCTAATCCTAAGCATTAAACCTAACCCTATCTCTTAACCCTAACGCTAGCCGTTACCCTAACGCCCAGATCTAACCCTAAATCTAACCTACCGCCTAATCCTAACCTTAAGCTCTAATGCTAACACTAACCCTGAACCCTAAACCTACCCGTAACCCTTAACACTAACCCTATCCGTGAACCTTCACCCTGACCCTAACCATTACCCGCACCCAAGCATTTAACACTGACCCTAACCGTAATCCTTAATGCTAACTTTAACACTAAACCCTAACCCTAAGCCCAACACTTAACCCTAATCCTATCCCTTAACCCTAACCCTAACCCTAACCCTAATGCTAACCCCTAAACGTAACCCTAACCGTGACCAGTAAACCTAACCCTAACCTCTAACACAAACCATAGCACATAACTCTATCCCTAAAACTAACCCTAACCCTAACCCTAACCCTAAACCCTAACTCTTAACCTTAACCCTAAGCATTAACTCTCACGCTAACCTTTAATCCTAACCCGAATCCTAATCTTCAACCCGAAACCTAACACTTAACCCTAACCCTGTACCAAACCCTAACCCCTCATCTTAACCCTAACCGTAAACCTCAACCCTAAACCAAAGTGTAACCGTTAAACCTAAGAGTAACCTTTAACCCTAACCCTAATCCCTAACCCTAAGCCCTCACCCTAACACTAAACTTCATCCTTAACCCTAACCATAATCCCAACCCTAAATCTAATTCTCAGACTTCTTGCTTTCTTAGAGATTAGAAAGCCTGCAATCCTCCCATGCCATGCGTGAAAGGAGGCTCTACCACTGTGTCCTGCATGAAACCCACGGGCCCATACCCAGAGTACGATAGAGTGGGTTCCCGGGTACAATCCCAGCCCCCTAAACTCCCCCCGCCTGTCTAATGCAGACAGGGCCCGTGCGCTAAGCATAAACAATACCTTTAACAGATAACCCTAACCCTGAACATAACACCCAACCCTGTTCCTATTTCTCCCCTTAACACGTAAACCTCACCGTGCGCCTAACTTTAAACTCTTTTCCTAACGTTAATGCATAACCCATTTCCTGAGAACAGCCCCTATCCCATAATTCTAAGCCTATCTCCTAGTCATCA
This sequence comes from Eulemur rufifrons, assembly GCF_041146395.1. Classification (NCBI taxonomy): domain Eukaryota; kingdom Metazoa; phylum Chordata; class Mammalia; order Primates; family Lemuridae; genus Eulemur; species Eulemur rufifrons. The sequence continues at coordinate 805,465 of NW_027182825.1, read as the reverse complement.
CTGTGACACCTAATCCCTAACCCTAATTCTAAACCGCTAACCCTAACCATAACCCTACCGACAACCCTAACACTGACAGTAACCCTTACTTCTAACCCCAACTCTATGCCTACCAAAAACCCTAACCCTTCACCATAACCCCTAAGCCTTACCCTAACCCCTAACCCTAATCCTAATCCTAACCATTAAACCTAACCCTAGCTCTTAAAGCTAACCCTAAACCTTACCCTCACGACTAGACCTAACCCTGACACTAACCTAACACCTAACCCTAACCAGAACCCCTAAAGCTAACCCTGAACCCTATCCCTAACCCCAGCAGTAGACTTTAACCCTAAACCTAAGCCCAACCCGTAACCCTAATTCTATCCGTTTACCCTAAAACTAACCCCTAACCTAACCCCTATACCTCACCCTAACTCTAACCCCAATCCTAATTCTAACCATACCGCTTCATAAAACACTAACTCCTAACCGCTAACCCTAACATTAACCAAAATCCCTAATCACTAATCCCTAACCCTAACGCTTAACCTTTACCCTAACAGTTAACCCTCACCCTAAATCTTAACACTGACCCTAACCTTAACCTTTAACTCTAAGCCTAACCCTTAACCCTACAGTAAGAAAGACCCTTAATGCTAATGGGATCCCTTATCCCAAACCCTAACACTACAGCTAAAAATTACCCTAACCTTGGATCCTTAAACCTAACCCCTAACACTTACTTTAACCCCAAACCCTAACCCTAATCCTAAGCATTAAACCTAACCCTATCTCTTAACCCTAACGCTAGCCCTTACCCTAACGCCTAGATCTAACCCTAAATCTAACCTACCGCCTAATCCTAACCTTCAGCCCTAATGCTAACTCTAACCCTGAACCCTAAACCTACCCGTGACCCTTAACACTAACCCTATCCGTGAACCTTAACCCTGACCCTAACCATTACCCGCACCCAAGCATTTAACCCTGATCCTACCCCTAATCCTTAATGATAACCCTAACACTAAACCCTAACCCTAAGCCCAACACTTATCCCTAATCCTATCCCTTAACCATAACCCTAATGCTAACCCCTAAACGTAACCCCAACCGTTACCAGTAAACCTAACCCTAACCTCTAACACAAACCATAGCACATAACTGTAACCCTAAAACGAACCCTAACCCTAACCCTAAACCCTAATTCTTAACCTTAACCCTAAGCGTTAACTCTCATGCTAACCTTTAATCCTAACCCTAATCCTAATCTTCAACCCTAAACCTAACACTTAACCCTAACCCTGTACCAAACCCTAACCCCTCATCTTAACCCTAACCGTAAACCTCAACCCTAAACCAAAGTGTAGCCATTAAACCTAAGAGTAACCTTTAACCCTAACCCTAATCCCTAACCCTAAGCCCTCACCCTAACACTAAACTTCATCCTTAACCCTAACCATAAATCCTACCCCTAAATCTAATTCTCAGACTTCTTCCTTTCTTAGAGTTTAGAAAGCCTGCAATCCTCCCATGCCATGCGTGAAAGGAGGCTCTACAACTGTGTCCTGCATGAAACCCACGGGACCATACCCAGAGTATGATAGAGTGGGTTCCCGGGTACAATCCCAGCCCCCTAAACTCCCCCAGTCCGCCTAATGCAGACAGGGCCCGTGCGCTAAGCATAAACAATACCTTTAACAGATAACCCTAACCCTGAACATAACACCCAACCCTGTTCCTATTTCTCCCCTTAACACGTAAATCTCACCGTGCGCCTAACTTTAACCTCTTATCCTAACGTTAATGCATAACCCATTTCCTGAGAACAACCCCTATCCCATAATTCTAACCCTATCTCCAAGTCATCACTGTGACACCTAATCCCTAACCCTAATTCTAAACCGCTAACCCTAACCGTAACCCTACCTACAACCCTAACACTGACAGTAACCCTTACTTCTAACCCCAACGCTATGCCTAACAAAAACCCTAACCCTTGACCTAACCCTTCACTCTAACCCCTAAGCCTTACCCTAACCCTTAACCCTAATCCTAATCCTAACCATTAAACCTAACCCTAGCTCTTAAAGCTAACCCTAAACCTTACCCTCACGACTAGACCTAACCCTGACACTAACCTAACACCTAACCCTAACCAGAACCCCTAAAGCTAACCCTGAACCCTATCCCTAACCCTAGCAGTGAACTTTAACCCTAAACCTAAGCCCAACCTGTAACCATAATCCTATCCTTTTACCCTAAAACTAACCCATAACCTAACCCCTATACCTCACCCTAACTCTTACCCCAATCCTAATTCTAACCATACCCCTTCATAAAACACTAACTCCTAACCACTAACCCTAACACTAACCAAAAACCCTAATCACTAATCCCTAACCCTAACGCTTAACCTTTACCCTAACCGTTAACCCTCACCCTAAATCTTAACACTGACCCTAACCTTAACCTTTAACTCTAAGCCTAACCCTTAACCCTACAGTAAGGAAGACCCTTAATGCTAAAGGGATCCCTTATCCCTAACCCTAACACTACAGCTAAAAATAACCCTAACCTTGGATCCTTAAACCTAACCCCTAACACTTACTTTAACCCCAAACCCTAACCCTAATCCTAAGCATTAAACCTAACCCTATCTCTTAACCCTAACGCTAGCCCTTACCCTAAATCTAGATCTAACCCTAAATAGAACCTACCGCCTAATCCTAAACTTAAGCCCTAATGCTAACTCTAACCCTGAACCCTAAACCTACCCGTAACCCTTAACACTAACCCTATCCGTGAACCTTAACCCTGACCCTAACCATTACCCGCACCCAAGCATGTAACCCTGACCCTACCCCTAATCTTTAATGGTAACCCTAACACTAAACCCTCACGCTACGCCCAACACTTAAGCCTAATCCTATCCCTTAACCCTAACCCTAATGCTAACCCCTAAACTTATCCCTCACCGTGACCAGTAAACCTAACCCTAACCTCTAACACAAACCATAGGACATAACTCTAACCCTAAAACGAACCCTAACCCTAAGCCTATCCCTAAACCCTAAATGTTAACCTTAACCCTAAGCGTTAACTCTCACGCTAACCTTTAATCCTAACCCTAATCCTAATCTTCCACCATAAACCTAACACTTAACCCTAACCCTGTACCAAACCCTAACCCCTCATCTTAACCCTAACCGTAAACCTCAACCCTAAACCAAAGTGTAACCGTTAAACCTAAAAGTAATCTTTAACCCTAACCCTAATCACTAACCCTAAGCCCTCACCCTAACACTAAACTTCATCCTTAACCCTAACAATAATCCAACCCTAAATCTCATTCTCAGACTTCTTGCTTTCTTAGAGTTTAGAAAGATTGCAATCCTCCCATGCCATGCATGAAAGGAGGCTCTTCCACTGTGTCCTGCATGAAACCCACGGGCCCATACCCAGAGTATGACAGAGTGGGTTCCCGGGTACAATCCCAGCCCCCTAAACTCCCCCCGCCCGCCTAATGCAGACAGGGCCCGTGCGCTAAGCATAAACAATACCTTTAACAGATAACCCTAACCCTGAACATAACACCCAACCCTGTTCCTCTTTCTCCCCTTAACACGTAAACCTCACCGTGCGCCTAACTTTAACCTCTTATCCTAACGTTAATGCATAACCCATTTCCTGAGAACAACCCCTATCCCATAATTCTAACCCTATCTCCTAGTCATCACTGTGACACCTAATCCCTAACCCTAATTCTAAACCGCTAACCCTAACCGTAACCCTACCTACAACCCTAACACTGACAGTAACCCTTACTTCTAACCCCAACGCTATGCCTAACAAAAACCCTAACCCTTGACCCTAACCCTTCACCCTAACCCCTAAGCCTTACCCTAACCCTTAACCCTAATCCTAATCCTAACCATTAAACCTAACCCTAGCTCTTAAAGCTAACCCTAAACCTTACCCTCACGACTAGAACTAACCCTGACACTAACCTAACACCTAACCCTAACAATAACCCCTAAAGCTAACCTTGAACCCTATACCTATCCCTAGCAGTAAACTTTCACCCTAAACCTAAGCCCAACCCGTAACCCTAATCCTATCCTTTTCCCCTAAAACTAACCCCTATAACTAACCCCTGTACCTCACCCTAACTCTAACCCCAATCCTAATTCTAACCATACCCCTTCATAAAACACTAACTCCTAACCGCTAACCCTAACACTAACCAAAAACCCTAATCATTAATCCCTAACCCTAACGCTTAACCTTTACCCTAACCGTTAACCCTCACCCTAAATCTTAACACTGACCCTAACCTGAACCTTTAACTCTAAGCCTAACCCTTAATCCTACAGGAAGGAAGACCCTTAATGCTAATGGGATCCCTTATCCCTAACCCTAACACTACAGCTAAAAATAACCCTAACCTTTGATCCTTAAACCTAACCCCTAACACTTACTTTAACCCGAAACCCTAACCCTAATCCTAAGCATTAAACCTAATCCTATCTCTTAACCCTAACGCTAACCCTTACCCTAACGCCTAGATCTAACCCTAAATATAACCTACCACCTAATCCTAACCTTAAGACCTAATGGTAACTCTAACCCTGAACCCTATATCTACCCATAATCCTTAACACTAACTCTATCCGTGAACCTTAACCCTGACCCTAACTATTACCGGCACCCAAGCATTTAACCCTGACCCTAACCCTAATCCTTAATGCTAAACCTAACACTAAACCCTCACCCTAAGCCCAACACTTAACCCTAATCCTATCCCTTAACCCTAACCCTAACCTAACCCTAACCCTAACCCCTAACCCTAACCCTAACCCCAAACCCTAATCCTAACCCAACCCCTAACCCTAACCCTAACCCCTAACCCTAACCCCTAACCCTCATCCTAACCCTACCCTAACCCTAACCCCTAACCCTAACCCTAACCCCTAACCCTAACCCTAACCGCTAACGCTAACCCTAACCCCTAACCCTAACCCTAACCCCTAACCCTAACCCCTAACCCTAACCCTAACCCCTAACCCTAACCCTAACCCCAACCCCAACCCCAAACCTAACCCAACCCTAAACCTAACCAGAACCCTAACCCCTAATCCTAACCCCTAACCCTAACCCCTAACCCTAACTCTAACCTTAACCCCTAACCCTAACCCCTAACCCCTACCCCTACCCCTAACCCTAACCCCTAACCCTACCCCTACCCCTACCCCTAACCCTAACCCCTAACCCTACCCCTAAACCCTAACCCTACCCCTAACCCTAAACCTAACCCTAACCCCTAACCCTAACCCCTAACCCTAACCCTAACCCCGAACCCTAACCCCTAACCCCTAACACTAACCCCTAACCCTAACCCTAACCCCTAACCCTAACCCTAACTCTTAACCTTAACCCTAAGAGTTAACTCTCACGCTAACCTTTAATCCTAACCCTAATCCTAATCTTCAACCCTAAACCTAACACTTAACCCTAACACTGTACCAAACCCTAACCCCTCATCTTAACCCTAACCGTAAACCTCAACCCTAAACCAAAGTGTAGCCGTTAAACCTAAGGGTAACCTTTAACCCTAACCCTAATCCCTAACCCTAAGCCCTCACCCTAACACTAAACTTGATCCTTAACCCTAACCAGAATCCTACCCCTAAATCTAATTCTCAGACTTCTTGCTTTCCTAGAGTTTAGAAAGCCTGCAATCCTCCCATGCTATGCGTGAAAGGAGGCTCTACCACTGCGTCCTGCATGAAACCCACGGGCTCATACACAGAGTATGATAGAGTGGGTTCCCGGGTACAATCCTAGCCCCCTAAACTCCCCCCACCCGCCCAATGCAGACAGGGCCCGTGCGCTAAGCATAAACAATACCTTTAACAGATAACCCTAACCCTGAACATAACACCCAACCCTGTTCCTATTTCTCCCCTTTACACGTAAACCTCACCGTGCGCCTAACGTTAACCTCTTATCCTAACGTTAATGCATAACCCATTTCCTGAGAACAACCCCTATCCCATAATTCTAACCCTATCTCCTAGTCATCACTGTGACATCTAATCCCTAACCCTAATTCTAAACCGCTAACCCTAACCGTAACCCTACCTAAAACCCTGACACTGACAGTAATCCTTATTTCTAACCCCAACGCTATGCCTAACAAAAACCCTAACCCTTCACCCTAACCCCTAAGCCTTACCCTAACCCTTAACCCTAATCCTAATCCTAACCATTAAACCTAACCCTAGCTCTTAAAGCTAACCCTAAACCTTACCCACACGACTAGACCTAACCCTGACACTAACCTAACACCTAACCCTAACCAGAACCCCTAAAGCTAACCCTCAACCCTATCCCTAACCCTAGCAGTAAACATTAACCCTAAACCTAAGCCCAACCTGTAACCCTAATCCTATCCTTTTGCCCTAAAACTAACCCCTAAACCTAACCCCTATACCTCACCCTAACTCTAACCTCAATCCTAATTCTAACCATACCCCTTCATAAAACACTAACTCCTAACCGCTAACCCTAACACTAACCAAAAACCCTAATCACTAATCCCTAACCCTAACGCTTAACCTTTACCCTAACCGTTAACCCTCTCCCTAAATCTTAACACTGACCCTAAACTTAACCTTTAACTCTAAGCCTAACCCTTAGCCCTACAGTAAGGAAGACCCTTAATGCTAATGGGATCCCTTATCCCTAACCCTAACACTACAGCTAAAAATAACCCTAACCTTTGATCCTGAAACCTAACCCGTAACACTTACTTTAACCCCAAACCCTAACCCTAATCCTAAGCATTAAACCTAACCCTATCTCTTAACCCTAACGCTAGCCCTTACCCTAACGCCTAGATCTAACCCTAAGTCTAACCTACCGCCTAATCCTAACCTTAAGCCCTAATGCTAACTCTAACCCAGAACCCTAAACCTACCCGTAACCCTTAACACTATCCCTATCCGTGAACCTTAACCCTGACCCTAACCATTACCCGCACCCAAGAATTTAACCCTGACCCTACCCCTAATCCTTAATGATAACCCTAACACTAAACCCTAACCCTAAGCCCAACACTTTACCCTAATCGTATCCCTTAACCCTAACCCTAATGCTAACACCTAAACGTAACCCTCACCGTGACCAATAAACCTAACCCTAACCTCTAACACAAATCATAGCACATAACTCTAACCCTAAAACTAACCCTAACCCTAACCTTAACCCTAAACCCTAACTCTTAACCTTAACCCTAAGCGTTAACTCTCACGCTAACCTTTAATCCTAACACTAATCCTAATCTTCAACCCTAAACCTAACACTTAACCCTAACCCTGTACCAAACCCTAACCCCTCATCTTAACCCTAACCGTAAACCTCAACCCTAAACCAAAGTGTAACCGTTAAACCTAAGAATAACCTTTAACCTTAACCCTAATCCCTAACCCTAAGCCCTCACCCTAACACTAAACTTGATCCTTAACCCTAACCATAATCCTACCCCTAAATCTAATTCTCAGACTTCTTGCTTTCTTAAAGTTTAGAAAGCCTGCAATCCTCCCATGCCATGCGTGAAAGGAGGCTCTACCACTGTGTCCTGCATGAAACCCACGGGCCCATACCCAGAGTATGATAGAGTGGTTTCCCGGGTACAATCCCAGCCCCCTAAACTCCCCCCGCCCGCCTAATGCAGACAGGGCCCGTGCACTAAGTATAAACAATACCTTTAACAGATAACCCTAACCCTGATCATAACACCCAACCCTGTTCCTATTTCTCCCCTTAACACGTAAACCTCACCGTGCGCCTAACTTTAACCTCTTATCCTAACGTTAATGCATAACACGTTGCCTGAGAACAACCCCTATCCCATAATTCTAACCCTATCTCTTAGTGATCACTGTGACACCTAATCCCTAAACATAATTCTAAACCGCTAACCCTAACCGTAACCCTACCTACAACCCTAACAATGACAGTAACCCTTACTTCTAACCCCAATGCTATGCCTAACAAAAACCCTAACCCTTCACCCTAACCCCTAAGCCTTACCCTAACCCTTAACCCTAATCCTAATCCTAACCATTAAACCTAACCCTAGCTCTTAAAGCTAACCCTAAACCTTACCCTCACGACTAGACCTAACCCTCACACTAACCTAACACCTAACCCTAACCAGAACCCCTAAAGCTAACCCTGAACCCCATCCCTAACCCCAGCAGTAAACTTTAACCCTAATCCTAAGCCCAACACGTAACCCTAATCCTATCCTTTTACCCTAAAACTAACCCCTAAACCTAACCCCTATACCTCACCCTAACTCTAACCCCAATCCTAATTCTAACCATACCCCTTCATAAAACACTAACTCCTAACCGCTAACCCGAACACTAACCAAAAACCCTAATCACTAATCCCTAACCCTAACGCTTAACCTTTACCCTAACCGTTAACCCTCACCCTAAATCTTAACACTGACCCTAACTTTAACCTTTAACTCTAAGCCTAACCCTTAACCCTACAGTAAGGAAGACCCTTAATGCTAATGGGATCCCTTATCCCTAACCCTAACACTACAGCTAAAAATAACCTAACCTTGGATCCTTAAACCTAACCCCTAACACTTACTTTAACCCCAAACCCTAACCCTAATCCTAAGCATTAAACCTAACCCTATCTCTTAACCCTAACGCTAGCCCTTACCCTAAGGCCTAGATCTAACCCTAAATCTAACCTACCGCCTAATCCTAACCTTAAGCCTTAATGCTAACACTAACCCTGAACCCTAAACCTACCCGTAACCCTTAACACTAACCCTATCCGTGAACCTTAACCCTGACCCTAACCATTACCCGCACCCAAGCATTTAACCCTGACCCTAACCCTAATCCTTAATGCTACCCCTAACACTAAACACTAACCCTAAGCCCAACACTTAACCCTAACCCTATCCCTTAACCCTAACCCTAATCCTAATGCTACCCCCTAAACGTAACCCTAACCGTGACCAGTAAACCTAAGCCTAACCTCTAACACAAACCATAGTACATAACTCTAACCCTGAAACTAACCCTAACCCTAACCCTAACCCTAAACCCTAACTCTTAACCTTAACCCTAAGCGTTAACTCTCACGCTACCCTTTAATCCTAACCGTGATCCTAATCTTCAACCCTAAACCTAACACTTAACCCTAACCCTGTACCAAACCCCAACCCCTCATCTTAACCCTAACCGTAAACCTCAACCCTAAACCAAAGTGTAACCGTTAAACCTAAGAGTAACCTTTAACCCTAACCCTAATCCCTAACCCTAAGCCCTCACCCTAACACTAAACTTCATCCTTATGCCTAACCATAATCCTAACCCTAAATCTAATTCTCAGACTTCTTACTTTCTTAGAGTTCAGAAAGCCTGCCATCCTCCCATGCCATGCGTGAAAGTAGGCTCTACCACTGTGTCCTGCATGAAACCCACGGGCCCATACCCAGAGTATGATAGAGTGGGTTCCCGGGTACAATCCCAGCCCCCTAAACTCCCCCCGCCCGCCTAATGCAGACAGGGCCCGTGCGCTAAGTATAAACAATACCTTTAACAGATAACCCTAACCCTGAACATAACACCGAACCCTGTTCCTATTTCTCCCCTTAACACGTAAACCTCACCGTGCGCCTAACTTTAACCTCTTATCCTAACGTTAATGCATAACCCATTTCCTGAGAACAACCCCTATCCCATAATTCTAACCCTATCTGCTAGTCATCACTGTGACACCTAATCCCTAACCCTAATTCTAAACCACTAACCCTAACCGTAACCCTACCTACAACCCTAACACTGACAGTAACCCTTACTTATAACCCCAACGCTATTCCTAACAAAAACCCTAACCCTTGATCCTAACCCTTCACCCTAACCCCTAAGCCTTACCCTAACCCTTAACCCTAATCCTAATCCTAACCATTAAACCTAACCCTAGCTCTTAAAGCTAACCCTAAACCTTACCCTCACGACTAGACCGAACCCTGACACTAACCTAACACCTAACCCTAACCAGAACCCCTAAAGCTAACCCTGAACCCTATCCCTAACCCTAGCAGTAAACTTTAACCCTAAACCTAAGCCCAACCCGTAACCCTAATCCTATCCTTTTACCCTAAAACTAACCCCTAAACCTAACCCCTATATCTCACCCTAACTCTAACCCCAATACTAATTCTAACCACACCCCTTCATAAAACACTAACTCCTAACCGCTAACCCTAACACTAACCAATAATGCTAATCACTAATCCCTAACCCTAACGCTTAACCTTTACCCTAACCGTTAACCCTCACCCTATATCTTAACACTGACCCTAACCTTAACCTTTAACTCTAAGCCTAACCCTTAACCCTATAGTAAGGAAGACCCTTAATGCTAATGGGATCCCTTATCCCTAACCCTAACACTACAGCTAAAAATAACCCTAACCTTGGATCCTTAAACCTAACCCCTAACACTTACTTTAACCCCAAACCCTAACCCTAATCCTAAGCATTAAACCTAACCCTATCTCTTAACCCTAACGCTAGCCCTTACCCTAACGCCTAGATCTAACCCTAAATCTAACCTACCGCCTAGTCCTAACCTTAAGCCCTAATGCTAACACTAACCCTGAACCCTAAACCTACCCGTAACCCTTAACACTAACCCTATCCGTGAACCTTAACCCTGACCCTAACTATTACCCGCACCCAAGCATTTAACCCTGACCCTAACCCTAATCCTTAATGCTAACCCTAAAACTAAACCCTAACCCTAAGCCCAACACTTATCCCTAATCCTATCCCTTAAACCTAACCCTAACCCTAATGCTACCACCTAAACGTAACCCTAACCGTGACCAGTAAACCTAACCCTAACCTCTAACACAAACCATAGCACATAACTCTAACTCTAAAACTAACCCTAAACCTAACCCTATACCCTAACTCTTAACCTTAACCCTAAGAGTTAACTCTCACGCTAACCTTTAATCCTAACCCTAATCCTAATCTTCATCCCTAAACCTAACACTTAACCCTAACCCTGTACCAAACCCTAACCCCTCATCTTAACCCTAACCGTAAACCTCAACCCTAAACCAAAGTGTAACCGTTAAACCTAAGAGTAACCTTTAACCCTAACCCTAAGCCCTAACCCTAAGTCCTCACCCTAACACTAAACTTCATCCTTAACCCTAACCAGAATCCTAACCCTAAATCTAATTCTCAGACTTCTTGCTTTCTTAGAGTTTAGAAAGCCTGCAATCCTCCCATGCCATGCGTGAAAGGAGGCTCTACCACTGTGTCCTGCATGAAACCCACGGGCCCATACCCAGAGTATGATAGAGTGGGTTCCCGGGTACAATCCCAGCCCCCTAAACTCCCCCCCCCCGCCTAATGCAGACAGGGCCCGTGCGCTAAGCATAAACAATACCTTTAACAGATAACCCTAACCCTGAACATAACAACCCAAACCTGTTCCTCTTTCTCTCCTTAACACGTAAATCTCACCGTGCGCCTAACTTGAACCTCTTATCCTAACGTTAATGAATAACCCATTTCCTGAGAACAACCCCTATCCCATAATTCTAACCCTATCTCCTAGTCATCACTGTGACACCTAATCCCTAACGCTAATTCTAAACCGCTAACCCTAACCGTAACCCTACCTACAACCCTACCACTTACAGTAACCCTTACTTCCAACCCCAACGCTATGCCTAACAAAAACCCTAACCCTTGACCCTAACCCTTCACCCTAACCCCTAAGCCTTACCCTAACCTTTAACCCTAATCCTAATCCTAACCATTAAACCTAACCCTAGCTCTTAAAGCTAACCCTAAACCTTACCCTCACGACTAGAACTAACCCTGACACTAACCTAACACCTAACCCTAACAATAACCCCTAAAGCTAACCTTGAACCCTATCCCTAACCCTAGCAGTAAACTTTAACCCTAAACCTAAGCCCAACCCGTAACCCTAATCCTATCCTTTTACCCTAAAACTAACCCCTATAAGTAACCCCTGTACCTCACCCTAACTCTAACCCCAATCCTAATTCTAACCATACCCCTTCATAAAACACTAACTCCTAACCGCTAACCCTAATACTAACCAAAAACCCTAATCATTAATCCCTAACCCTAACGCTTAACCTTTACCCTAACCGTTAACCCTCACCCTAAATCTTAACACTGACCCTAACCTGAACCTTTAACTCTAAGCCTAACCCTTAACCCTACAGGAAGGAAGACCCTTAATGCTAATGGGATCCCTTATCCCTAACCCTAACACTACAGCTAAAAATAACCCTAACCTTTGATCCTTAAACCTAACCCCTAACACTTACTTTAACCCCAAACCCTAACTCTAATCCTAAGTATTAAACCTAATCCTATCTCTTAACCTTAACGCTAGCCCTTACCCTAACGCCTAGATCTAACCCTAAATATAACTTACCGCCTAATCCTAACCTTAAGCCCTAATGGTAACTCTAACCCTGAACCCTAAACCTACCCATAACCCTTAACACTAACCCTATCCGTGAATCTTAACCCTGACCCTAACTATTACCCGCACCCAAGCATTTAACCCTGACCCTAACCCTAATCCTTAATGCTAACCCTAACACTAAACCCTCACCCTAAGCCCAACACTTAACCCTAATCCTATCCCTTAACCCTAACCCTAACCTAACCCTAACCCTAACCCTAACCCCAACCCCAACCCTAACCCCTAACCCTAACCCCTAACCCTAACCCTAACCCCTAACCCTAACTTAACCCTAACCCAACCCTAACCCTAACCCTAACCCTAACCCCTAACCCTAACCCTTACCCTTACCCTAACCCTTACCCTTACCCTTACCCTAACCCTAACCTCTAACCCTAACCCCTAACCCCTAACCCTAAACCCTAACCCTAACCCCTAACCCCTACCCTACCCCTAACCCCTAACCCTAACCCTAACCCCTAACCCTAACCCCTAACCCTAACCCTAACCCCTAACCCTAACCCCTGACCCTGTCTCTGACCCCTGACCCTGAACCTGACCCTAACCCTAGACCTAGCCCTATCCCTAGCCCTAACCCCTAACCCTAACCCTAACCCTAACCCAACCCTAACCCTAACCCCTAACCCTAACCCCTAACCCTATCCTACCCCAAACCCTAACCCTAACCCCTAACCCCTAACCCTAACCATTACCCTAACCCTAACCCTAACCCTACCCCTACCCCTTACCCTACCCGTACCACTAACCCTAACCCCAACCCCAACCCCAACCCTAACCCTTACCCCAACCCTAACCCTAACCCCTAACCATAACCCCTAACCCTAACTCTAACCCTAACCCAAACCCTAACCCAAACCCTAACCCTAACCCTTAACCCTAACCCTAACCCCTAACCCTAACCCTAAACCCTAACCCTAGCCCAAACCCTAACCCCTAACCCTAACCACTAACCATAACCCTAACCCTTAACCCTAACCCTAACCCCTAACACTAACCCCTAACCCTAACCCTAACCTCTAACCCTAACCCCTAACCCTAACCTTACCCCTAACCCTAACCCTAACCCCTAACCGTAACCCTACCCCATAGCCCTAGCCCTACCCTAACCCTAACCCCTAACCCTAACCCTAGGCCTAGCCCTAGCCCGAGCCCTAACCCTAACCCTAACCCCTAACCCTAAACCCTAACCCTAACCCCTAACCCCTACCCTAACCCTAACCCCTAACCCTAACCCTAACCCCTAACCCTAACCCCTAACCCGAACCCTGAAACTAACCCTAAACCTAACCCTAACCCCTAACCCTAACCCTAACCCCTAACCCTAACCCCTAACCCGAACCCTTACCCTAACCCTAACCCTAACCCCTAACCCTAACCCCTAACCCTAACCCTAATCCCTAACCCTAACCCCTAACCCCTAACACTAACACCTAACCCTAACCCCTAACCCTAACCCTAACCCTAACCCCGACCCCAACCCCAACCCTAACCCTAACCCTAACCCCTAACACTGACCCTGACCCTGACCCTGAGCCTAACCCCTAACCCTAACTCTTACCCTAACCCTAACCCTACCCGTACCCCTACCCCTACCCTAACCCTAACACTAACCCAACCCAACCCTAACCCTAACCCAACCCTAACCCTAACCCGAACAAGAACCCGAACCCTAACCCTAACCCTAACCCCTAACCCTAACCCTAACCCCAACCTCAACCCTAACCCTAACCCCCTAACCATAACCCTAACCCTAACCGCTAAACCTAACCCTAATCCCTAACCCTAACCCTAACCCCTAACCCTAACCCTAACCCCTAACCCCTGACCCTGACCCTGACCCTAACCCCTAACCCTAACCCTAACCCTAACTCTAACCCTGAACCCTAAACCTACCCGTAACCCTTAACACTAACCCTATCCGTGAACCTTAACCCTGACCCTAACCATTACCCGCACCCAAGCATTTAACCCTGACCCTACCCCTAATCCTTCATGACAACCCTAACACTAAACCCTAACCCAAAGCCCAACACTTATCCCTAATCCTATACCCTAACCCTAACCCTAAGCGTAACCCTAATGCTACCCCCTAAACGTAACCCTTACCGTGACCAGTAAACCTAACCCTAACCTCTAACACAAACCATAGCACATAACTCTAACCCTAAAACTAACCCTAACCCTAACCCTAACCCTAAACCCTAACACTTAACCTTAACACTAAGCGTTAACTCTCACGCTAACATTTAATCCTAACCCTAATCCTAATCTTCAACCCTAAACCTAACACTTAACCCTAACCCTGTACCAAACCCTAACCCCTCATCTTAACCCTAACCGTAAACCTCAACCCTAAACCAAAGTGTAACCGTTAAACCTAAGAGTAACCTTTAATCCTAACCCTAATCCCTAACCCTAAGCCCTCACCCTAACACTAAACTTCATCCTTAACCCTAACCAGAATCCTAACCCTAAATCTAATACTCAGACTTCTTGCTTTCTTAGAATTTAGAAAGCCTGCAATCCTCCCATGCCATGCGTGAAAGGAGGCTCTACCACTGTGTCCTGCATGAAACCCACGGGCCCATACCGAGAGTATGATAGAGTGGGTTCCCGGGTACAATCCCAGCCCCCTAAACTCCCCCCGACCGCCTAATGCAGACAGGGCCCGTACGCTAAGCATAAACAATACCTTTAAAAGATAACCCTAACCCTGAACATAACACCCAACCCTGTTCCTATTTCTCCCCTTAACACGTAAACCTCACCGTGCGTCTAACTTTAACCTCTTACCCTAACGTTAATGCATAACCGATTTCCTGAGAACAACCCCTATCCCATAATTCCAACCCTATCTCCTAGTCATCACTGTGACACCTAATCCCTAACCCTAATTCTAATCCGCTAACCCTAATCGTAACCCTACCTACAACCCTAACACTGACAGTAACCCTTACTTCTAACCCCAACGCTATGCCTAACAAAAACCCTAACCCTTGACCCTAACCCTTCACCCTAACCCCTAAGCCTTACCCTAACCCTTAACCCTAATCCTAATCCTAACCATTAAACCTAACCCTAGTTCTTAAAGTTAACTCTAAACCTTACCCTCACGACTAGACCTAACCCTGACACTAACCTAACACCTAACCCTAACCAGAACCCCTAAAGCTAACCCTGAACCCTATCCTTAACCCTAGCAGTAAACTTTAACCCTAAACCTAAGCCCAACCCGTAACCCTAATCCTATCCTTTTACCCTAAAACTAACTCCTAAACCTAACCCCTATACCTCACCCTAACTCTAACCCCAATCCTAATTCTAACCATACCCCTTCATAAAACACTAACTCCTAACCGCTAACCCTAACACTAACCAAAAACACTAATCACTAATCCCTAACCCTAACGCTTAACCTTTACCCTAACCGTTAACCCTCACCCGAAATCTTAATACTGACCCTAACTTTAACCTTTAACTCTAAGCCTAACCCTTAACCCTACAGGAAGGAAGACCCTTAATGCTAATGGGATCCCTTATCCCTAACCCTAACACTACAGCTAAAAATAACCCTAACCTTAGATCCTTAAACCTAACCCCTAACACTTACTTTAACCCCAAACCCTAACCCTAATCCTAAGCTTTAAACCTAACCCTATCTCTTAACCCTAACCCTAGCCCTTACCCTAACGCCTAGTTCTAACTTTAAATCTAACCTCCCGCCTAATCCTAACCTTAAGCCCTAATGCTAACGCTAACCCTAAACCCTAAACCTACGCGTAACCCTTAACCCTAACCCTATCTTTAAACCTTAACCCTGACCCTAACCATTACCCGCACCCAAGCATTTAACCCTGACCCTAACCCTAATCCTTAATGATAACCCTAACACTAAACCCTAACCCTAAGCCCAACACTTAACCCTAATCCTATCCCTTAACCCTAACCCTAACCCTAGCCCTAATGCTAACCCCTAAACGTAACCCTAACCGTGAACAGTAAACGTAACCCTAACCTCTAACACACACCATAGCACATAACTCTAACCCTAAAACTAACCCTAACCCTAACCCTAACCCTAAACCCTAACTCTTAACCTTAACCCTAAGCGATAACTCTAACGCTAAGCTTTAATCCTAACCCTAATCCTAATCTTCAACCCTAAACCTAACACCTAACCCTAACCCTGTACCAAACCCTAACCCCTCATCTTAACTCTAAGCCTAACCCTTAACCCTACAGTAAGGAAGACCCTTAATGCTAATGTGATCCCTTATCCCTAACCCTAACACTACAGCTAAAAATAACCCTAACCTTAGATCCTTAAACCTAACCCCTAACACTTACTTTAACCCCAAACCCTAACCCTAATCCTAAGCTTTAAACCTAACCCTATCTCTTAACCCTAACCCTAGCCCTTACCCTAACGCCTAGTTCTAACTTTAAATCTAACCTCCCGCCTAATCCTAACCTTAAGCCCTAATGCTAACGCTAACCCTAAACCCTAAACCTACGCGTAACCCTTAACACTAACCCTATCTTTAAACCTTAACCCTGACCCTAACCATTACCCGCACCCAAGCATTTAACCCTGACCCTAACCCTAATCCTTAATGATAACCCTAACACTAAACCCTAACCCTAAGCCCAACACTTAACCCTAATCCTATCCCTTAACCCGAACCCTAATGCTAACCCCTAAACGTATCCCTAACCGTGAACAGTAAACCTAACCCTAACCTCGAACACAAATGATAGCACATAACTCTAACCCTAAAAATAACCCTAACCCTAACCCTAACCCTAAACCCTAACTCTTAACCTTAACCCTAAGCGTTAACTCTCACGCTAACCTTTAATCCTAACCCTAATCCTAATCTTCCACCCTAAACCTAACACTTAACCCTAACCCTGTACCAAACCCTAACCCCTCATCTTAACGCTAACCGTAAACCTCAACCCTAAACCAAAGTGTAACCGTTAAATCTAAGAGTAACCTTTAACCCTAACCCTAATCCCTAACCCTAAGCCCTCACCCCAACACTAAACTTAATCCTGAACCCTAACCATAATCCTACCCCTAAATCTAATTCTCAGACTTCTTGCTTTCTTAGAGTTTAGAAAGCCTGCAGTCCTCCCATGCCATGCGTGAAAGAAGGCTCTGCCACAGTGTCCTGCATGAATCCCAGAGGCCCATACACTGCGAGCGGTAGAGTGGGTTCCCAGCGACCATCACAGACACCTAACTTTGCCTCCTAGGGCATACAGGGCCCATGCCCTAAGCATAAACCCTACCCCTCACCCATAAGCCTAACCCAGAACATAACACCTAATCCTGATCCTACTGCTCACCTTAACAGGTAAACCTCACCGTAACCCTAATTTTAACCCCATATCTTAACGTTAATGCATGACACCCTGAGAACAAGCCCTATACCGTAATTATAACCCCAACTCCTAGCCATAACCGTAACCCCTAATCCCTAATTCTGAAACGCCAACCCTAACCTTAACCCGACCAACAACACTAACACTAACCCTAACCACTTACCCAAAACCTACGCATAAAAGTATCCCTAACCGTTGATCCTTAGTCATAACCCCTAACCTTAACCCTAACCCTTAACCCTACTCCCAATCCTAACCATTAAACATAACCCTAACTCTTAACCCTAACCCTAACCTTTACCCTAATGCCTAGAGATCTAACCCCAACACTGACTTACAGTTAACACGAACCCCAACCCCTAATGCTAACCTTAAACCTGAACCAAGCTCCTAACCCTTAACACTAACACTATCCCTAACCCCTAAGCCTAACCCCAACTGTTAACCCTCTAACCCTCACCCTGAATCCTAACCCTATCCCTTAACCCTAACCCCTAACCCTAACGCTAACTCCAACCCTAAACCTTACCCTGGCCCCCTAACCCAGACTTAACACCTAACCCGTAACACTAACTCTAACCCTAACCACTAATCCCTAGCACCTAACCCTGACTCGAAACCTAACCCCTAACTCGAAACCCCTAACCCCAACCCCAACCCTAATTCTCACACTACTTCCATTGCCAGAGTGAAGCAAGCCTACAATACAGCCATGCCATGTGTGAGATGAGGCTCCGCCTGAGTCCTGCATGTAGGTCCTCTCCCAAGGCCCAGGGAATGATGTTGTGCTTTCGTGGTGACTCCGACCGCACCCCTCTCACCGTAGATTAACCAGGTCCTGTGCCCTTAAACTGACCGCTAAAGCTAAGCCCTACCACCAACGCTAACCCCTGACCCTGAACCTAAGCCCCGAGCCTAAAGCCCAACACTAACACTAAACACTTACCCTAAGCCTAATCCCTAACCCTAATGCTAACCCCTAAACGTAACCCTAACCGTGACCAGTAAACCTTACCCTAACCTCTAACACAAACCATAGCACATAACTCTAACCCTAAATCTAACCCTAACCCTAACCCTAACCCTAAACCCTAACACTTAACCTTAACACTAAGCGTTAACTCTCACCCTAACCTTTAATCCTGACCCTAATCCTAATCTTCAACCCTAAACCTAACACTTAACCCTAAACGTGTACCAAACCCTAACCCCTCATCTTAACCCTAACCGTAAACCTCAACCCTAAACCGAACTGTAACTGTTAAACCTAGGAGTAACCTTTAACCCGAAGCCGAATCCCTCACCTTAAGCCCTCACCCTAACACTAAACTTCATCCTTAACCCTAACCATAACCCTAACCCTAAATCTAATTCTCAGACTTCTTACTTTCTTAGAGTTTAGAAAGCCTGCAATCCTCCCATGCCATGCGTGAAAGGAGGCTCTACCACTGTGTCCTGCGTGAAACCCACGGGCCCATACCGAGAGTGTGATAGAGTGGGTTCCCGGGTACAATCCCAGCCCCCTAAACCCCCCCCCCCGCGTGCCTAATGCAGACAGGGCCCGTGCGCTAAGCATAAACAATACCTTTAACAGATAACCCTAACCCTGAACATAACACCCAACCCTGTTCCTATTTCTCCCCTTAACACGTAAACCTCACCGAGAGCCTAACTTTAACCTCTTATCCTAACGTTAATGCATAACCCATTCCCTGAGAACAACCCCTATCCCATAATTCTAACCCTATCTCCTGGTCATCACTGGAACACCTAATCCCTAACCCGAATTCTAAACCGCTAACCCTAACCGGAACCCTACCTACAACCCTAACACTGACAGTAACCCTTACTTCTAACCCCAACGCTATGCCTAACAAAAACCCTAACCCTTCACCCTAACCCCTAAGCCTTACCCTAACCCTTAACCCTAATCCTAATCCTAACCATTAAACCTAACCCTAGCTCTTAAAGCTAACCCTAAACCTTACCCTCATGACTAGACCTAACCCTGACACTAACCTAACACCTAACCCTAACCATAACCCCTAAAGCTAACCCTCAACCCTATCCCTAACCCTAGCAGTAAACTTTAACCCTAAACCGAAGCCCAACCCCTAACCATAATCCTATCCTTTTACCCTAAAACTAACCCCTAAACCTAACCCCTCTACCGAACCCTAACTCTAAGCCCAATCCTAATTCTAACCATACCCCTTCAGAAAACACTAACTCCTAACCTCTAACCGTAACACTAACCAAAAACCCTAATCGCTAATCCCTAACCCTAACGCTAAACCTTTACCCTAACCGTTAACCCTCACCCTAATTCTTAACACTGACCCTAACCTTAACCTTTCACTCTAAGCCTAACCCTTAACCCTACTGTAAGGAAGATCCTTAATGCTATTGGTATCCCTTATCCCTAACCCTAACACTACAGCTAAAAATAACCCTAAGCTTTGATCCTTAAACCTAACCCCTAACACTTACTTTAACCCCAAACCCTAACCCTAATCCTAAGCATTAAACCTAACCCTATCTCTTAACCCTAACCCTAGCCCTTACCCTAACGCCTAGATCTAACCCTAAATCTAACCTACCGCTTAATCCTAACCTTAAGCCCTAATGCTAACGCTAACCCTGAACCCTAAACCTACGCGTAACCCTTAAAACTAACCCTATCCGTAAACCTTAACCCTGACCCTAACCATTACCCGCACCCAAGCATTTAACCCTGACCCCAACCCTAATCCTTAATGATAACCCTAACACTAAACCCTAATCCTAAGCCCAACACTTAACCCTAATCCTATCCCTTAACCCTAAAACTAATGCTAACCCCAGAAGTAACCCTAACCGTGACCAGTAAACCTACCCCTAACCTCTAACACAAACCATAGCACATAACTGTAACCCTAAAACTAACCCTAACCCTAACCCTAAACCCTAACTCTTAACCTTAACCCTAAGCGTTAACTCTCACGCTAACCTTTAATCCTAACCCTAATCCTAATCTTCCACCCTAAACCTAACACTTAACCCTAACCCTGTACCAAACCCTAACCCCTCATCTTAACCCTAACCGTAAACCTCAACCCTAAATCAAAGTGTAACCGTTAAATCTAAGAGTAACCTTTAACCCTAACCCGAATCCCTAACCCTAAGCCCTCACCCTAACACTAAACTTCATCCTGAACCCTAACCATAATCCTAACCCTAAATCTAATTCTCAGACTTCTTGCTTTCTTAGAGTTTAGAGAGCCTGCAATCCTCCCATGCCATGCGTGAAAGGAGGCTCTGCCACAGTGTCCTGCATGAAACCCAGAGGCCCATACACTGCGTGCGGTAGAGTGGGTTCCCAGCGACCATCACAGACACCTAACTTTGCCTCCTAGGGCATACAGGGCCCGTGCCCTAAGCATAAACCCTACCCCTCACCCATAAGCCTAACCCAGAACATAACACCTAACCCTGATCCTACTGCTCACCTTAACAGGTAAACCTCACCGTAACCCTAACTTTAACCCCATATCTTAACGTTAATGCATGACACCCTGAGAACAAGCCTTATACCATAATTCTAACCCCAACTCCTAGCCATAACCGTAACCCCTAATCCCTAATTCTGAAACGCCAACCCTAACCTTAACCCGACCAACAACACTAACACTAACCCTAACCACTTACCCTAACCCTACACATAAAAGTAACCCTAACCGTTGATCCTTAGTCATAACCCCTAACCTTAACCCTAACCCTTAACCCTACTCCCAATCCTAACCATTAAACATAACCCTAACTCTTAACCCTAACCCTAACCTTTACCCTAATACCTAGAGATCTAACCCCAACACTGACCTACAGTTAACACTAACCCCAACCCCTAATGCTAACCTTCAACCTGAACCATACTCCTAACCCTTAACCCTAACACTATCCCTTATCCCTAAGCCTAACCCCAACTGTTAACACTCTAACCCTCACCCTGAAACCTAACCCTATCCCTTAACCCTAACCCCTAACCCTAACGCTAACTCCAACCCTAAAGCTTACCCTGGCCCCCTAACCCAGACTTAACACCTAACCCGTAACACTAACTCTAACCCTAACCACTAATCCCTAGCACCTAACCCTGACTCGAAACCTAACCCCTAACTCGAAACCCCTAACCCCAACCCCAACCCTAATTCTCACACTACTTCCATTGCCAGAGTGAAGCAAGCCTACAATACAGCCATGCCATGTGTGAGATGAGGCTCCGCCTGAGTCCTGCATGTAGGTCCTCTCCCAAGGCCCAGGGAATGATGTTGTGCTTTCGTGGTGACTCTGACCGCACCCCTCTCACCGTAGATTAACCAGGTCCTGTGCCCTTAAACTGACCGCTAAAGCTAAGCCCTACCACCAACCCTAACCCCTGACCCTGAACCTAAGCCCCGAGCCTAAAGCCCAACACTAACTCTAGACCCTTACCCTAAACCTAATCCCTAACCCTAATGCTAACCCCTAAACCCAACCCTAACCGTGACCAGTAAACCTAACCCTAACCTCTAACACAAACCATAGCACATAACTCTAACCCTAAAACTAACCCTAACCCTAACCCTAACCCTAAATCCTAACTCTTACCCTTAACCCTAAGCGTTAACTCTGACGCTAACCTTTAATCCTGACCCTAATCCTAATCTTCAACCCTAAACCTAACACTTAACTCTAAACGTGTACCAAACCCTAACCCCTCATCTTAACCCTAACCGTAAACCTCAACCCTAAACCGAACTGTAACCGTTAAACCTAAGAGTAACCTTTAAACCTAACCCGAATCCCTAACCTTAAGCCCTCCCCCTAACACTAAACTTCATTCTTTACCCTAACCATAACCCTAACCCTAAATCTAATTCTGAGACTTCTTGCTTTCTTAGAGTTTAGAAAGCCTGCAATCCTCCCATGCCATGCGTGAGCGGAGGCTCTACCACTGTGTCCTGCGTGAAACCCACGGGCACATACCCAGAGTGTGATCGAGTGGGTTCCCGGGTACAATCCCAGCCCCCTAAACTGCCCCCACCTGCCTAATGCAGACAGGGCCCATGCGCTAAGCATAAACAATACCTTTAACAGATAACCCTAACCCTGAACATAACACCCAACCCTGTTCCTATTTCTCCCCTTAACACGTAAACCTCACCGAGAACCTAACTTTAACCTCTTATCCTAACGTTAATGCATATCCCATTCCCTGAGAACAACCCCTATCCCATAATTCTAACCCTATCTCTTAGTCATCACTGTAACACCTAATCCCTAACCCTAATTCTAAACCGCTAACCCTAACCGTAACCCTACCTACAACCCTAACACTGACAGTAACCCTTACTTCTAACCCCAACGCTATGCTTAACAAAAACCCTAACCCTTCACCCTAATCCCTAAGTCTTACCTAACCCTTAACCCTAATCCTAATCCTAACCATTAAACCTAACCCTAGCTCTTAAAGCTAACCCTAAACCTTACCCTCATGACTAGACCTAACCCTGACACTAACCTAACACCTAAACCTAACCAGAACCCCTAAAGATAACCCTCAACCCTATTCCTAACCCTAGCAGTAAACTTAAACCCTAAACCGAAGCCCAACCCCTAACCCTAATCCTATCCTTTTACCCTAAAACTAACCCCTAAACCTAACCCCTCTACCGAACCCTAACTCTAACCCCAATCCTAATTCTAACCATACCCCTTCAGAAAACACTAACTCCTAACCTCTAACCCTAACACTAACCAAAAACCCTAATCGCTAATCCCTAACCCTAACGCTTAACCTTTACCCTAACCGTTAACCCTCACCCTAATTCTTAACACTGACCCTAAACTTAACCTTTAACTCTAAGCCTAACCCTTAACCCTAAAGTAAGGAAGATCCTTAATGCTATTGGTATCCCTTATCCCTAACCCTTACACTACAGCTAAAAATAACCCTAACCTTTGATCCTTAAACCTAACCCCTAACACTTACTTTAACCCCAAACCCTAACCCTAATCCTAAGCATTAAACCTAATCCTATCTCTTAACCCTAACCCTAGCCCTTACCCTAACGCCTAGATCTAACCCTAAATCTAACCTACCGCCTAATCCTAACCTTAAGCCCTAATGCTAACGCTAACCCTGAACCCTAAACCTACGCGTAAACCTTAACACTAACCCTATCCGTAAACCTTAACCCTGACCCTAACCATTACCCGCACCCAAGCATTTAACCCTGACCCTAACCCTAATCCTTAATGATAACACTAACACTAAACCCTAACCCTAAGCCCAACACTTAACCCTAATCCTATCCCTTAACCCTAACCCTAACCCTAACCCTAATGCTAACCCCTAAACGTAACCGTAACCGTGAACAGTAAACCTAACCCTAACCTCTAACACAAACCATAGCACATAACTCTAACCCTAAAACTAACCCTAACCCTAACCCTAACCCTAAACCCTAACTCTTAACCTTAACCCTAAGCGTTAACTCTCACGCTAACCTTTAATCCTAACCCTAATCCTAATCTTCCACCCTAAACCTAACACTTAACCCTAACCCTGTACCAAACCCTAACCCCTCATCTTAACCCTAACCGTAAACCTCAACCCTAAATCAAAGTGTAACCGTTAAATCTAAGAGTAACCTTTAACTCTAACCCAAATCCCTAACCCTAAGCCCTCACCCTAACACTAAACTTCATCCTGAACCCTAACCATAATCCTAACCCTAAATCTAATTCTCAGACTTCTTGCTTTCTTAGAGTTTAGAAAGCCTGCAATCCTCCCATGCCATGCGTGAAAGGAGGCTCTGCCACAGTGTCCTGCATGAAACCCAGAGGCCCATACACTGCGTGCGATAGAGTGGGTTCCCAGCGACCATCACAGACACCTAACTTTGCCTCCTAGGGCATACAGGGCCCGTGCCCTAAGCATAAACCCTACCCCTCACCCATAAGCCTAACCCAGAACATAACACCTAACCCTGATCCTACTGCTCACCTTAACAGGTAAACCTCACCGTAACCCTAACTTTAACCCCATATCTTAACGTTAATGCATGACACCCTGAGAACAAGCCCTATACCGTAATTCTAACCCCAACTTCTAGCCATAACCGTAACCCCTAATCCCTAATTCTGAAACGCCAACCCTAACCATAACCCGACCAACAACACTAACACTAACCCTAACCACTTACCCTAACCCTACGCCTAAAAGTAACCCTAACCATTGATCCTTAGTCATAACCCCTAACCTTAACCATAACACTTAACCCTACTCCCAGTCCTAACCATTAAACATAACCCTAACTCTTAACCCTAACCCTAACCTTTACCCTAATGCCTAGAGATCTAACCCCAACACTGACCTACAGTTAACACTAACCCCAACCCCTAATGCTAACCTTCAACCTGAACCATACTCCTAACCCTTAACCCTAACACTATCCCTCACCCCTAAGCCTAACCCCAACTGTTAACCCTCTAACCCTCACCCTGAAACCTAACCCTATTCCTTAACCCTAACCCCTAACCCTAACTTTAACTCCAACCCTAAACCTTACCCTGGCCCCCCAACCCAGACTTAACACCTAACCCGTAACACTAACTCTAACCCTAACCACTAATCCCTAGCACCTAACCCTGACTCGAAACCTAACCCCTAACTCGAAACCCCTAACCCCAACCCCAACCCTAATTCTCACACTACTTCCATTGCCAGAGTGAAGCAAGCCTACAATACAGCCATGCCATGTGTGAGATGAGGCTCCACCTGAGTCCTGCATGTAGGTCCTCTCCCAAGGCCCAGGGAATGATGTTGTGCTTTCGTGGTGACTCCGACCGCACCCCTCTCACCGTAGATTAACCAGGTCCTGTGCCCTTAAACTGACCGCTAAAGCTAAGCCCTACCACCAACCCTAAGCCCTGACCCTGAACCTAAGCCCCGAGCCTAAAGCCCAACACTAACTCTAAACCCTTACCCTAAACCTAATCCCTAACCCTAATGCTAACCCCTAAACGTAACCCTAACCGTGACCAGTAAACCTAACCCTAACCTCTAACACAAACCATAGCACATAACTCTAACCCTAAAACTAACCCTAACCCTAACCCTAAATCCTAACTCTTACCCTTAACCCTAAGCGTTAACTCTGACGCTTACCTTTAATCCTGACCCTAATCCTAATCTTCAACCCTAAACCTAACACTTAACCCTAACCCTGTACCAAACCCTAACCCCAAATCTCAACCCTAACCGTAAACCTCAACCCTAAACCGAACTGTAACCGTTAAACCTAAGAGTAACCTTTAAACCTAACCCGAATCCCTAACCTTAAGCCCTCACCCTCACACTAAACTTCATCCTTAACCCTAACCAGAATCCTAACCCTAAATCTAATTCCCAGACTTCTTGCTTTCTTAGAGTTTAGCAAGCCTGCAATCCTCCCATGCCATGCGTGAAAGGAGGCTCTACCACTGGGTCCTGCATGAAACACACGGGCCCATACCCAGAGTATGATAGAGTGGGTTCCCGGGTACAATCCCAGCGCCCTAAACTCCCCCCACCCGCCTAATGCAGACAGGGCCCGTGCTCAAAGCATAAACAATACCTTTAACAGATAACCCTAACCCTGAACATAACACCCAACCCTGTTCCTATTTCTCCCCTTATCACGTAAACCTCACCATGAGCCTAACCTTAACCTCTTATCCTAACGTTCATGCATAACCCATTCCCTGAGAACAACCCCTATCCCATAATTCTAACCCTATCTCCTAGTCATCACTGTAACACCTAATCCCTAACCGTAATTCAAAACCGCTAACCCTAACCGTAACCCTACCTACAACCCTAACACTGACAGTAACCCTTCTTCCAACCCCAACGCTATGCCTAACAAAAATCCTAACCCTTCACCCTAACCTCTAAATCTTACCCTAACCCTTAACCCTAATCCTATTCCTAACCATTAAACCTAACCCTAGCTCTTAGACCTAACACTAAACCTTACCCTCAGGACTAGACCTAACCCTGACACTAACCTAACACCTAACCCTAACCATAACCCCTAAAGCTAACCCTGAACCCTAACCCTAACCCTAGCAGTAAACTTTAACCCTAAACCTAATCCCAACCCATAACCCTAATCCTATCATTTTACCCTAAATCTAACCCCTAAACCTAATGCCTATACCGAACCCTAACTCTAACCCCAATCCTAATTCTAACCATAGCCCTTCTTATAACACTAACTCCTAACCTCTCACCTTAACACTAACCAAAAACCCTAATCGTTAATCCCTAACCCTAATGCTTAACATTTACCCTAACAGTTAACTCTCACCCTAATTCTTAAACTGACCTTAACCTTAACCTTTAACACTAAGCCTAACCCTTAACCCTACAGTAAGGAAAACCCTTAATGCTAATGTTATCCTTTATCCCTAACCCTAATACTACAGCTAAAAATAACCTTAACCTTTGATACTTATACCTAGCCCCTAACACTTACTTTAACCCCAAACCCTAACCCTAATCCTAAGCATTAAACCTAACCGTATCTCTTAACCCTAACCCTAGCCCTTACCCTAACGCCTAGATCTAATGCTAAATCTAACCTACCGCCTAATCCTAACCTTAAGCCCTAATGCTAACTCTAACCTGAACCCTAAACCTACCCGTAACACTTAACACCTAACGCTTTCCGTAAACCTTAACCCTGGCCCTAGCCATTACCCGCACCCAAGCATTTAACCCTGACCCTAACCCTAATCCTTAATGATAACCCTAACACTAAACCCTAACCCTAAGCCCAACACTTAACCATAATTCTATCCTTTAACCCTAAGCCTAACCCTAACCCCTAATGCTAAACCTAACCCTAACTGCAACCCTAACCCTCAATCTTGACACTTACCATTAACCCTTACACTAACCCTTAACCCTAACCCTAATCCTAATCCTTAACCATAAGGCTAATACTGAAGCCTAACCCTGTGCCAAACGCTAAACCCAAACCTTAACCCTAACCCTGAATCTTAAACGTAAACCTAACTGTAAGTGTTAAACCTAACACTAACCTTTAACACAAACCCCTAACCCAAGACCCCACCCTGACACTTATCTTCATCCCTAAACATTACCATAATCCTACCCCTAAATGTAATTCTCAGACTTCTTGCTTTCTCAGAGTTTTGAAAGCCTACAATCCTCCCATGCCATGAGTAAAACGGGGCTCTGCCACTGTGTCCTGTATGAAACCCAGGAGCCCATACTAAGCGTACGGTAGAGTGGGTTCCCAGCGACAATCACAGACCCCTAACTTCACCTCCTAGTGCATACAGGGCCCGTGCCCTAAGGATAAACCCTACCCCTCACCCATAACCCTAACCCAGAACATAACACCTAACCCTGATCCTACTGCTAACCTTAACAGGTAAAGCTCACCGTAACCCTAACTTTAACCCCTTATCTTAATGTTAATGCATGACACCCTGAGAACAAGCAGTATACTGTAATTCTAACGCTAACTCCTAGCCATAACCATAACACCTAATCCCTAATTCTGAAATGCCAACCCTAACCTTAACCCGACCAACAACACTAACACTAACCCTAACCCCTTACGCTAACCCTATGCCTAAAAATAACCCTAACCATTGATCGTTAGTCATAACCCCTAACCTTAACCCTAACCCTTAACCCTACTCCCAATCCTAACCATTAAACATAACCCTAACTCTTAACCCTAACCCTAACCTTTACCCTAAAGCCTAGAGATCTAACCCCAACACTGACCTACAGTTAACACTAACCCTAACCTCTAATGCTAACCTTAAACCTGAACCATACACCTGACCCTTAACCCTAACCCTATCCCTAACCCCCTTACCCTAACTCTAACTGTTAACCCTCACCCTAACCTTCAACCCTGACCCTAACCTTAAACCTTAATCCTAACCATGAGTGAGATGAGCCTCTGCCTTTGTCCTGCGTGACAGTTGAAGCCAAACACCAAGGGTACGATGAAGTGGGGACACAGCCTTCCTCCACACCTACAGTGCCCCGTACATTAGACTGGGCCCCTGCCCTAACACACACTGTTAAACTTAAGCCCTAACCCTATCACCAAACCAAACCCTTAGTAAGCCCTGAATCTAACTCCTAACAGTAACCCTAATCCCTGACCCTTACTCTTGCCTCTCACCCTAAACCTAAACCCAACCACTAAACCTAATCCTAATCTCTAACCCTAACAGTAATCCTAACCCTAATTCTAACCTAAAACCCTAACCCCTAAACCTAATCCTAGTCCCTAACACCTAACCTTACCCTAAACCAAATTCCAATTCTCAGACTTCTTCAATTCAAAAACTTAAAAAAGCTTACAATCCACCAATGCCGTGTGTGAGATGAGGGTCCGCCCCTACGTCCTGCATGACAGGCAGGCGCCAATGCCCAGGGTACTATGGAGTGGAGTCCTGGGGTCTGTAGGCTTGCTAAACTCCAGTTTGGAAGAATTGCTATAGTCATATATAGGGATGCTTACATTTACTTATAGAAAGCAACTATTGGTGTGTGATTTGTAGGCTTGCCTTACTTTAGTTTGGATGAAGAAGCTGAATCATATATAGGAATATTAGCCTTGAGTTAGAGGAAGCATCTATGGGGGGGGTGCTTTTTTGGCTTGTTAAACTCTGGTTTGGAAGAAGTTCGAGAGTCTTATATAGGAACAATATCATTCATTCAGAGAAAGCAATTATAGGGAGTTGGTTTGCAGCCTTGCTAAGCTCTAGTTTGGAGGAAGGCGAGAGTCATATATAGGAACGCTTACGTTCACATAAAGCGTCTATGCGGGGACGGTTTCTAGGCTTCCTAAACTCTAGCTTGGAAAAAGAGGACAGTTATGTATAGGAACTCTCGGCGGGGGATTTGTAGCATTGCTAAAATCTTAGATTGGAAAAGTTGCGAGAGTCATACATAGGAATGTTAACATTCACTCAATGAAAGCAACTATAAGGGGTGCTTTCCAGGCTGGCTACACTCTAATTTGGAAAAAGTGCGACAGTCATATATAGGAAGGCTTATATTCACTCAGACAAAGCAATTATGTGTAGGTGTATAGTAGGCATGCTAACTCTCGTTTGGAAAATTTCGAGAGCCATGTATAGGAAAGCTTACAGTAACTTAGAGAAAGCAACGAATGGGGGTGGAGTGCAGGCTTGCTAAACTCTAGTTTGGAGGAAGTGCCATAGTCATATATAGGAACGCTTAGATTCATTCAGAGAAAACAGCTGTCGGGGATTGGTTTGTAGACTTAACTCTAGTTTGGAAGAAGTGCGAGAGACATATATAGGAATGTTTACATTGACTCAAAGAAAGCAACTATGGGGGAGTGTTATTTTGGCATGCCAGATGCTAGTTAGGAAGAAGTACAAGACTCATATATAGGAACGCTTACATTCACACACCAAGAGCAACTACGGAGTAGTGTCAGATAGACATGTTAAAGTCTAGCTTGGGAGAGGTTCCAGAGTTCTATATAGGAAAGGTAACAGCCACTTTGAAAAAGCAAGTCTTGGCGGGTGGTTGGTAGGCCTGCAAAACCCTGTTTTGCTTGAAGTGTGAGAGTCATATATGAGAACGCTTACATTCACTCAGAGAAAGAAACGATGGGGTTGTTTGTAGGCTTACTAAACTGCAGTTTGGAAGAAGCACAAGAATCACATATAGGAACACATACATTTTGACGCACTGAAAGTAACCATGGGGTGGTGTTTTATAGGCATGCTAAACTCTAGTTTGGACGAAGTTTGAGAATCACATATAAGAAAGCTTAGAGTCACTTAGAGAAAGCAAATCTCTGGGTGTGGAATGTAGGCCTGCTAAACTCTATTTTGGTTTAAGAGTGAGAGTCATATATGGGAAGGCTTACATTCCCTCAGAGAAAGCAACGACGGCGTGGTGGATTGTAGGCATAGTAAACTCTAGTTTGGAAGAAGTAGGAGAATGATATATGGGAACGCTTACATTCACGTAGAGAAAGCAATTATGGGGTGGCGTTTTTGTAGCCATGCTAATCTCTAGTTTGGAAGAAGTTAAGGAGTAATATATAGGAAAGGGTACAGTCATAGAAACCAACTCTCGGGGGATGTTTCGTACACCTGCAAAATTCCAGTTTGGAAGAAGAGGGAGAGTCATATTGGGGACCGTGTGTATTCACTCAGAGAAATCAACGATGGGATTGTGATTTGTAGGCATAGTCAACTCTAGTTTGGAAGAAGTACGAGAATCGTATATAGGAACGCTTACCTTGATGCAGAGAAAGCAACTATGGAGTGATGTTTGTATGCCTACTAAAATATAGTTTGGAGGAAGTTCGAGAGCCATATCTGGGAAGCTTACAGTCACTTAGAGAAAGCAACTCTCAGGGGGTGTTTCGTAGGCCTGCTAAACTCTATTTTCAATGAAGTGTTAGAATAATATATGGGAACTCAGTGAAAGCAACGTTATGGTTGTGGTTCCTAGGCATACTAACCTGTAATTTGGAAGAAGCAAGAGAATCACATAGAGAATCAAACTCTATTTTGGTTGAAGTGTGAGAGTCATATATGGGAACGCTTACATTCACTCAGAGAAAACAACGTTTGGGTGGTGGTTTGTAGGGCATACTAAACTGTAGTTTGGAAGAAGTACGAGAGTCCTATATAGGAACACTTACATTCACGCAGAGAAAGCACTTATGGCGTCAGGTTTTGTAGGCATGCTAAACTGCAGTTTGGAAGAAGTTGGAGAACCTTATACAGGAAAGATTACCGTCACCTAGGGAAAG
This sequence comes from Eulemur rufifrons, assembly GCF_041146395.1. Classification (NCBI taxonomy): domain Eukaryota; kingdom Metazoa; phylum Chordata; class Mammalia; order Primates; family Lemuridae; genus Eulemur; species Eulemur rufifrons. The sequence goes on along the minus strand of NW_027182825.1, from coordinate 773,645 downwards.
CAACTCTCGGGAGATTGTTTGTACGCATGCTAAACTCTAATTTGGATGAAGTGTGAGAGTCAAACACGGGACCGCTTACATTCCCTCAGAGAAACAACATTGGGGTGGTTTTTGTAGGCATACTAAATAGTTTGGAAGAAGTACGAGAATGATATTTGGGAACGCTTACATTCACACAGAGAAAGCAACTACGGGGTGGTGTTTTGTAAGCATGCTATAGTTTGGAAGAAGTTCTAAACCTGAACAGTCACTTACAGAAAGCAACTCTTGGTGGGTGATTTTTAGGTCTGCTAAATTGTATTTTGAAAGAAGTACCAGAGTCATATATACTAATGCTTACATTCATGCAAAGAAAAAACTATGGGGTGATGTTTTGTGGGCATGTTAACCTGTAGTTTGGAAGAAGTTGGAGAGTCTTATTTAGGAAAGCTTACAGTCACCTAGAGAAAGCAACTCTCGGGAGATCCTTTCTTGGCCTGCTAAACTCTACTTTGCATCAATTGTGAGACTCAAACATGGGAATGCTTTCATTCATTCAGAGAATGCAACGTTTGGGTGGTGGTTTGTAGGCATTCTAAACTGTATTTTGGAGGAAGTACGAGAGTCATATATCTGAACGCTTTCATTCAGGCAGAGAAAGCAACTCTAGGGTCGTATTTTGTTGGCATGCTAAACTGTGGTTTGGAAGAAGTTCGAGAGTCTTATATAGGAAAGATTACAGTGACACAGAGAAAACAACTCTCGGAAGTTTATTGGTAGGCCTGCTAAACTCTAATTTGGATGAAATGTGAGAACGCTTGCATTCATTCACTCAGAGAAAGAAACATTATCGTGATGGTTTGCAGGCATAATAACTGTAGTTGGGAAGAAGTAGGAGAGTCATATATATGAACGGTTACATTCACGCAGAGAAAGCAACTGTCGGGTGGCGTATGTATGCATGTTAATCTGTAGTTTGGAGGAAGTGCGAGAGTCGTATCTGGGGAAAATTACAGTCACTTAGAGAAAGGAACCATCTTGGGCTGGTTTGTAGATCTGCTAAATTCTATTTTGGAAACAGAGTGTGAGTCATATATGGGAACGCTTATGTTCACTCAGAGAAAGCAACCACGGTGTGGTGTTTTGTTGGCATGGTGTAGTTTGAAAGAAGTTGGAGATTCTTATATAGGAAAGTTTACAGTCGCCTAGAGAAAGCAACTCATGGGGTGTGGTTTAGCAGGCCTGCTAAACTCTAATTTAGATGAAGTGAGAGAGGCATATATATGAACGCTTATATGGACGCAGAGAAAGTAACTATGGGGTGGTGTTTTGTAGGCATGCTAAAATATAATTTGGAAGAAGTTCGATAGCAGACAGTCACTTAGAGAAAGCAACTCTCGGCGGTTGATTTTTCGGTGTGCTAAATTTGTATTTTGAAAGAAGTACCAGAGTCATATATACAATCGCTTACATTCATGCAGAGAAAGCAACTGTGGGGTGGTGTTTTCTAGGCATGCTAAACTCTAGTTTGGACGAAGTTTGAGAATCACATATAAGAAATCTTAGAGTCACTTAGAGAAAGCAAATCTCTGGGTGTGGAATGTAGGCGTGCTAAACTCTATTTTGGTTTAAGAGTGAGTCATATATGGGAAGGCTTACTTTCACTCAGAGAAAGCAACGATGATGTGGTGGTTTGTAGGCATAGTAAACTCTAGTTTGGAAGAAGTAGGAGAATGATATATGGGAACGCTTACATTCATCCAGAGAAAGCAATTTTGCGGTGGCTTTTTTGTAGCCATGCTAATCTCTATTTTGCAAGAAGTTAAAGAGTAATATATAGGAAACCATACAGTCATTTATAGAAACCAACTTTCGGGGGATGGTTTGTAGGCCCCTTCCTACTTTGGAAGAAGGGAGAGAGTCATATTGGGGACCACGTACATTCACTCAGAGAAATCAACGATGGGGTTGTGGTTTGTAAGCATACCAAACTCTAGTTTGGAAGAAGTATGAGAATCATATATAGGAACGCTTACATTCATGCAGAGAAAGCAACTATGGAGTGATGTTTGTATGCCTACTAAACTATAGTTTGGACGATGTTCGAGAGTCATATCTGGGAAGTTTACAGTCCCTTAGGGAAAGCAACTCTCTGGGGGTGGTTCTTAGGCCTGCTAAACTCTATTTTCAATTAAGTGTTAGAATCATATACAGGAACGCTTACATTCACTCAGAGAAAGCAACGTTGGGGTGGCCGTTTGTGAGCATACTAAACTCTACTTTGGAAGAGGTACGAGAGACATATATAGGAACGCTTACATTAACACAGAGAAAGCAAATACGGGGTGCTGTAGTGCAGGCATGCTAAACTATAGATTGGAACAAGTTCGAAAGCTGACAGTCACTTAGAGAAAGCAACTCTTGGCGGGTGATTTTTAGGTCTGCTAAATTGTATTTTGAAAGATGTACCAGAGTCATATATACAAACGCTTACATTCATGCAGAGAAAGAAATTATGGGGTGATGTGCTGTGGGCATGCTAAACTGCAGTTTGGAAGGTGTTCAAGAGTGTTATATAGGATAGCTTACAGTCACCTAGAGAAAGCAACACTCGGGACAGCTTTGCAAGCCTCTAAACACTAATTAGCAGCAATTGTGAGAGTCAAATATGGGAACGCTTACATTCTCTCAGAGAACACAACGTTTGGGTGGTGGTTTGTAGGCATAATAACTGTTGTTCGGAAGAAGTAGGAGAGTCATATATATGAACGGTTACATTCACGCAGAGAAAGAAACTGTTGGGTGGCGTATGTACGCATGTTAATCTATACTTTCGAGGAAGTTCGAGAGTCATATCTGGGGAAAATTGCAGTCACTTAGAGAAAGCAACCATCGGGGGCCGTTTTGTAGATCTGCTAAATTCTATTTTTGAAGAAGAGTGAGAGTCATATATCGGAACGCTTATATTCACTTAGAGAAATCAACGATGGGGCAGTGTTTCCTTGGCATGCTAAACTGTAGTTTGGAAGAAGTTTGCGAGTCTTGTATAAGAAAGCTTACAGTCACCTTGCGAAAGTAACTCTCGGCAGATTGTTTCTAAGCATGCTAAATTCTAATTTGCATCAATTGTGAGAGTCAAACATGGGAATGCTTACATTCACTCAGAGAACGCAACGTTTGGGTGGTGGTTTGTAAGCATTCTAAACTGTATTTTGGAGGAAGTAGGAGAGTCATAAATACGAATGCTTACATTCACGCAGAGAAAGCAACTCTGTGGTCGTATTTTGTTGGCATGCTAAACTGTGGTTTGGAAGAAGTTCGAGAGCCTTATATAGGAAAGATTACAGTGACACAGAGAAAACAACTCTCTGTAGTTTGTTGGTAGGCCTGCTAAACTGTAATTTGGATGAAGTGTGAGAATGCTTGCATTCACTCAGAGAAAGAACTTTGTCGTGGTGGTTTGTAGGAATAACAACTGTAGTTCGAAGAAGTAGGAGAGTAATATATGAACGGTTACATTCACGCAGAGAAAGCAACTGTGGGGTGGCATGTGTAATCATCATAATCTGTAGTTTGGAGGAAGTTCGAGAGTCATATCTGGGGAAAATTAGAGTCACGTAGAGAATTGGAACCATCGGGTGTTGTGTAGGTCTGCTAAATTCTATTTTGGAAGAAGAGTGAGAGTCATATATGGGAACGCTTATGTTCACTCAGAGAAATCAACGATGGGGCGCTGTATTGTTGGCATGCTAAACTGTAGTTTGGAAGAAGTTCGAGAGTCTTATATAGGAAAGTTTACAGTCACCTAGAGAAAGCAACTCACAGTAGGTGGTTTGTAGGCCGCTAAACTCTAATTTGGATGGTGAAAGAGGCTATATGGATACGCTTCATTCACTCAGAGAAAGGTAAGTTGAGGTGGCGGTTTTTAGGTATACTAAACTTCAGTTTGGAAGAAGTACGAGAGTCATATATATGAACGCTTATATGGACGCAGAGAAAGCAACTATGGGGTGGTGTTTTGTAGGCATGCTAAAATATAGTTTGGAAGAAGTTCGAAAGCAGACAGTCACTTAGAGAAAGCAACTCTTGGCGGTAGATTTTTAGGTCTGCTAAATTGTATTTTGAAAGAAGTACCAGTGTCATATATACAAACGCTTACAGTCATGCAGAGAAAGCATCTGTCGGGTGGTGTATTGTAGGCATGCTAAAATCTAGTTTGGACGAAGTTTGAGAATCACATATAAGAAAGCTTAGAGTCACTTAGAGAAAGCAAATCTCTGGTTGTGGAATGTAGGTGCGCTAAACTCTATTGTGGTTTAAGACTGAGCGTCATATATGGAAAGGGTTACATTCACTCAGAGAAAGCAACGATGGTGTGGTGGTTTGTAGGCATACTAAACTCTAGTTTGGAAGAAGTAGGAGAATGATATTTGGGAACGCTTACATTCATGCAGAGAAAGCAATTATGGGGTGGCTTTTTTGTACCCATGCTAATCTCTAGTTTGGAAGAAGTTATATAGGAAAGCGTACACTCATTTATAGAAACCAACTTTCGGGGGATGGATGGTAGGCCTGCAAAACTCTACTTTGGAAGAAGGGAGAGAGTCATATTGGGGACCACGTACATTGACTCAGAGAAATCAAGGATGGGGTTGTGTTTTGTAGGCATACTAAACTCTAGTTTGGAGGAAGTACGAGAATCATATATAGGAACGCTTACATTCATGCAGAGAAAGCAACTATGGAGTGATGTTTGTATGCCTACTAAACTATAGTTTGGAGGATGTTCGAGAGTCATATCTGGGAAGCTTACAGTCATTTAGAGAAAGCAACTCTCTGGGGGTGGTTCGTAGGCCTGCTAAACTCTATTTTCAATGAAGTGTTAGAATCATATACAGGAACGCTTACATTCACTCAGAGAAAGCAACGTTGGGGTGGTGGTTTGTAGGTATACTAACCTGTAGTTTGGAAGAAGCAAGAGAATCACATATAGAACCGCTTACATTCAGGCACTGAAAGCCACTATGGGGTGGTGTTTTTAGGCATGCTAAACTGTAGTTTGGAAGAAGTTTGAAAGCTGTCACTTAGAGAAAGAAACTCTCTGCGGGTGATTTTTTAGGTCTGCTAAATTGTATTTTGAAATAAGTACCAGAGTCATCGTTACAAACGGTTACATTCATGCAGAAAGAAACTATGGGGTGATGTTTTGTGGGCATGCTAAACTGCCCACAAAACTTCGAAGAAGTTCGAGAGTCTTATATAGGAAAGCTTACAGTCACCTAGAGAAAGCAACTCTCGGGAGATGGTTTCTAAGCCTGCTAAACTAATTTGCACCGATTGTTAAAGTCAAACATGGGAAGGTTTACATCCACTCCGAACGCAACGTTTGGGTTGTGGTTTGTGGCCATAATAACTGTAGTTCGGAAGAAGTAGGAAAGTCATATATATGAACGGTTACATTCACGCAGAGAAAGCAACTGTTGGGTGGCGTGTGTACGCGTGCTAATCTATAGTTTGGAGGAAATTCCAGCGTCATATCTAGGGAAAATTACAGTCACATAGCTAAATCAACCATCGGGGACTGGTTTGTAGGTCTGCTAAATTCTATTTTGGAAAAAGAGATTCCTATAAGGGAATGCTTATGTTCACTCAGAGAAAGCAACGATGCGGTGGTGTATTGTTGGCATGCTAAACTGTAGTTTGGAAGAAGTTCGAGAGTTTTATATAGGAAAGCTTACATTCACCTAGAGAAAGCAACTCTCAGGATGTGGTTTATAGGCCTGGTGAACTCTAATTTGGATCAAGTGTGAGAGTCATACATACGAGTTCCAAAATACAGTTTAGTATGCGTACAAACCACCAGCCCAACATTGCTTTCTCTGAGTGGATATAGGCCTTCCCTTATATGAATCTCGGACTGCTTTCAAAATGCAATTTGCCGGACCTACAAAACACCGCCCGAGAGTTGCTTTCTCTCACTATAAGCTTTCCTATATATGACTTTGGGACATAGTTTAGCATGCCAACAAAAGGCCACCCCATAGTTTGCGTGAATGTAAGCGTTCCTATGCATCACGCTCGTACTTCTTCCAAAGTATAGTACACCTACAAACCACCTCCCCAACGTTGCTTTTTCTGAGTGAATGTAAGCATTCTTTTATTCTCGTACTTCCTCCAAACTCCAGTTTAGTGTGACTAAAAACCACCACCGCAACCCTGCTTTCTCTGAGTGAATGTTAACGTTCCTGTTTATGATTCACACTTCATCCAAAATAGAATTTAGCAGAACTACAAACCGGCCCCCAAGGGTTGCTTTCTCTATGAGACTGTAATTTTTCCTATTACTCTTAACTTCTTCGCAACTAGAGATTTGCATGCCTACAAAACACCACCCCATAGTTGCCTTCTCTGCGTGAATGTAAGCACTCATATATATGACTCTGCTACTTCTTCCAAAATACAGTTTAGTATGCTTACAAACAACCAACCAAACGTTGCATTCTCTGAGAGAATGTTAGCGTTCCCAAGTATGACTGTTCCAAATGATGCAAAGTAGAGTTTAGCAGGCTTACAAACTATCTCTCGAAAGTTGCTTCCTCTGGGGGACGGTAAGCTTTCCTATAAAAGACTGTCGAACTTCTTCAAAACTACATTTCAGCACACCAACAAAACATCACCACATAGTTTCTTTCTCAGCATAAATATAAGCGATTTTATATATGACTCTGGTACTTCTTTCAAAATACAATTTAGCAGACCTCAAAATCAACCGCCGAGAGTTGCCTTCTCTAAGTCACTGTCAGCTTTGGAACTTCTTCCAAATTATCTTTTAGCAGGCCTACAAAACACCACCCCATAGTGGCCCTGTCTGCATGAATGTAAGCGCTCATATATATGACTCTGCTACTTCCAAAATACCGTTGAGTATGCTTACAAACAACCACCCAAACGTTAAGTTCTCTGAGAGAATGTTAGCGTTCCCATGTATGACAGTCACAAATGATGCAAGGTAGAGTTTAGCAGGCTTACAAACCATCTCTCGAAAGTTGCTTCCTCTAGGGGACTGTAAGCTTTCCTATAAAAGACTGTCGATCTTCTTCGAAACTACATTTCAGCACGCCAACAAAGCATCACCACATAGTTTTTCTCAGCATAAATGCAAGAGATTTTATATATGACTCTGGTACTTCTTTCAAAATACAATTTAGCAGGCCTCAAAATCAACCGCCGAGAGTTGCATTCTCTAAGTCACTGTCAGCTTTCGAACTTCTTCGAAATTATATTTTAGCATACCTACAAAACACCACCCCATAGTTGCTTTCTCTGCGTCCATATAAGCGTTCATATATATGACTCTCGTACTTCTTCCAAACTGGAGTTTAGTATACCTACAAACCGGCACCCCAATTTACCTTTCTCTGAGTGAATGAAGCGTATCCATGTTTGCCTCTTTCACTTCATCCAAATTAGAGTTTAGCGGCCTACAAACCACCTCCTGTGAGTTGCTTTCTCTAGGTGACTGTAAACTTTCCTATATAAGACTCTCGAACTTCTTCCAAACTACAGTTTAGCATGCCAACAATACAGCGCCCCATCGTTGATTTCTCGGAGTGAACATAAGCGTTCCCATATATGACTCTCACTCTTCTTCCAAAATAGAATTTAGCAGACCTACACAACACCCGATGGTTCCAATTCTCTACGTGACTCTAATTTTCCCCAGATATGACTCTCAAACTTCCTCCAAACTACAGATTATGATGATTACATACGCCACCCCACAGTTGCTTTCTCTGCGTGAATGCAACCGTTCATATATGACTCTCCTACTTCTTTTGAACTATAGCATTTATTCCTACAAACCATCACGACAACGTTCTTTCTCTGAGTGAATGCAAGCGTTCTCACACTTCATCCAAATTACAGTTGAGCAGACCTACCAACAAACTACAGAGAGTTGTTTTCTCTGTGTCACTGTAATCTTTCCTATATAAGGCTCTCGAACTTCTTCCAAACCACAGTTTAGCATGCCAACAAAATAAGACCACAGAGTTGCTTTCTCTGCGTGAATGTAAACATTCGTATATATGACTCTCCTACTTCCTCCAAAATACAGTTTAGAATGCTTACAAACCACCACCAAAACGTTGCGTTCTCTGAGTGAATGTAAGCATTCCCATGTTTGACTCTCACAATTGATGCAAATTAGAATTTAGCATGCTTAGAAACAATCTCCCGAGAGTTCCTTTCTGTAGATGACTGTAAGCTTTCCTCTATAAGACTCGTGAACTTCTTCCAAACTACAGTTTAGCATGCCAACAAAACACCACCCCATAGTTGATTTCTCTGAGTGAACATAAGCGTTCCGATATATGACTCTCACTCTTCTTCAAAAATAGAATTTAGCAGATCTACAAAATGGCCCCTGATGGTTGCTTTCTCTAAGTGACTGTAATTTTCCCCAGATATGACTCTCGAACTTCCTCCAAACTACAGATTAGCATGCATACATACGCCACCCAACAGTTTCTTTCTCTGCGTGAATGTAACCGTTCATATATATGACTCTCCTACTTCTTCTGAACTACAGTTATTATGCCTACAAACCACCACCCAAACGTTGTGTTCTCTGAGTGAATGTAAGCGTTCCCATGTTTGACTCTCACAATTGCTGCTAGTTAGAGTTTAGCAGGCTTGCAAAGCTCTCCTGAGTGTTGCTTTCTCTAGGCGACTGTAAGCTATCCTATATAACACTCTCGAACTTCTTCCAAACTGCAGTTTAGCATGCCCACAACACATCACCCCTTAGTTTCTTTCTACGCATGAATGTAAGCATTTGTATATAAGACTCTGACACGTCTTTGAAAATACAATTTAGCAGACTTAAAAAAATCACCCGCCAAGAGTTGCTTTCTCTAAGTGACTGTCAGCTTTCGAACTTCTTCCAATCTATAGTTTAGCATGCCTGCACTACAGCACCCCGTATTTGCTTTCTCTGTGTTAATGTAAGCGTTCGTATTTATGTCTCTCGTACCTCTTCCAAAGTAGAGTTTAGTATGCTCACAAACGGCCACCCCAACGTTGCTTTCTCTGAGTGAATGTAAGCGGTCCTGTATATGATTTTAACACTTCATTGAAAATAGAGTTTAGCAGGCCTACGAACCACCCCCCCCGAGAGTTTCTTTCTCTAAATGACTGTAATCTTCCCAGATATGACTCTCAGACATCCTCCAAACTATAGTTTAGTAGGCATACAAACACTCCATAGTTGCTATCTCTGCGTGAATGTAACCGTTCATATATATGACTTTCCTACTTCTCCCGAACTACAGTTATTATGGCCACAAACTACAACCCAAACCTTGCATTCTGAGTGGATGTAAACCTTCCCATATTTGACTTTAACAGTTGGTGCAAATTAGCAGGCTTAGAAACCATCTCCCGAGAGTTGCTCTCTCTAGGTGACTGTAAGCTTTGCTATATAAGATTCTAAACTTCCTCCAAACTATAGTTTAGTAGGCATACAAATATCACTCCATAGTTGCTTTCTCTGCATGAATGTAAGCGTTCCTATATATGATTCTCGTACTTCCTCCAAACTAGAGTTTAGTATGCCTACAAAACACAACCCCATCCTTGATTTCTCTGAGTCAATGTACGTGGTCCCCAATATGACTCTCCCTCTTCTTCCAAAGTAGAGTTTTGCAGGCCTACCGTCCATCCCCCGAAAGTTGGTTTCTATAAATGACTGTACGCATTCCTATATAACTTCTTCCAAACTAGAGATTAGCATGGGTACAAAAAAGCCACCCCAGAATTGCTTTCTCTGCATGAATGTAAACGTTCCCAAATATCATTTTCCTACTTCTTCCAAACTAGAGTTTAGTATGCCTACAAACCACCACATCATCGTTGCTTTCTCTGAGTGAATGTAACCCTTTCCATATATGACTCTCAATCTTAAACAAAAATAGAATTTAGCACGCCTACATTCCACACCCAGAGATTCGCTTTCTCTAAGTTACTCTAAGCTTTCTTATATGTGATTCTCAAACTTAGCCCAAACTAGAGTTTAGCACGCCTAGAGAACACCACCGCACAGTTGCTTTCTCTGCATGAATGTAAGCGTTTGTATATATGACACTGGTACTTCTTTCAAAATACAATTTAGCAGACCTAAAAATCTACCGCCAAGAGGTGCTTTCTCTAAGTGACTGTCTGCTTTCGAATTTCTTCCAAACTATATTTTAGCATGCCTACAAAACACCACCCCATAGTTGCTTTCTCTGCGTCCACATAAGCGTTCATATATATGACTCTCGTACTTCTTCCAAACTGAAGTTTAGTATACCTAAAAACCGCCACCCCAACTTACCTTTCTCTGAGTGAATGAAGCGTATCCATATAGTCTCTTTCACTTCATCCAAATTAGAGTTTAGCGGCCTACAAACCACCTCCTGTGAGTTGCTTTCTCTAGGTGACTGTAAACTTTCCTATATAAGACTCTCGAACTTCTTCCAAACTACAGTTTAGCATGCCAACAATACAGCGCCCCATCGTTGATTTCTCGGAGTGAACATAAGCGTTCCCATATATGACTCTCACTCTTTTTCCAAAATAGAATTTAGCAGACCTACACACCAGCCCCCGATGGTTCCTTTCTCTAAGTGACTCTAATTTTCCCCAGATATGACTCTCGAACTTCCTCCAAACTACAGATTATGATGATTACACACGCCACCCCACAATTGCTTTCTCTGCGTGAATGTAACCGTTCATATATGACTCTCCTACCTCTTCGAACTACAGCTGTTATTCCTACAAACCACCACGACAAAGTTCTTTCTCTGAGTGAATGCAAGCATTCTCACACTTCATCCAAATTACAGTTTAGCAGGCCTACCAACAAACTACAGAGAGTTGTTTTCTCTGTGTCACTGTAATCTTTCCTATATAAGGCTCTCGAACTTCTTCCAAACCACAGTTTAGCATGCCAACAAAATACGACCACAGAGTTGCTTTCTCTGCGTGAATGTAAGCATTCGTATATATGACTCTCCTACTTCCTCCAAAATACAGTTTAGAATGCTTACAAACCACCACCCAAACGTTGCGTTCTCTGAGTGAATGTAAGCGTTCCCATGTTTGACTCTCACAATTGATGCAAATTAGAATTTAGCATGCTTAGAAACAATCTGCCGAGAGTTACTTTCGCAAGGTGACTGTAAGCTTTCTTATACAAGACTCGCAAACTTCTTCCAAACTACAGTTTAGCATGCCAAGGAAACACTGCCCCATCGTTGATTTCTCTAAGTGAATATAAGCGTTCCGATATATGACTCTCACTCTTCTTCAAAAATAGAATTTAGCAGATCTACAAAACGGCCCCCGATGGTTGCTTTCTCTAAGTGACTGCAATTTTCCCCAGATATGACTCTCGAACTTCCTCGAAAGTATAGATTAACATGCGTACATACGCCACCCAACAGTTTCTTTCTCTGCGTGAATGTAACCGTTCATATATATGACTCTCCTACTTCTTCCGAACAACAGTTATTATGCCTACAAACCACCACCCAAACGTTGTGTTCTCTGAGAGAATGTAAGCGTTCCCATATTTGACTCTCACAATTGCTGCTAATTAGTGTTTAGAGGCTTGCAAAACTGTCCCGAGTGTTGCTTTCTCTAGGTGACTGTAAGCTATCCTATATAACACTCTTGAACACCTTCCAAACTGCAGTTTAGCATGCCCACAAACATCACCCCATAATTTCTTTCTCTGCATGAATGTAAGCGTTTGTATATATGACTCTGGTACGTCTTTCAAAATACAATTTAGCAGACCTAAAAATCACCCGCCAAGAGTTGCTTTCTCTAAGTGACTGTCAGCTTTCGAACTTGTTCCAATCTATAGTTTAGCATGCCTGCACTACAGCACCCCGTATTTGCTTTCTCTGTGTTAATGTAAGCGTTCCTATATATGTCTCTCGTACCTCTTCCAAAGTAGAGTTTAGTATGCTCACAAACGGCCACCCCAACGTTGCTTTCTCTGAGTGAATGTAAGCGTTCCTGTGTATGATTCGAACACTTCATTGAAAATAGAGTTTAGCAGGCCTACGAACCACCCCCAGAGAGTTGCTTTCTCTAAATGACTGTAAGCTTCCCAGATATGACTCTCGAACATCCTCCAAACTATAGTTTAGTAGGCATACAAACATCACTCCATAGTTGCTTTCTCTGCATGAATGTAAGCGTTCCTATATACGATTCTCGTACTTCCTCCAAACTAGAGTTTAGTATGCCTACAAACCACAACCCCATCATTGATATCTCTCAGTGAATGTATGCGGTCCCCAATATGACTCTCTCCCTTCTTCCAAAGTAGAGTTTTGCAGGCCTACAAACCATCCCCCGAAAGTTGGTTTCTATAAATGACTGTATGGTTTCCTATATATTACTCTTTAACTTCTTGCAAAATAGAGATTAGCATGGCTACAAAAAAGCCACCGCAAAATTGCTTTCTCTGGATGAATGTAAGCGTTCCCATATATCATTCTCCTACTTCTTCCAAACTAGAGTTTACTATGCCTACAAACCACCACATCATCGTTGCTTTCTCTGAGTGAAAGTAAGCCTTCCCATATATGACTCACTCTTAAACCAAAATAGAGTTTAGCACGCCTACATTCCACACCCAGAGATTTGCTTTCTCTAAGTGACTCTGAGCTTTCTTATATGTGATTCTCAAACTTCGTCCAAACTAGAGTTTAGCATGCCTAGAAAACACCACCCCACAGTTGCTTTCTCTGCATGAATGTAAGCGTTTGTATATATGACTCTGGTACTTCTTTCAGAATACAATTTAGCAGACAGAAAAATCAACCGCCGAGAGTTGCTTTCTCTAAGTGACTGTCTGCTATCGAACTTCTTCCAAACTATATTTTAGCATGCCTACAAAACACCACCCCATAGTTACTTTCTCTGCGTCCATATAAGCGTTCATATATATGCCTCTCTCACTTCATCTAAATTAGAGTTTAGCAGGCCTACAAACCACACCCCGTGAGTTGCTTTCTCTAGGCGACTGTAAACTTTCCTATATAAGAATCTCCAACTTCTTTCAAACTACACCATGCCAACAAAACACCACACCGTGGTTGCTTTCTCTGAGTGAACATAAGCGTTCCCATATATGACTCACACTCTGTTTCCAAAATAGAATTTAGCAGATCTACAAACCAGCCCAAGATGGTTCCTTTCTCTAAGTGACTGTAATTTTCCCCAGATATGCCTCTCGCACTTCCTCCAAACTACAGATTAACATGCATACATACGCCACCCGACAGTTGCTTTCTCTGCGTGAATGTAACCGTTCATATATATGACTCTCCTACTTCTTCCCAACTACAGTTATTATGCCTGCAAACCATCACGATAATGTTTCTTTCTCTGAGTGAATGAATGCAAGCGTTCTCACATTTCATCCAAATTAGAGGTTAGCAGGCCTACCAATAAACTTCCGAGAGTTGTTTTCTCTGTGTCACTGTAATCTTTCCTATATAAGACTCTCGAACTTCTTCCAAATCACAGTTTAGCACGCCAACAAAATACGACCCCAGAGTTGCTTTCTCTGCCTGAATGTAAGCGTTCAGATATATGACTCTCGTACTTCCTCCAAAATACAGTTTAGAATGCCTACAAACCACCACCCAAACGTTGCATTCTCTGAATGAATGAAAGCATTCCCATGTTTGAGTCTCACAATTGATGCAAAGTAGAGTTTAGCAGGCCAAGAAAGGATCTCCCGAGAGTTGCTTTCTCTAGGTGACTGTAAGCTTTCCTAAATAAGACTCTCCAACTTCTTCCAAACTACAGGTTAACATGCCCACAAAACATCACCCCATAGTTTTTTCTTTGCATGAATGTAAGCATTAGTATATATGACTCTGGTACTTCTTTCAAAATACAATTTAGCAGACCTAAAAATCACCCACCAAGAGTTGCTTTCTGTAAGTGACTGTTCAGGTTTAGAACTTCTTCCAAACTATAGCATGCTTACAAAACACCACCCCGTAGTTGCTTTCTCTGTGTGAATGTAAGCGTTCCCAAATATCATTCTCGTACTTCTTCCAAACTATTTAGTATGCCTACAAAAACCACCCCAATGTTGTTTCTCTGAGGGAATGTAAGCGGTCCCGTGTTTGACTCTCACACTTCATCCAAATTAGAGTTTAGCATGCGTACAAACAATCTCCCGAGAGTTGCTTTCCCTAGGTGACGGTAATCTTTCCTGTATAAGGTTCTCCAACTTCTTCCAAACTGCAGTTTAGCATGCCTACAAAACCTGACGCCATAAGTGCTTTCTCTGCGTGAATGTAAGTGTTCCTATATAGGACTCTCGTACTTCTTCCAAACTACAGTTTAGTATGCCCTACAAACCACCACCCAAACGTTGTTTTCTCTGAGTGAATGTAAGCGTTCCCATATATGACTCTCACACTTCAACCAAAATAGAGTTTGATTCTCTATGTGATTCTCTTGCTTCTTCCAAATTACAGGTTAGTATGCCTAGGAACCACAACCATAACGTTGCTTTCACTGAGTTCCCATATATTATTCTAACACTTCATTGAAAATAGAGTTTAGCAGGCCTACGAAACACCCCCTGAGAGTTGCTTTCTCTAAGTGACTGTAAGCTTCCCAGATATGGCTCTCGAACTTCCTCCAAACTATATTTTAGTAGGCATACAAACATCACTCCATAGTTGCTTTCTCTGCGTAAAGGTAAGCGTGCCTATATACGATTCTCGTACTTCTTCCAAACTAGAGTTGACTATGCCTACAAATCACAATCCCATCGTTGATTTCTCTGAGTGAATACACACGGTCCCCAATATGACTCTCCCCCTTCTTCCAAACTGGAGTTTTGCAGGTGTACGAAACATCCCCCGAGAGTTGGTTTCTATGACTGTACCCTTTCCTATATATTACTCCTTAACTTCTTCCAAACTAGAGATTAGCATGGCTACAAAAACGCCACCCCATAATTGCTTTCTCTACGTGAATGTAAGCGTTCCCATATATCATTCTCCTACTTCTTCCAAACTAGAGTTTACTATGCCTACAATCCACCACGCCGTCGTTGCTTTCTCTGAGGGAATGTAAGCCTTCCCATATATGACTCTCACTCTTAAACCAAAATAGAGTTTAGCAGGCCTACATTCCACACCCAGAGATTTGCTTTCTCTAAGTGACTCTAAGCTTTCTTATATGTGATTCTCAAACTTCGTCCAAACTAGAGTTTAGCATGCCTATAAAACACCACCCCATGGTTACTTTCAGTGCGTCAAAATGTATGTGTTCCTATATGTGATTCTTGTGCTTCTTCCAAACTGCAGTTTAGTAAGCCTACAAACAACCCCATCGTTGCTTTCTCTGAGTGAATGTAAGCGTTCTCATATATGACTCTCACACTTCAAGCAAAACAGGGTTTTGCAGGCCTACCAACCACCCGCCAAGACTTGCTTTTTCAAAGTGGCTGTTACCTTTCCTATATAGGACTCTGGAACTTCTCCCAAGCTAGACTTTAACATGTCTATCTGACACTACTCCGTAGTTGCTCTTGGTGTGTGAATGTAAACGTTCCTATATATGAGTCTTGTACTTCTTCCTAACTAGCATCTGGCATGCCAAAATAACACTCCCCCATAGTTGCTTTCTTTGTGTCAATGTAAACATTCCTATATATGTCTCTCGCACTTCTTCCAAACTAGAGTTAAGTCTACAAACCAATCCCCGACAGCTGTTTTCTCTGAACGAATTTAAGCGTTCCTATATATGACTATGGCACTTCCTCCAAACTAGAGTTTAGCAAGCCTACACTCCACCCCCATTCGTTGCTTTCTCTAAGTTACTGTAAGCTTTCCTATACATGGCTCTCGAAATTTTCCAAACTAGAGTTAGCATGCCTACTATACACCTACACATAATTGCTTTGTCTGAGTGAATATAAGCCTTCCTATATATGACTGTCGCACTTTTTCCAAATTAGAGTGTAGCCAGCCTGGAAAGCACCCCTTATAGTTGCTTTCATTGAGTGAATGTTAACATTCCTATGTATGACTCTCGCAACTTTTCCAATCTAAGATTTTAGCAATGCTACAAATCCCCCGCCGAGAGTTCCTATACATAACTGTCCTCTTTTTCCAAGCTAGAGTTTAGGAAGCCTAGAAACCGTCCCCGCATAGACGCTTTATGTGAACGTAAGCGTTCCTATATATGACTCTCGCCTTCCTCCAAACTAGAGCTTAGCAAGGCTGCAAACCAACTCCCTATAATTGCTTTCTCTGAATGAATGATATTGTTCCTATATAAGACTCTCGAACTTCTTCCAAACCAGAGTTTAACAAGCCAAAAAAGCACCCCCCCATAGATGCTTCCTCTAACTCAAGGCTAATATTCCTATATATGATTCAACTTCTTCATCCAAACTAAAGTAAGGCAAGCCTACAAATCACACACCAATAGTTGCTTTCTATAAGTAAATGTAAGCATCCCTATATATGACTATAGCAATTCTTCCAAACTGGAGTTTAGCAAGCCTACAGACCCCAGGACCCCACTCCATAGTACCCTGGGCATTGGCGCCCGCCTGTCATGCAGGACATAGGGGCGGACCCTCATCTCACACACGGCATTGGTGGATTGTAAGCTTTTTTAAGTTTTTGAATTGAAGAAGTCTGAGAATTGGAATTTGGTTTAGGGTAAGGTTAGGTGTTAGGGACTAGGATTAGGTTTAGGGGTTAGGGTTTTAGGTTAGAATTAGGGTTAGGATTACTGTTAGGGTTAGAGATTAGGATTATGTTTAGTGGTTGGGTTTAGGTTTAGGGTGAGAGGCAAGAGTAAGGGTCAGGGATTAGGGTTACTGTTAGGAGTTAGATTCAGGGCTTACTAAGGGTTTGGTTTAGTGATAGGATTACGGCTTAAGTTTAACGGTGTGTGTTAGGGCAGGGGCCCTATCTAATGTACGGGGCACTGTGGGTGTGGAGCAAGGCTGTGTCCCCACTTCATCGTACCCTGGGTGTTGGGCTTAAACTGTCACGCAGGACAAAGGCAGAGGCTCATCTCACTCATGGTTAGGATTAAGGTTTAAGGTTAGGGTCAGGGTTGAGGGTTCGGGTGAGGGTTAACAGTTAGAGTTAGGGTAAGGGGGTTAGGGATAGGGTTAGGGTTAAGGGTTAGGTTTATGGTTCAGGTTTAAGGTTAGCATTAGAGGTTAGGGTTAGTGTTAACTGTAGGTCAGTGTTGGGGTTAGATCTCTAGGCTTTAGGGTAAAGGTTAGGGTTAGGGTTAAGAGTTAGGGTTATGTTTAATGGTTAGGATTGGGATTAGGGTTAAGGGTTAGGGTTAAGGTTAGGGGTTATGACTAAGGATCAACGGTTAGGGTTATTTTTAGGCGTAGGGTTAGCGTAAGGGGTTAGGGTTAGTGTTAGTGTTGTTGGTCGGGTTAAGGTTAGGGTTGGCGTTTCAGAATTAGGGATTAGGTGTTATGGTTATGGCTAGGAGTTAGGGTTAGAATTACGGTATAGGGCTTGTTCTCAGGGTGTAATGCATTAACGTTAAGATAAGGGGTTAAAGTTAGGGTTACGGTGAGCTTTACCTGTTAAGGTTTGCAGTAGTATCAGGGTTAGGTGTTATGTTCTGGGTTAGGGTTATGGGTGAGGGGTAGGGTTTATGCTTACGACATGGGCCCTGTATGCACTAGGAGGAGAAGTTAGCGGTCTGTGATGGTCGCTGGGAACCCACTTTATCGTACGCAGTGTATGGGCTTCTGGGTTTCATGCAGGACACTGTGGCAGAGCCGGCTTTCATGCATGGCTTAGTAGGATTGTAGGCTTTCAAAACTCTGAGAAAGCAAGAAGTCTGAGAATTAGATTTCGGGTTAGGATTACGGCACGGTTTAGGGATGAAGATTAGTGTTAGGGTGAGGGCTTAGGGTTAGGGGTTAGGGTTAGGGTTGTTGGTAGGGTGAAGGTTAGGGTTGACGTTTTAGAATTAGGGAGAGGTGTTACGGTTATGACTATGGTTTAGGATTAGAATTATGGGATAGGGCTTCTTCTCAAGGTGTTATGCATTCACGTTAAGTTAAGGGGCTAAGTTAGGGTTACGGGGAGGTTTATGTTTTAGGGTGAGCAATAGGATCAGGGTTAGGTGTTATGTTGAGGGTGAGGGTTATCTCTTAGGGGCAGTGTTTATACTTAGCATATGGGCCCTCTCTGCACTAGGCGGAGGTGGGGGTTAAGGGGATCGGATTATCCCCGGGAACCCACTCTATCGTACGCTGAGTATGGGCTCCTGGGTTTCATGCAGGACACAGTGGCAGAGCCCCCTTTTACTCATGGCATGGGAGGATTGTAGGCTTTCTAAACTCTGAGAAAGCAAGAAGTCTGAGAATTAGATTTCGGGGTAGGTTTATGGTAATGTTTAGGGATGAAGATTAGTGTCAGGGTGGGGTCTTAGGGTTAGGGGTTTGGGTTAAAGGTTAGTGTTAGGTTTATCAGTTACAGTTAGGTTTACAGTGAAGATTCAGGGTTACGGTTAAGGTTTGGGTTTAGCGTTTGGCACAGGGGAAGGCTTCAGTGTTACCTTTATGGTAAAGATTAGGATTAGGGTTAGTGTGAGGGTTAATGGTAAGGGTCAAGATTAAGGGTTCAGGTTGGGGTTAGGCTTAGATTTAGGGTTAGGGGTTAGGGTTAGGCTTAGCGTTAAGGGATAGGATTAGGGTTAAGTGTTGGGCTTAGGGTTAGGGTTTAGTGTTAGGGTTATCATTAAGGATTAGGGTTAGGGTCAGGGTTAAATATTTGGGTGCGGGTAATGGTTAGGGTCAGCGTTAAGGTTTATGGATAGGGTTAGTGTTAAGGGTTACGGGTAGGTTTAGGGTTCAGGGTTAGAGTTAGCATTAGGGCTTAAGGTTAGGATTAGGCGGTAGGTTAGATTTAGCGTTAGATCTAGGCGTTAGGGTAAGGGCTAGGGTTAGGGTTAAGAGATAGGGTTAGGTTTAATGCTTAGGATTAGGGTTAGGGTTTGGGGTTAAAGTAAGTGTTAGGGGTTAGGTTTAAGGATCAAAGGTTAGGGTTATTTTTAGCTGTAGTGTTAGGGTTAGGGATAAGGGATAAGGTTGGCGTAAGGGTTTTCCTTACTGTTAGGGTTAAGGGTCAGGCTTAGATTAAAGGTTAAAGTTAGGGTCAGTGTAAGGGTTAGGGTGAGTGTTAACGGTTACAGTAAAGGTTAAGCGTTAGTGTTAGGGATTAGCGATTAGGGTTTTTGATAAGTATTAGGGTTAGGAGTTAGTGTTTTATGAAGGGGTATGGTTAGAATTAGGATTTAGGTTAGTGTTAGGGTTAGGTTTAGAGGTTAGGTTTAGGGTAAAAGGATAGGATTAGGGTTAAGGGATGGGCTCAGGTTTAGGGTTAAAGTTTAGTGTTAGGGTTAATGTTCAGTGATATGGTCCAGTTTAAGTGTTAGGGTGAGGATTAACGGCTAGGATTAGGCTTAGAGGTTAGGGATATAGTGAGGGTTCAGTGTTAGGGTTAGGTTTAGGGTTCAGGGTTAGGTTTAGCTTTAGGGCTTATGGTTAGGGTTAAGTGTTAGGTAAGTGTCAGGGTTAGGTCTAGTCGTGAGGGTAAGGTTTAGGGTTAGCTTTAAGAGCTAGGGTTAGGTTTAATGGTTAGGATTAGGATTAGGGTTAAATGTTAGGGTAAGACTTAGGGGTTAGGGTGAAGGGTTAAGTGTTTTTGTTAGGCATAGCGTTGGGGTTAGACGTAAGGGTTACTGTCAGTGTTAGGGTTTTAGGCAGGGTTATGGTTAGGGTTAGCAGTTTAGAATTAGGGTTAGGGATTAGGTGTTACAGTTATGACTAGGAGATAGGGTTAGAATTATGGGATAGGGGTTTTTCTCAGGGAATGGGTTATGCATTAACATTAGGATAAGAGGTTAAAGTTAGGCTCACGGTGAGTTTTACGTGTTAAGGGGAGAAATAGGAACAGGGTTAGGTGTTATGTTCAGGGTGAGGGATATCTGTTACAGGTATTGTTTATGCTTAGTGCACGGGCCCTGTCTGCATTAGGCGTGGGAGGAGGTTAGGGGGCTGGGATTGTCACCAGGATCCCACTGTATCGTAGTCTAGTCATGTGCTCGTGGGTTTCACGCAGGACACAGTGGTAGAGCCTCCTTTCACGCATGGCATGGGAGGATTGCAGGCTTTCTAAACTCTAAGAAAGCAAGAAGTCTGAGAATTAGATTTAGGGTTAGGATTATGGTTAGGGTTAAGGATGAAGTTTAGTGTTAGGGTGAGGGCTTAGGGTTAGGGATTAGGGTTAGGGTTAAGGTTACTCTTAGGTTTAATGGTTACAGTTCGGTTTAGGGTTGAGGTTTATGGTTGGGGTTAAGATGAGGGTTTAGGGTTTGTTATAGGGTTAGGGTTAGGTACAGGGTTAGCGTTAAGTGTTAGGTTTGGCGTTGAAGATTAGGATTAGCGTTAGGATTAAAGGTTAGCGTGAGAGTTAACAGTTAGGGTTAAAGTTAAGAGTTAGGGTTAGGGTTTAGGTTTAGGGTTAAGGGTTAGGGTTAGTTTTAGGGTTCGAGTTATGTGTTATGGTTTGTGTTAGAGGTTAGGGTTTGGTTTACTGTTCACGGCTAGGGTTACGTTTAGGGGTTAGCATTAGGGTTAAGGATTAGGTTTAGGGTAAGTGTTTAGAGTTTGTGTTGGGCTTTAGGCACGGGGCTTAGGTTCAGGGTCAGGGGTTAGGATTGGTGGTAGCCTTAGCTTTAGCGGTCAGTTTAAGGACACAGGACCTGGTTAAGCTATGGTGAGAGGGGTGCAGTCGGAGTCACCACGAATGCACAACATCATTCCCTGGACCCTGGGACAAGACCTACACGTAGGACTCAGGCGGAGCCTCATCTCACACATGGCATGGCTGTATTGTAGGCTTGCTTCACTCTGGGAATGGAAGTAGTGTGAGAATTAGGGTTAGGGTTGGGTTAGGGGTTTCGACTTAGGGTTTAGGTTTCGAGTCAGGGTCAGGTGCTAGGGATTAGTGGTTAGGGTTAGAGTTAGTGTTACGGGTTAGGTGTTAAGTCTGGTTTAGGGGGCCAGGGTAAGCTTTAGGTTTGGAGTTAGCGTTAGGGTTAGGCGTTAGGGATAAGGGATAGGGTTAGGGTTAAGGGTTAGCTTTAGGGTTAGGGTTCAGGTTTAGGGTTAGGGTCAGGGTTAAGGGTTAGGGTGAGGGTTAACCGTTAGGTTTAGGGTTTGGGTTTTAGGTATAGGGTTAGGGTTAATGGGTACGTTTATGGCTCAGGTTTAAGGTTAGCATTAGGGGGTTAGGGTTAGTGTTAACTGTAAGTCAGTGTTAGGGTTAGATCTGTAGGCATTAAGGTAAAGGTTAGGGTTAGGGTTAAGTGTTAGGGTTATGTTTAATGGTTAGGCTTGGGATTAGGGTTAAGTGTTAGGGTTAAGGTTAGGGATTATGACTAAGGATCAATGGTTAGGGTTATTTTTATGCGTAGGGTTAGGGTAAGGGGTTAGGGTTAGTGTTAGTGTTTTGGTAGGGTTAAGGTTAGGGTTGGCTTTTCAGAATTAGGGATAAGGTGTTATGGTTATGGCTAGGAGTTAGGGTTAGAATTATAGTATAGTGCTTGTTCTCAGGGTGTCATGCATTAACGTTATAATAAGGTGTTAAAGTTAGGATTACGGTGAGCTTTACCTCTTAAGGTGAGCAGTAGGATCAGCTTTAGGTGTTATGTTCTGGGTTAGGCTTATGGGTGAGGGCGAGGGTTTATGCTTAGGGCACGGGCCCTGTATGCACTAGGAGGCGAAGATAGGGGTCTTTCATGGTCGCTGGTAACCTACTCTATCGTACGCAGTGTATGGGCCTCTGGTTTCCTGCAGGAAACTGTGGCAGAGCGGGCTTTCATGCATGGCTTAGTAGGATTGTAGGCTTTCAAAACTCTGAGAAAGCAAGAAGTCTGAGAATTAGATTTCAGGTTAGGATTACGGCACGGTTTAGGGATGAAGATTAGTGTTAGTGTGAGGGCTTAGGGTTCGGGGTTAGGGTTAGGGGTAGGGTTGTTGATAGGGTGAAGTTTAGGGTTGGCACTTTAGAATAGGGATGAGGTGTTACGGTTATGGCTAGTGGTTAGGTTTAGAATTATGGGATAGGGCTTCTTCTTTGCGTGCTATGCATTAACGTTAAGATAAGGGATTAAGTTAGGGTTATGGTGAAGTTTATGTTTTAAGGTGAGCAATAGGATCAGGGTTAGGTTTTATGTTTGGGGTTAGGGTTATCTGTTAGGGATAGTGTTTTTGCTTAGCGCACCGGCCCTGTCTGCACCAGCAGGGGGGGTTAGGGGCTTGGATTGCCCTGGGAACCCGCTCTATCATGCACTAGTTATCGGCCCCCGGGTTTCTTGCAGGACACAGTGGCAGAGCCTCCTTTTACTCATGACATGGGAGGATTGTAGGCTTTCTAAACTCTGAGAAAGCAAGAAGTCTGAGAATTAGATTTAGGGGTAGGTTTATTGTAATGTTTAGGGATGAAGGTTAGTGTTAGGGCGAGGTCTTAGGGTCAGTGGTTAGGGTTAAAGGTTAGTGTTATGTTTAACAGTTACAGTCAGGTTTATGGTTATGTTTTAGGGTTAGGGTTAAGTTTTCGGTTTAGCGTTTGGTACAGTGTTAGGCTTAAGTGTTAGCTTTAGGGTTAAAGACTAGGATTAGGGTTAGGGTTAAGGGTTAGTGTGAGGGTTAATGGTAAGGATCAAGATTAAGGGCTAGGGTTTGTGTTAGTGTTAGGAATAAGTCTTCGTGTAGGCTTTAGGGTTAGCGTTAAGTGTTAGGGTTAGGGTTAGGGTTAGGGTTCATGGTTAGTGTTATGTTTAGGGGTTAGTGTTAGGGTTAGGGTTTAGGTTTAGGGTAAGGTTTTAGAGTTCGTGTTCAGCATTACGGTCGGAGCTTATGTTTACGGTTAGGGGTTAGTGTTAGGGCTTAGATTTAGCTTTTAGTTTAAGGGCACAGGACTTGTTTAATCTATGGTGAGAAGGGTGCTGTCGGAGTCTTCACGAAAGCACAAAATCGTTCCCTGATCCTTGGGAAAGGACCTACATGCAGGACTCAGGTGCAGCCTCATCTCACGCATAGTATGGCTGTATTGTAGGCTTGCTTCACTCTGAGAATGGAAGTAGTGTGAGAATCTGGGTTAGGGTTTGGGTTAGGGGTTTGGAGTTAGGGATTATGGTTCGAGCCAGGGTTAGGTCCTAGGGATTAGGAGTTAGGGTTAGTGTTAGGGATAGGGGTTAGTTGTTGGGTTTGGGTTGGGGTGCAAGGGTTAGGTTTAGGGCTGGGGTTAATATTAGGGTTAGCGTTTAGGGTTAAAGGATAGGATTATGGTTAAGGGTTTGGCTTAGGGTTAGGGTTAAGGGTTAGTGTTAAGGTTTAGGGTAAAGGTCAGGGTTACGTGTTAGGGTGAGGGTTAACAGTTAGGGTTATGGTTAGGGTCTTAGGGATAGTGTTACGGTTAGAGTTAGGGGTTAGGATTAAGGGTGAAGTGTTAGGGTTATTTTTAGGCATAGTTTTAAAGTTAGGGGCTACGGTAATGTTTGGTTTGATGGTAGGTTTAAGGTTAGGGTTAGTGGTTTAGACTTCGCATTAGGGATTAGGTGTTATGGTTATGGCTTGGAGTTAGGGTTAGAATTCAGAGATAGGAGTTGTTCTCAGGGTAAGTGTTATGCATTAACGTTATGATAAGGGGTTAAATTTAGGGTTATGGTGAGATTTACATTTTAAGGTGAGCAATGGGATCAGGGTCAGGTGTTATGTTCAGGGTTATGGTTAGGGGTGAGGGGTAGGGTTTATGCTTACGACTCGGGCCCTGTCTGCACTAGGCGGGGGGGGGAGGGGTTTGGGGTTGCCATTGTCGTCGGGAACCCACTCTAGTGTATGCTGAGTATGGGCACTGGGGTTTCCGGCAGGACACAGTGGTAGAGCCTCCTTTTATTCATGGCATGGGAGGATTGTAGGGTTTCTAACGCTGAGAAAGCAAGAAGTCTGATAATTAGATTTAGGGTTAGGATTATAGTTAGGGTTAGGAATGAAGGTTAGTGCTAGGGTGAGAGATTAGGGCTAGGGATTATGGGTAGAGTTAAGGTTAAAAGTTAGAGTTAGGTTTAACGGTTACAGTTAGGTTTAGGGTTACGTTTTAGGGTGAGGGTTATGGTTAGGGGTTAGGGTTTGGTACAGGGTTAGGGTTAAGAGTTAGGTTTAGGGTTAAAGATTAGAATTCGGATTAGGGTTGACGGTTAGTGTGAGTGTTAATGGTTAGGTTTGTGTTTAAGGGTTAGGGTTAGGGTTTAGGGCTAGTGTTAAGCGTTCGTGTTAGATTTAGGGTTAGAGTAAAATGTTATGGTTAGGGTTATGGGTTAGCATTAGGGTTAAAGGTTAAGGGTTAGGTTTATTTTCAGGCACAGGGTTAGGATTAGGTGTTAGGGTTAGTGTTACCGTTAAGGTTTTTTGGTAGGCTTAAGGTTAGGTTTAGCAGTTTAGAACTAGGGTTAGGGATTAGGTGTTATGGTTATGATAAGGAGTTAGGGTTAGAATTATGGAATAGGGGTTGGTCTCAGGGTCAGTTTTATGCTTAAAGTTAGGGTAAGTGGTTAAAGTTAGTGTTACGGTGAGCTTTACGTGTTAAGGTGAGCAATAGGATCAGGGTTAGGTTTTATGTTCAGGGTTAGGGTTATGGGTGAGGGGTAGAGTTTATACTTAGGATTAGGGTTAGGGTTAGGGTTTAGGGTTAAGGATCAAGGGTTAGGGTTAGGGTTAATGTTAGGGCTGTCGATAGGGTTAAATTTAGGATTAGCAGCTTACAATTAGGTATTAGGTTTTACAGTTATGAATAAGAGTTAGGGTTAGAATTATGGGATAGGGGTTGTCCTCAGGGTAAGTATTATTCATTAACGTTAGGATAAGGGGTTAGGGTTAGGGTTATGGTGAGTTTTACATGTTAAGGTGAGCAATAGGATCAGGGTCAGATGTTATGATCAGGGTTAGGGTTATGGGTTAGGGCCAGTGTTTATGCTTAGGGCACAGGCCCTGTCTTCACTAGGTGCGGGGGTTCGGAGGCTGGGATTGTCACCAGGAACCCACTCTATCGTATGCTGGGTCTGGGCCTCTGGGTTTCATGCAGGACACAGTGGCAGAGCCTCCTTTCATTCATGGCATGGGAGGATTGTAGGCTTTCTAAACTCTGAGAAAGCAAGAAGTCTGAGAATTAGATTTAGGGTTAGGATTACGGTTAGGATTAGGGATGAAGTTTAGTGTTAGGGAGAGGGCTTAGTGTTAGGGATTAGGGTTTGGTACAGGGTTAGGGTTAAGTGTTCGGCTTAGGGGTAACGATTAGGATTAGTGTTAGGTTTAAGGGTTAGTTGAGGGTTAACGGTTAGGGTTAAGGTCAAGGGTTAGGGTTAGGGTTTAGGGTTAGGATTAGGGGTTCGTGTTAGGTTTAGGGTTACACTTAAGTGTTAGGGTTTAGGTTCAGGTTTAGGGTTCATGGTTAAGGTTATGTTTAGGGGTTAGGTTTAGGGCTTAGGTTTGGTGTAAGGTTTTAGCGTTAGTGAAGGGGGTTTGGGTCAGGGTTTCTGTTTAGGGTAGGGGTTAGTGTTAGTGTTAGGACTTAGATTTAGCGATTAGTTTAAGGTCAGAGGGCCTGTTTAATCTATGGTCAGAAGGGTGTGGAATGGGTCACTGAGACTCCACAGCATTGTACCCTGGGCCTAGGGCTCAGACCTACATGCAGCAATCAGGGGGAGGCTGTTCTCACGCATGGCATGGTTGTATTGTAGGCTTGGTTAACTCTTAGAATGGAAGAAGTGTGAGAATTAGGGTTATGGTTAGGGTTAGGGATTTGGGTTTAGGGTAGAGTGTTCAAATGAGGGTTAGAGGTTAGGCATTAGGGGTTAGGGTTAGTGTTAGGGTTAGGGGTTGGGGTGAGGGTTGGGTTAGGGGCTAGGGTTAGGTTTAGGGTTGGGGTTAGTGTTAGCATTCGAGTTAGGGATTAGAGTTAGGGTTAAGGGATAGGATAAGGGTTAAGAGTTTGGCTTAGGGTTCAGGTTAAGGGTTAGGGTTATGGTTAAAGATTAGTGTTAGTTTAAACAGTTACAGTTAGGTTTAGGGTTAAAATTTAGGGTGAGGGCTTTTTAAACTCTGAGAGAGGAAGACGTCTGAGATTAAGATTTAGGGTTAGGATTATGGTTAGGATTAGGGATGACGATTAGTGTTAGGGTGAGAGCTTAGGGTTAAGGGTTAGGGTTAGAGTTAGGGTTAAGGTTAGTGTTAGTTTTAACAGTTACAGTTAGGTTTAGGGTTAAGGTTTATTGTGAGGGTTAAGGTCAGGGGTTAAGATTTCGTACAGGGTAAGAGTTAAGTGTTAGGTTTAGGGTTAAAGATTAGCATTATGGTTAGTGTTAAAGGTTAGTCTGAGGGTAAAAGTTTAGGGTTAAGTTTAAGGGCTAGGGTTAGGGGTTAGTGTTAGGGTTAAGGCGTCTTGTTAGGTTTAGGGTTACAGTTAAGTGTTATGGTTAGGGTTAGGGGTTACGGTTAGGCTTAGGGTTCATGGTTAGTGTAACATTTAGGGGTTAGGGCTAGGGTTAAATGATAGTGTTAGAGTTAAGGCTTAGGCTTTGGGTAAAGGTTTAGGGATAGGTTTACGGGTTAGGGTTAGTGTCAGGGTTAAATGTTAGGGTGAGAGTTAACAGTTATGGTTAGGGTTATTGGTTAGGGGTTGTGTTTATGCTTAGGGCACGTGCCTTGTCTGCACTAGACGGAGAGGTTAGGGGGCTAGCATATTCGCCGGGAAATCACTCTATCGTATGCTGGGTATTGGCCCCTGGGTTTCCTGCTGGACACAGTGGCAGGGCCTCCTTTCACACATGGCATGGGAGGATTATAGGCTTTCTAAACTCTGAGAAAGAAAAAGTCTGAGAATTAGATTTAGGGTTAGGATTATGGTTAGAATTAGGGACGAAGTTTAGTGTTAAGGTGATGCCTTAGGGTTAGGGGTTAGGTTTAGGGTCAGAGTTAAAGGTTAGTGTTAGGTTTAACAGTTACAGTTAGGTTTAGCGTTAAGGTTTAGTGTTAGGGTTCAGTTTAGGGAATAGGTTTTGGTACAGGTTAAGGTTTAAGTGTTAAGTTTAGAGTTAAAGATTACAATTAGGGTTAGGTTTAAGGGTGAGTGTGAGGATTAACGGTTAGGGTTAAGCATGAGGGTTAGGGATTAGGTTTAGTGTTAAGGGTTCATGTTAGTTTAGGGTTAGAGTTAAGTGTTATGGTTAGGGTTAGGGGTTAGGGTTAGATATAGGGTGCATGGTTAGGGTTACGTTTAGGGGTTAGGGTTACAGGTTAGGTTTAGGGTGAGTGTTTGGTGTTAGTGTTGGGCATTAGGATAAGGGCTTAGGTTTAGGGTTAGCGTTTAGGTTTAGTGTTAGGGCTTAGATTCAGCAGTTAGTTTAAGGGCACAGGACCTGTTTAATCTATGGTGAGGAGGGTGCAGAATTGGTCCCCTCGACACCACACCATCGTACCTGGGCCTTGGGCCCAGACCTACATGCAGGACTCAGGCGGAGCCTCTTCTCACTCATGGCATGGCTCTATTGTAGGCTTGGTGAACTCTGAAAATGGAGGAAGTGTGAGAATTAGGGTTATGGTTATGGTTAATTGTTTGCGGTTAGGGGTTAGGGTTCGAGTGTGGTTCAGGGATTAGAAATTAGGAGTTAGTGTTAGTGTTAGGGTTAGGGGTTAGGGGTTAGTGTTGGTTTAGGGGCTAGGGTTAGATTCAGAGTTAGGGTTAGTGTAAGGGTTAGGGTTAGGGATTATGGTTAGGGTTAGGAATTAGGGTTAGGGTTAGGCTTAAGGGATAGGATTAGGGTAAAGGGTTAAGGCTTAGGGTTAGCATTAGGGATTAGGGTTAGGGTTAAGTGTTAGGGTTTCGTTCTGATTTAAGTGTTAGGGTGAGCGTTAACGGTTAGGGTTAAGGTTAATTGTTAGGATTAGGGGTTAGGCTTAAGTCTTATGGTTAGGGACAGGGCTTTTGGTTAGGGATAAGGGTTAGGAGTTAGGGCTACTTTTAGGCATACGGTAGGATTAGGGGTGAGGGTTAGGGTTAGGGTTAGTGTTAGGGTTGTTGGTAGTGTTAAGGTTAGGGTTAGCAGTTTAGAATTAGGGTTAGGGATTAGGTTTTATGGTTATGGCTAAGATTTAGGGTTAGAATTATGGGATAGGCGTTGTTCTCAGTGTAAGTGTTATGCATTAACTTTAGGAGATGCGGTTAAAGTTAGGGTTACAGTGTGGTCTACATGATAAGGTGAGCAGTAGGATGAGGGTTAGGTGTTACGTTCAAGGTTAGGGTTATATGTTAGGCGTACTTTTTATGCTTAGGGCACGGGCCCTGTCTGCACTAGGCGGGAGGATTAGGGTTCTAGGATTGTCGCCGGGAACTTTCTCTATCGTACACTGGGTATGGGTCCCTGGGTTTCATGCAGGACACTGTGGCAGAGCCTCTTTTCACGCATGGCATGGCAGGATTGTAGGCTTTCTAAACTCTGAGAAAGCAAGAAGTCTGAGAATTAGATTTAGGGATAGGATTATGGTTAGTGTTAAGGATAAAGTTTAGCATTAGGGTGAGGGCTTAGGGTTAGGGGTTAGAGTTACGGTCAGGCTTAAAGGTTAGTGTTAGGTTTAATGGTTACAGTTAACTTTAGGGTCAAGTGTTAGGGTTAAGGTTAAGGTTAGGGGTTAGGTTTTGGTACAGGGTAAGGGTTAACTGTTAGGTTTAGGGTTAAAGATTACGATTAGGGTTAGGTTTAAGGGTTAGTGTGAGGGTTAACGGTTAGGGTTAAGGTTAAGTGTTAGGGTTAGTGGTTAAGTTTAGGTTTAAGTGTTCGTGTTAGGTTTAAGGTTAGAGTTAAGTATTATGGTTAGGGTTTGGGGTTAGGGTTAGGTTTAGGGTTCATCGTTAGGGTTACGTTTAGGCATTAGGGTTATGGGTTAGGATTAGGGTAAGGGTTTAATGTTAGTGTTGGGTGTTAGGGTCAGGGCTTAAGTTTAGGGTTAGGGGTTAGTGTTAGAGTTAGTGTTAGGGCTTAGATTTAGAGGTTATTTTAAGGGCACAGGACCTGTGTAATCTATGGTGAGAAGTGTGCGGAATGGGTCATCGCCACACCACACCATCGTACCCTAGGCCTTGGGCCCAGACCTACAGGCAGGTCTCAGGCAGAGCCTCTTCTCACGCATGGCATGGTTTTATTGTAGGCTTGGCTAACTCTGAGAATGAAGGAAGTGTGAGAATTATGATTATGATTAGGGTTAGGTGTTTGGGGTTAGGGGTTAGTGTTCGAGTGAGGGTTAGGTGTTAGGGATTAGGGGTTAGGGTTAATGTTAGCATTAGGGGTTAACAGTTAGGGTTGGGTTAGGGACTAGGGTTAGATTTAGGGTTGGGGTTAGGGTTAGGGTTAGGGGTTAGGGTTAGGGTTAAGGGATAGGATTAGGGTTAAGGGTTAAGGCTTAGGGTTAGCATTAAGGGATAGGGTTAGGGTTAAGGATTAGGGTTTTGGTCCGAGTTAAGGGTTAGGGTGAGGGTTAACAGTTAGGGTTAGTGTTATAAGTTAGGGATAGTGTTAGGTTTAAGGTCTAGGGTTAGGGTTAGAGGTAGCTTTACTGCTAAGATTAGGTCTAGGCATTAAGGTAAGGGTTAGTGTTAGTGTTAAGGGTTAGGGTTAGGTTTAATTATTAGGATTAGGATGAGAATTAAGGGTTAGGCTTAGGGTTAGGGGATAGGGTTAGGGTTTAGGGTAAACTTTTAAGGTTATGTTTAGGGATAAGGTTAGGGTTAGCGTTTAAGGTTAGGGTTAGTATTAGGGTTGTTTGTAGGGTTAAGGTAATGTTTAGTGGTTAGAATTAGAGTTAGGGTTTAGGGGTTACTGTTATGGCTAGGAGTTAGGGTTAGAATTAAGTGATAGGGGTTGTTCTTAGCATAAGTGTTATGCATTAACGTTAGGATAAGTGGTTAAAGTTAGGTTTACGGTGAGGTTTATGTGTTAAGGTGAGCAATAGGATCAGGGTTAGAATTATGAGTGAGGGGTAGGGTTTTGCTTAGGGTATGGGCCCTGTCTGCCCTAGGAGTGGGATTGAGGGGGATGCGATTGTCACCAAAAACCCACTCTATCATATGCAGGGTATGGGCCCATGGGTTTCTTGTAGGACACTCTGGCAGAGCCTGATTTCACGCATGGTAAAGGAGGATTGTAAGCTTTCAAATCTCTAAGAAAGTAAGAAGTCTGAGAATTAGATTTAGGGTTAGGATTATCGTTATGGTTAGGGATGAAGTTTAATCTTAGGGTGAGGGCTTTGGGTAAGGGGATACGGTTAGTTTTAGGGTTAAAAGTTACTGTTAGGTTTAACAGTTACAGTTAGACTTGGGGTTTAGGTTTAGGGTTAGGGTTAAGCTTAGGGGTTATGGTTTGGTACAGGGTTAGGGTTAAGTGTTAGGGTTAGGGTTAAAGATCATGACTAGGGTTAGAGTTAAGGGTTAGTTTGAGTGTTAACAGTTAGAGTTAAGGATAACGTTTAGGGTTAGGGGTTAAGATTAGTGTTAGGGCTGAGATTTAGCGGTTAGTTTAAGGGCACAGGACCTGTTTAATCTATGGTGAGAGTGGTGCACAGGGTCGCTGCGACACGACACCACCATACACTGGGCCTTGGGCCAAGACCTACATACAGGACTCAGGTGGAGCCTCTTCTCACGCATGACATGGCTGTATTGTAGGCTTGGTTAACTCTGAGAATGGAAGAAGTGTGAGGAATCGGGTTAGGGCTGGCTGTAGGTGTTTTTAACCCCTAACCCTAACACTAACCTCAAGGTTAAATCTAACCGTAACCCCACGCCAACCCTAACCCTAACCCAAACCCCTCTCACTGTAGAATAAACAGGTCCTGTGCCCTTAAACTAACCGCTAAATCTAAGCCCTAACATCAACCCTAACCTCTGACCCTAAACCTAAGCCCTGAGCCTAAAGCCCAACACTAACTCTAAACTCTTACCCTAAAGCTAATCCCTAACCCTAATGCTAACCCCTAAACGTAACCCTAACTGTGAACCCTAAACCTAACCCTAACCTCGAGCGCTAACCATAGCACTTAACTCTAACCCTAAACCTAACATGAACCCTTAATCCTAACACTAACCCTAACCCTAACTCTTAACTTTAACCCTGACTGTTAACCCTCACACTAACCTTTAAACCTAACCTTAATCATAATCTTTAACCCTAAACCTAATATTTAACCCTAATCCTGTACCAAACCCTAAACCCTAACCTTAAACCTAACCGTAAACCTTAACCCTGAACCTAACTGTAACGGTTAAAACTAAGAGTAACCTGTAACGCTACCCGTAACCCCTAACTCTAAGCCTTCACCCTAACACTAACCTTGATCCTTAACCCGAACCCTAACCCTAACCCTAAATCTAATTCTCCGTCTTCTTGCTTTCTTAGAGTTTAGAAAGCCTACAATCCTCCCATTCCATGCGTGAAAGGAGGCTCTTCCACTGTGTCCTGAATGAACCGCTGGGGCCCATAACCAGAGTACGATAGAGTGGGTTCCTGGTGACAATCCCAGCCCCCTAACCGCCCCCCCCCCGCCTAATGCAGACAAGACCCGTGTCCTAAGCATAAACTCTACACCTCACCCAAAACTCTAACCCTGAAAATAACATTTAACCCTGATTCTATTGCTCACCTTAGAATGTAAACCTCACTGTAACCTGAACTTTAACCTCTTATCCTAACGTTAATGCATAACACTTACCCTGAGAATAACCCCTATCCCATAATTCTAACCCTATCTCCTAGTCATAACTGTAACAACTAATCCCTAACCCTAATTCTAAACCACTAACACTAACTGTTACCCTACATAGTTACTGTTACGGTAACCTACTGTTACCCTAACACTGAACCTAACCCTTACTCCTAACGCCAAAGCTATGGCTAAAAATAATGCTAACCCTTGACCCTTTACCCTAACTCCTAACCCTAATCCTAATCCTAACCACTAAACCCAACCTTAGCTCTTAACCCTAACCCTAAACCTTACCCTGACGCCTAGACCTAACACTAACACTAAACTAACACCTAACCCTAATCATAACCCCTAAAGCTAACCCTAACCCTGAACGCTAAACCTAACCCTAATACTTAATACTAACTATATCCCTAACCCCTAACCCTAACCCTAACCGTTAACCCTCACCCTAACCCTTAAACCGGACCCTAACACTAAATCTTAACTCTAACACTAAATTTTAACCCTAAACCTACGCCAACCCTTAACCATAATCCTATCCCTTAACCCTAAACCTAACCCCTAACCCTAAACCTAACACTAACCCCAATCCTAATTCTAACCATAGCCCTTAATACATCACTACGCCTAACCCCTAACCCTAACCCTAACCCCTAATGCTAACCCTAACACTGAACCCTAAACCTAACCCTATCCCTAACCCTTAAACATAACTCTATCCCTAACCAATAATCCTAAGCCTAATCTTTAACCCTCACCCTAGAGCTTAACTCGAACGGTAACCCTAAGCCTAAACCCCAACCCTAACACTTAACACAAACCCTAAGCCTTAACACTTAACCCCAATCTTATCCTTTAACCCTAACACTAACCCTGATGCCTAATCCTAACCCTAACACTAACCCCAACCATAAATCTAACCCTAGCCCCTAACGCAAAACTAACCCCTAACCCCTAACCCTAACACTAACCCTAAATCCTAGTCCCTAACCACTAAACCTCACTTGAACCCTAACCCCTAACACCAAACCCTTAACCCTAACCATAACCCTATTTCTCACACTACTTCCATTCTCAGAGTTAACCAAGCCTAAAATACAACCATGCAATGCGTGAGTAGAGTTTCCGCATGAGTCCTGCAAGTAGGTCTGGGCCAAAGGCCCAGGATCCGATGGTGTGGTGTCGCATGGAAACATTCTGCACCCTTCTCACCATAGATTACACAGGTCCTGTACCCTTAAACTAACCGCTAAATCAAAGCCCAAACACTGACCCTAACCCCTAACCCTAAACCTAAGCCCTGACCCTAATGCCCAACACTAACACTAAACGCTTACCCTAAACCTAACCCCTAAATGTAACCTTAACCATGAACCCTAAACCTAACCCAAACCCCTAACCCTACCATAACACTTAACTCTAACCCTAAACCTAACATGAACACTTAACCCTAACCCTAACCCATAACCCTAACACTTAACCTTAACCCTAACCGTTAACCCTCACACTAAACCTTAACCCTAACCCTAATCCTAATCTTTAACCCTAAACCTAGCACTTAACCCTTACCCTGTACCAAAATCTAACCCCTAATCTTAACCCTAACCGTAAACCTTAAAGCTTAACCCTAAACCTAACTGTAACTGTTAAACCTAACACTAACCTTTAACCCTGACCCTAACCTTTAACCCTAACCCTAAGCCCTCACCATAACAGTAACCTATATTGCTAACCCTAACCCTAATCCTAGCCCTAAATTTAATTCTCAGACTTCTTGCTTTCTCAGAGTTTACAAAGCCTACAATCCTCCCATGCCATGTGTAGAAGGAGGCTCGGCCACTGTGTCCGGCATGAAACCAAGGGGCCCATACCCAGCGTATGATAGAGTGGCTTCCGGCATCTATCCCAGCCCCCTAAGCCCCCTCCTAGAGCAGAGAGGGCTCGTGATATAAGCATAAACACTACCCCTCACCCATAACCCTAACCCTGAACATCACAGCTCACCCTGATACTATTGCTCACCTTAACACATCAACCTCACCATAACTCTAACTTGAACCCGTTATCCTAACGTTAATGCATAAGACTTACCCTAAGAACAACCCCTATCCCTTAATTCTAACCCTAACTCCTAGCCACAATTGTAACACCTAATCCCTAAGGCTAATTCAAAACTGCTAAACATTACCTTACCCCTACAAACAACCCTAACACTAACCCTAACCCTAACCGCTAACCCTAACCGTACACCTAAAAATAACCGTAACACTTGACACTTAACTCTAACCCCTAACCTTAACCCTAACCCTTAACCCTGATCCTAATCCTAACAATTAAACCTAACCCTAACTCTTAAGCCTAACACTAACACATATCCTAACGCCTAGACCTAACCCTAAGAGTAAACGTAACCCCTAACCCTAACCCTAATCCCTAATGCTAACCCTAACACTGAACCCTAATCCTAAGCCTTAAACCTAACTCTATCCTTAACCCATAACCCTAGCCCTAACCGTTAACCCCACACTAACCTTTAACTCGAACTGTAACCCTAACCCTTAAAACTAAACCTAACACTTAACGCTAACCCTAAGCCTTAACGCTTAACCCTTATCCTATCCCTTAACCCTAACCCTAAGCCCTAACGCTAACCCTAACCCCACCCTAAATCTAACCCTAGCCCCTAACCCAAACCTAACCCCTAAGCCCTAACCCTATCACTAAACCCAACACCTACTCCCTAACCCCTAATCCTCACTCGAAGCTTAAGCCCTAAACCTAAGCCCTCTCCCTGACTAATCTTCATCCCTAACCCTAACCATAATCCTAACCCTAAATCTAATTCTCAGACTTCTTGCTATCTCAGAGTTTTAAAAGCCTACAATTCTCCAAAGCCATGCGTGAAAGCTGGCTCTGCCACAGTGTCCTGCATGAAACCCAGGAGCCCATACTCTGTGTACAATAGAGTGGGTTCCCGGGGACAATCACAGCCCCCTAACTCCCCCTGCTAGTGCTGACAGGGCCCATGCCCTAAGCAAAAACCCTGCACCTCACCCATAACCCTAACCCTGAACATAACACCTAACCCTGATGTTATTGTTCACCTTAACACGTAAACCTCACTGTAACCCTAACTTTAACCCCCTATCCTAATGTTATTGCATAACACTTACCCTAAGAACAAACCCTATCCCTTAATTCTAAGCCTAACTCCTAGCATAACCGTAACACCTAATCCCTAACCTTAATTCTAAACTGCTAAACATTACCTTCACCCTACAAACAACCCTAACACTAACCCTAACTCTAACCGCTAACCCTAACCCTAACCATTACCCTGATCATAATCCTAACAATTAAACCTAACCCTAATTCTTAACCCTAACACGAACCATTACCATAATGCCTAGACCTAACCCTAACTGTAACCCTAACCCCTAACCCTAACCCTAACCGCTAATGCTAACCCTAACCCCGAACCCGAAACCTAACCCTAACCCTATCCCTTAAACCTATTACTATCCCTAAACCATTACCCTAATCGCAACTGTTAACCCTCACTCTCACCCTTAACTTGGACCGAAACCCTAACCCTTAACCCTAACCTTAACCCTTACTGCTAATCTTAAGCCTTCACCCTTTACCTCAATCCTGTCTCGTAAGCCTAACCCTAACGCTGACCCCTAACCCACCCGACCATTAACCCTAACACTAAATCTAACGCTAGCCCCTTACAAAAACCTAACACCTAATCCCTGACACACTAATCCTAACTTCTAATTCCTAACCGCTAAACTTTACTCAAACCCTAACCTCTAACCCCAAACACATAACCCTAACCATAACCCTAATTCTCACTCTTCCTCCATTCTCAGAGTTGACCAAGCCTACAATAGAGCCATGCCACGAGTGAGAAGAGGCTCTGCCTGAGTCCTGCATGTAGGTCTGGGCCCGAGGCCCAGGTACGGTGGTGTGGTGTTGAGGCGACCCAGTCTGCACCCTTCCCACCATAGATTAAACAGAGCATGTGCCCTTAAACTAACCACTAAATCTAAGCCCTAACACTAAACCTAAATCCTAACCCTAAACCTCGGCCCTTATCCTAACGCCCAACAGTAACACTAAACACTAACCCTAAACTTAACCCGTAACCCGAACCCCTAAATGTAACCCTAACCATGAACCCTAAACCTAACCCTAACCTCTAGCCATCACCATAACACTTAACTCTAACCCTAAACGTTACACGAAGCCTTATTCCTAACCCTAACCCCAACCGTAACCCTTAATCTTGACACTTACCATTAACCCTCACACTAACCCTTAACCCTAACCCTAATCCTAATCTTTAACCATAAAGCTAACACTGAAGCCTAACCCTGTGCCAAACGCTAAAACCAAACCTTAACCCTAACCCTGAAACTTAACCGTAAACGTAACTGTAACTGTTAAAAATAACACTAACCTTTAACGATAACCCCTAACCCTAAGAGCCCACCCTAACACTAATCTTCCTCGCTAAATATTACCATAATCCTACCCCTAAATCTAATTCTCAAACTTCTTGCTTTCTCAGAGTTTAGAAAGCCTACAATCCTCCCATGCCATGAGTAAAAGGGGGTTCTGCCACTGTGTCCTGCATGAAACCCAGGAGCCCATACCCAGCGTACGATCGAGTGCGTTCCCGGGGACAATCCCATCCCCCTAACCCCAGCCCCCCGCCCAGTGCAGACAGGGCCCGTACGCTAAGTATAAACACTATCCCTAACAGATAACCCTCACCCTGAATATAACACCTGACCCTGACCCTATTGCTCACCTTAAAACATAAACCTCCCCGTAACCCTAACTTATCACCTTATATTAACGTTAATGTATAACACCCTGAGAAGAAGCCCTATCCCATAATTCTAATCCTAATCCCCAGCCTTAACCCTAACACCTCATCCCTAATTCTAAAATGCCCACCCTAACTTCACCCTACCAACAACCCTAACCCTGACCCTAACCTCTAACCGTAAGCCCTCACCCTATCACTAATCTTCATCCCTAAACCGTACCATAATCCTAACCTGAAATCTAATTCTCAGACTTCTTGCTTTCTCAGAGTTTTGAAAGCCTACAATCCTACTAAGCCATGCATGAAAGCCCGCTCTGCCACAGTGTCCTGCAAGAAACCCAGAGGCCCATACACTGCGTACGATAGAGTGGGTTCCCAGCGACCATAACAGACACCTAACTTCGATTCCTAGGGCATACAGGGCCCATGCCCTAAGCATAAACACTACCCCTCACCCATAAGCCTAACCCAGAACATAACACCTAACCCTGATCCTACTGCTCACCTTAACACGTAAACCTCACCGTAACCCTAACTTTAACCCCATATCTTAACGTTAATGCATGACACCCTGAGAACAAGCCCTATACTGTAATTCTAACCCTAACTCCTAGCCATAACCATAACACCTAATATCTAATTCTGAAACGCCAACCCTAACCTTAACCCTATCAACAACACTAACACTAACCCTAACCCCTTACCCTAACCCTACACCTAAAAATAACCCTAACCATTGATCCTTAGTCATAACCCCTAAGCTTAACCCGAACCCTTAACCCTAATCCCAATCCTAACCAATAAACATAACCATAACTCTTAACCCTAACCCTAATCTTAACCTTAATGCCTAGAGTTCTAACCCCAACACTGACCTACAGTTAGCAGTAACCCTAACCCTTAATGATAACCTTAAACCTGAACAATAAACCTAATCCTTAATCCTAACCCCCTAACCCTAACCCTAACGGGTAACCCTCACCCTAACACTTAACCCTGACCCTAACCCTAAACATTAACCCTAACCCTGAACCCTAACCCTAAGCTTAACCCTTAACCCCAACCCTATCCATTAACCCTAACCAATAACCATAACACTAACCCCAACCCTAAACCTAGCCCTGGCTCCCTAACCCAGAATTAACACCGAACCCGTAACACTAACTCTACCCCTAACCACTAGCACCTAACCCTGACTTCAAACATTTCCCCTAACTCCAAACCCCTAACCGCAAACCTAACCCTAATTCTCTCACTACTTCCATTCCCAGAGTAAAGCAAGCCTACAATACAGACATGCCATGTGTGAGATGAGGCTCCACCTGAGTTCTGCATGTAAATTTTGTCCAAAGGCCCAGGGAATGATGTTGTGCTTTCATGGTGACTCTGACCGCACCCCTCTCACCTTAGATTAACCAAGTCCTGTGCCCTTAAACTGACCGGTAAATCTGAGCTCTACCACCAACCCTAACCCTTGACCCAGAACCTAAGCCCCGAGCCTAAAGCCCAACACTAACACTAAACCCTTACCCTAAACCTAATCCCTAACCCTAATGGTAATCCCTAAACGTAACCCTAACCGTAAACAGTAAACCTAACCCTAACCTCTAACACAAACCCTAACACTTAACTCTAACCCTAAAACTTACCCTAACCCTTAACCCTGAACCTAAACCCTAACCCTAACCCTTAACCTTAACCCTAACTGTTAACTCTCACGCTAACCTTTAATCCTAACCCTAATCCAAATCTTCAACTCTAAACCTAACACTTAACCCTAACGCTGTCCCAAATACTAACCCCTGATCTTAACCCTAACCGTAAACCTCAACCCTAAACCGAACTGTAACCATTAAACTTAAGAGTAACCTTTAATCCTAACCCCAATCCCTAACCCTAAGCCCTCACCCTAACACTAAACTTCATCCTTAACCCTAACCATAATCCTAACCCTAAATCTAATTCTGAGACTTCTTGCTTTCTTAGAGTAGAAAGCCTGCAATCCTCCCATGCCATGCGTGAAAGGAGGCTCTACCACTGTGTCCTGCATGAAACACACGGGCCCATACCCAGAGTCCGATACAGTGGGTTCCCGGTGACAATCCCAGCCCCCTAAGCTCCCCTACCGCCTAATGCACACAGGGCCCGTGCGCTAAGCATAAACAATACCTTTAACAGATAACCCTAACCCTGAACATAACACCCAACCCTGTTCCTATTTCTCCCCTTAACAGGTAAACCTCACCGTGAGCCTAACTGTAACCTCTTATCGTAACGTTCATGCATAACCCATTCCCTGAAAACAACCCCTATCCCATAATTCTAACCCTATCTCCTAGTCATAACTGTAACACCTAATCCCTAACCCGAATTCTAAACTGCTAACCCTAACCGTAACCCTACCTACAACCCTAACACTGACAGTAACCCTTACTTCTAACCCCAACACTATGCCTAACAAAAGCCCTAACGCTTCACCCTTCACCCTATCCCCTAAGCCTTACCCTAACCCTTAACCGTAATCCTAATCCTAACCATTAAACCTAACCCTAGCTCTTAAAGCTAACCCTAAACCTTACCCTCACGACTAGACCTAACCCTGTCACTAACCTAACACCTAACCCTAACCATGACCCCTAAAGCTAACCCTAACCCTGAAACCTAAACCTAACCCTAACGCTGAACC
This sequence comes from Eulemur rufifrons, assembly GCF_041146395.1. Taxonomy (NCBI): domain Eukaryota; kingdom Metazoa; phylum Chordata; class Mammalia; order Primates; family Lemuridae; genus Eulemur; species Eulemur rufifrons. The sequence goes on along the minus strand of NW_027182825.1, from coordinate 734,234 downwards.
CTCACTATATCCCTAACCCCTAAGCCTAATACTGTTTACCCTCACCCTAACATTTAAACTGGACCATAACACTAAACATTAACCTGAACACTAAACTTTAACCCTAACCCTAAGCCCAAACATTAACCCTAATCCTATCCTTTTACCCTAAACCTAACCCCTAAACCTAACCCAAATACTAACCCCAATCCTAACTCTAACCATACCCCTTCAGAAAACACTAACTCCTAACCCCTAACCCTAACACTAACCATAAACCCTAATTGCTAACCCCTAACCCTAAGGCTTAAGCTTTACCCTAACCGTTAACCCTCACCCTAACCCTTAACACTCACCCTAACATTAACCTTTAACTCTAAGCCTAACGCTTAACCCTAACAGTAAGGAAAACCCTTAACGCTAACCTTATCCCTTAACCCTAAGCCTAACACTACGGCTAAAAATAACCCTAACCTTTCATCCTTAAACCTAACCCCTAACACTTACTTTAACGCCAAACTCTAACCCTAATCCTAAGCAATAAACCTAACCTATGTCTTAATCCTAACCCTAGCCCTTACCCTAACGCCTAGATCTAACCCTAAATCTAACCTACAACCTAATCCTAACCTTAAGCCATAATGCTAGCTCTAACCCTGAACCCTAAACCTACCCGTAACCCTTAACACTAACCCTATCCGTAAACCTTAACCCTGACCATAACCATTACCCGCACCCAAACATTTAACCCTGACCCTAACCCTAATCCTTAACGATAACCCTAACACTAAACCCTAACCCTAAGCCCAACGCTTAACGCGAATCCTATCCCTTAACCCTAAGCCTAACCCTAACCCCTAACCCTAAACCTAACACTAAACCCAACCCTAAACCTAACCCTAGCTCCTATCCGAACCCTAAGACCTAACCTCTAATGCTAACAGTAACCCTAACTACTAATCCCTAACCCCTAACCCTCCCTCTAACCCTAAACCCCTAACCCCAAACCCCTAACCCTAATCTTAACCCTAATTCTCACACCTCTTCCATTCTCAGACTTAAGCAAGCCTACAATACAGCCATGCCATTCCTGAGATAAGTCTCTGCCTGTGTCCCGGATGTAGGTCTGGGCCACATACAAACGGTACGATGGTGTGGTGTCACAGCGACCTGTCCACAACCCTCTCACCATAGATTAAACAAGTCCTGTGCCCTTATACTAACAGATAAATCTCAGCCCTAACACTAACACTAACCCCTAACCGTAAAAATAAGCTCCGACCGTAACGCCCAACACTAACTCTAAAACCTTACCTTAAACCTGACCACTAAACCTAACACTAACCGCTAAACATAACCCTAACCATGAACCCTAAACATAACCCTAACCTCTACCCGTAACCATAACACTTAACTCTAACCCTAAAGGTTACATGAAGCCTTATTCCTAACCCTAACCCCACCCTAACCCTTAATCTTGACCCTTACCATTAACCCTCACACTAACCCTTAACCCTGGCTCTAATCCTAATCTTTCCCCATAAAGCTAACACTGAAACCTAACCCTGTGCCAAACGCTAGACCCAAACCTAAACCCTAACCCTCAAACTTGACCGTAAACCTAACTGTAACTGTTAAACCTAACACTAACCTTTAACCCTAACCCCTAACCCTAAGACGACACCCTAACACGAATCTTGATCCCTAAACATTACCATAATCCTACCCCTAAATCTAATTCTCAGACTTCTTGCTTTCTCAGAGTTAAGAGGGCCTACAATCCTCCCATGCCATGAGTAAAAGGGGGCTCTGCCACTGTGTCCTGCATGAAACCCAGGAGCCCATACCCAGCGAATGATAGAGTGGGTTCCCGGGGACAATCCCATCGCCATAATGCCCGCCACCCGCCAAGTGCATACAGGGCCCGTGCCCTAACTATAAACAATACCCCTAACAGATAACCATCACCCTGAACATAACACCTAACCCTGATCCTATTGCTCACCTTAAAACATAAACCTCCCCGTAACCCTAACTTATCCCCTTATCTTAACCTTAATGCATAACACCCTGAGAAGAAGTCCTATCCCATAATTCTAATCCTAGCCCCTGGCCATAACCGTAACACCTCATCCCTAATTCTAAAATGCCAACCCTAGCCTTCACCCTACCAACAACCCTAACTCTAACCCTAAACCCACCCTAAGCCCTCACCCTATCACTAATCTTCATCCCTAAACCGTACCGTAATCCTAACCCTAAATCTAATTCTCAGACTTCTTGCTTTCTCAGAGTTTTGAAAGCCTACAATCCTACTAAGCCATGCATGAGGTCGGCTCTGCCACAGTGTCCTGGATGAAACCCAAAGGCCCATACACTGCGTACGATAGAGTGGGTTCCCAGCGACCATAACAGACACCTAATTTCGCCTCCTAGTGCATACAGGGCCCGTGCCCTAAGCACAAACCCTACCCCTAACCCATAACACTAACCGAGAACATAACACCTAACCCTGATCCTACTGCTCACTTGAACACGTAAACCTCACTGTAACCCTAACTTTAATCCCTTATCTTAACGATAATGCATGACACCCTGAGAACAAGCCCTATACCGGAATTCTAACCCTAACTTCTAGCCATAACCATAACACCTAATCCCTAATTCTGAAACGCCAACCCTAACCTTAACCCGACCAACAACACTGACACTAACCCTAAACCCTTACCCTAACCCTACGCCTAAAAATAACCCTAACCATTGATCCTTATCATAGCCCTTAAACCTTAACCCTAACCTTTAACGCTAATCCGAATCCTAACCATTGAACATAACCCTACTTAACCCTACCCCTAACCTATACCCTAATGCGTAGAGATCTAACCCCAACACTGACCTACAGTTAACACTAACCCTAACCCCTAATCCTAACCTTAAACATGAACCATAAACATAACCCTTAACCCTAACCCTATCCCTAACCCCCTAACCCTAACCCTAAATGTTAAGCCTCACCCTAACACTTAACCCTGACTCTAACCCTAAGCCAAGCCCTTAACCCTAACCCTATCCCTTAACCCTAACCCCTAACCCTAACGCTAACCCCAAACCTAAACCTAACCCTGGCCCCCTAACCCAGACTTAACACCTAACCCCTAACACGAACACTAACCCTAACCACTAATCCCTAGCATCTGACTCTGACTCCAAACCTAACACCTAACTCGAAACCCCTAACCCCAAACCTAACACTAATTCTCACACTACTTCCATTCCCAGAGTGAAGCAAGCCTACAATACAGCCATGCCATGTGTGAGATGAGGCTCCGCCTGAGTCCTGCGTGTAGGTTTTGTCCCAAGGCCCAGGGAATGATGTTGTGCTTTCGTAGTGACTCCGACCACACCCCTCTCACTGTAGATTAACCAGGTCCTGTGCCCTTAAACTGACCGCTAAATCTAAGCCCTACCACTAACCCTAACCCCTGACCCAGAACCTGAGCCCCGAGCCTAAAGCCCAACACTAACTCTAAACTCTTACCCTAAACCTAATCCCTAACCCTAATGCTAACCCCTAAACATAACCCTAACCGTGAACAGTAAACCTAACCCTAACTTCTAACATACACCCTAACACATAACTCTAACCCTAAAACTAACCCTAATCCTTAACCCTAAACCTAAATCCTAACCCTAACCCTTAACCTTAACCTTGACCGTTAACTCTCATGCTAACCTTTAATCCTAACCCTAATCCTAATCTTCAACCCTAAACCTAACACAACCCTAACCCTGTACTAAACCCTAACCCCTCATCTTAATCCTATACGCAAAACTCAACCCTAAAACGAACTGTAACCATTAAACCTAACAGGAACCTTAAACCCTAACCCTAATCCATAACCCTATCCCCTCACCATAACACTACACTTCATCCTGAACCCTAACCATAACCCTAACCCTAAATCTAATTCTCAGACTTCTTGCTTTCTTAGAGTTTAGAAAGCCTGCAATCCTCCCATGTATGTGTGAAAGGAGGCTCTACCACTGTGTCCTGCATGAAACCCACGGGCCCATACCCGGAGTACGATAGAGTGTGTTCCCGGGTACAATCCCAGCCCCCTAAACTACCCCCGCCTGCCTAATGCAGACAGGGCCCGTGCGGTAAGCATAAACAATGCCTTTAACAGATAACCCTAACCCTGAACATGGCACCTAACCCTGTTCCTATTTCTCCCCTTAGCACGTAAACCTCACCGTGAGCCTAAATTTAACCTCTTATCGTAACGTTAATGCATAGCCCATTCCCTCAGAACATCCCCTATCCCATAATTCTAACCCTATCTCCTAGTCATAACTGTAACACCTAATACCTAACCCTGATTCTCAACTGCTAAGCCTAACCGTAACGCTGTCTACAACCCTAACACTGACAGGAACCCTTAGTTCTAACCCCAACGCTATGCCTAACAAAAGCCCTAACCCTTCACCCTTCACCCTAACCGCTACGCATTACCCTAACCCTTAACCCTAATCCTAATCCTAACCATTAAACCTAACCCTAGCTCTTAAAGCTAACCCTAAACCTTACCCTCACGACTAGACCTAACCCTGACACTAACCTAACATCTAACCCTAACCATAACCCCTAAAGCTAACCCTAACCCTGAACCATAAACCTAACCCTAACACTGAACCTTCACTATATCCCTAACCCCTAAGCTTAATCCTAACTGTTAACCCTCACCCTAACACTTAAACTGGACCATAACACTAAACATTAACCCTAACACTAAACTTTAACCCTAACCATAAGCCCAACACTTAACCGTAATCCTATCCCTTGACCCTAAGCCTAACCCTAACCCCTAACCCTAAACCTAACCTTAACCTCAACCCTAACCCTTAATCTTGAACCTTACCATTTACCCTCACACTGACCCTAATCCTAATCTTTAACCATAAAGCCAAAACTGAAGCCTAACCCTGTGCCAAACGCTAAACCCAAACCTTAACCCTAACCCTGAAACTTAACCATAAACCTAACTGTAACTGTTAAACCTAACACTAACCTCTAACCCTAACCCCTAACCCTAAGAGCCCACCTTAACACTAACCCTAACCATAAACATTAGCATAATACTACCCCTAAATCTAATTTTCAGACTTCTTGCTTTCTTAGAGTTTAGAAAGCCTAAAATCCTCCCATGCCATCAGTAAAAGGGAGCTCTGCAGCTCTCTCTTGCATGAAACCAGGAGCCCATACCTAGCGTATGATAGAGTGGGTTCCCGGGGACAATCCCATCCCCCTAACCCCAGCCCCCCACCCAGTGCAGACAGGGCCTGTACACTAAGTATAAACACTACCCCTAGCAGATAACCCTCACCCTGAACATAGCACCTGACCCTGATCCTATTGCTCACCTTAAAACATAAACCTCCCCGTAACCCTAACTCATCCCCTTATCTTAACCTTAATGCATAACACCCTGAGAAGAAGCCCTATCCCATAATTCTAATCCTAACCCCTAGCCATAACCGTAACACCTCATCCCTAATTCTAAAATGCCAACCCTAACCTTCACCCTACCAACAACCCTAACACTAAGCCTAACCCCTAACCCTAAGCCTCACCCTATCACTAATCTTCATCCCTAAACCGTACCGTAATCCTAACCCTAAATCTAATTCTCAGACTTCTTGCTTTCTCAGAGTTTTGAAAGCGTACAATCCTACTAAGTCATGCATGAAAGCCCACTCTACCACAGTGTCCTGCATGAAACCCAGAGGCCCATACACTGCGTACGATAGAGTGGGTTCCCAGCGACCATCACAGACACCTAACTTCGCCTCCTAGTGCATACAGGGCCCGTGCCCTAAGCACAAACCCTACCCTACACCCATAACCCTAACCCGGAACATAACACCTAACCCTGATCCTACTGCTCACCTTAACACGTAAACCTCAGCGTAACCCTAACTTTAACCCCTTATGTTAACGATAATGCATGCCACCCTGAGAACAAGCCCTATACTGTAATTCTAACCCTAACTCCTAGCCATAACCATAACACCTAATCCCTAATTCTGAAACGCCAACCCTAACCTTAACCCTACCAACAACACTAACACTAACCCTAAACCCCTACCCTAACCCTACGCCTAAAAATAACCCTAACCATTGATCCTTAATCATAACCCCTAACCTTAACCCTAACCCTAAACGCTAATCCCAATCCTAACCATTCAACATAACCCTACTTAACCCTACCCCTAACCTATACCCTAATGCGTAGAGATCTAACCCCAACACTGACCTACAGTTAACACTAACCCTAACCTCTAATCCTAACCTTAAACCTGAACCATAAACCTAACCCTTAAACCTAACCCTATCCCTAACCCCCTAACCCTAACCCTAACTGTTAAGCTTCACCCTAACACTTAACCCTGACTCTAACCCTAAACCTTAACCCTAACCCTGAACCCTAACCCTAAGCCTAGCCCTTAACCCTAACCCTATCCCTTAACCCTAACCCCTAACCCTAACGCTAACCCCAACCCTAAACCTAACCCTGGCCCCCTAACGCAGACTTAACACCTAACCCCTAACACTAACTCTAACCCTAACCACTAATCCCTAGCACCTGACCCTGACTCGAAACCTAACCCCTAACTCGAAACCCCTAACCCCAAACCTAACCTTAATTCTCACACTACTTCCATTCCCAGAGTGAAGCAAGCCTACAATACAGCCATGCCATGTGTGAGATGAGGCTCCGCCTGAGTCCTGCGTGTAGGTTTTGTCCCAAGTTCCAGGGAATGATGTTGTGCTTTCATGGTGACTCCGACCACACCCCTCTCACCGTAGATTAACCAGGTCTTGTACCCTTAAACTGACCGCTAAATCTAAGCCCTACCACCAACCTTAACCCCTGACCCTGAACCTAAGCCCCGAGCCTAAAGCCAAACACTAACTCTAAACACTTACCCTAAACCTAATCCCTAACCCCACTGCTAACCCTTAAACGTAACCTTAACCGTGAACAGTAAACCTAACCCTAACCTCTAACACAAACCCTAACACATAACTCGAACCCTAAAACTAACCCTAACCCTTAACCCTAAACCTAAACCTTAACCCCAACCCTTAACCTTAACCTTGACCGTTAACTCTCATGCTAACCTTTAATCCTAACCCTAATCCTAATCTTCAACCCTAAACCTAACACAACCCTAACCCTGTACCAAACCCTAACCCCTCATCTTAATCCTATCCGCAAAACTCAACCCTAAAACGAACTGTAACCGTTAAACCTAACAGTAACCTTAAACCCTAACCCTAATCCGTAACCCTATCCCCTCACCATAACACTACACTTCATCCTGAACCCAAACCAGAATCCTAATCCTAAATCTAATTCTCAGACTTCTTGCTTTCTTAGAGTTTAGAAAGCCAGCAATCCTCCCATGCCATGCATGAAAGGAGGCTCTACCACTGTGTCCTGCATGAAACCCACGGGCCCATACCCAGAGGCTGATACAGTGGGTTCCCGGTGACAATCCCCGTCCCCTAACCTCCCCCCAGCTTGATGCAGACAGGGCCCGTGCGCTAAGCATAAACAATACCTTTAAAAGATTACCCTAACCGTGAACATGGCACCTAACCTTGTTCCTATTTCTCCCCTTAACACGTAAACCTCACCGTGAGCCTAACTTTAACCTCTTATCCTAACGTTAATGCATAACTCATTCCCTGAGAACATCCCCTATCCCATAATTCTAACCCTATCTCCTAGTCATCACTGTAACACCTAATCCCTATCCCTAATTCTCAACCATTAGGCCTAACCGTAACGCTGCCACAACCCTAACACTGACAGGAACCCTTTGTTCTAACCCCAACGCTATGCCTAACAAAAGCCTTAATCCTTCACCCTTGACCCTAACCCCTACGCATTACCCTAACCCTTAACCCTAATCCTAATCCTAACCATTAAACCTAACCCTAGCTCTTAAAGCTAACCCTAAACCTTACCCTCATGACTAGACCTAACCCTGACACTAACCTAACACCTAACCCTAACCATAACCCCTAAAGCTAACCCTAACCCTGAACCATAAACCTAACCCTAACACTGAACCTTCACTATATCCCTAACCCCTAAGCCTAATCCTAATTGTTAACCCTCACCCTAACACTTAAACTGGACCATAACACTAAAAATTAACCCTAAAACTAAACTTTAACCCTAACCATAAGCCCAACACTTAACCGTAATCCTATCCCTTAACCCTAAGCCTAACCCTAACCCCTAACCCTAAACCTAACCCTAACCCCAACCCTACCCTTAATCTTGACCCTTACCATTAACCCTCACACTAACCCTAATCCTAATCTTTAACCATAAAGCTAACACTGAAGCCCAACCCTGTGCCAAATGCTAAACCCAAACCTTAACCCTAACCCTGAAACTTAATCATAAACCTAACTGTAACTGTTAAACCTAACACTAACCTCTAACCCTAACCCCTAACCCTAAGAGCCCACCTTAACACTAACCCTAACCCTAAACATTAGCATAATCCTACCCCTAAATCTAATTCTCGGACTTCTTGCTTTCTTAGAGTTTAGAAAGCCTAAAATCCTCCCATGCCATGAGTAAAAGGGGGCTCTGCAGCTCTCTCTTGCATGAAACCAGGAGCCCATACCTAGCGTATGATAGAGTGAGTTCCCGGGGACAATCCCATCCCCCTAACCCCAGCCCCCCGCCCAGTGCAGACAGAGCCTATACGCTAAGTATAAACACTACCCCTAGCAGATAACCCTCACCCTGAACATAGCACCTGACCCTGATCCTACTGCTCACCTTAAAACATAAACCTCCCCGTAACCCTAACTTATCCCCTTATCTTAAACTTAATGCATAACACCCTGAGAAGAAGCCCTATCCCATAATTCTGATCCTAACCCCTAGCCATAACCATAACACCTCATCCCTAATTCTAAAATGCCAACCCTAACCTTCACCCTACCAACAACCCTAACCCTAACCCTAACCCCTAACCCTAAGCCTCACCCTATCACTAATCTTCATCCATAAACCGTACCGTAATCCTAACCCTAAATCTAATTCTCAGACTTCTTGCTTTCTCAGAGTTTTGAAAGCCTACAATCCTACTAAGCCATGCATGAAAGCCCGCTCTGCCACAGTGTCCTGCATGAAACCCAGAGGCCCATACACTGCGTACGATAGAGTGGGTTCCCAGCGACCATCCCAGACCCCTAACTTCGCCTCCTAGTGCATACAGGGCCCGTGCCCTAAGCACAAACCCTACTCCACACCTATACCCCAACCCGGAACATAACACCTAACCCTGATCCTACTGCTCACCTTAACACGTAAACCTCACCGTAACCCTAACTTTAACCCCTTATCTTAACGATAATTCATGACACCCTGAGAACAAGGCCTATACCGTAAGTCTAACCCTAACTCCTAGCCATAACCATAACACCTAATCCCTAATTCTGAAACGCCAACCCTAACCTTAACCCGACCAACAACACTAACAATAACCCTAAACCCTTACCCTAACCCTATGCCTAAAAATAACCCTAACCATTGATCCTTAGTCATAACCCCTAAACGTTAACCCTAACCCTTAACGCTAATCCCAATCCTAACCATTCAACATAACCCTACTTAACCCTACCCCTAACCTATACCCTAATGCCTAGAGATCTAACCCCAACACTGACCTACAGTTAACACTAACCCTAACCCCTAATCCTAACCTTAAACCTGAACCATAAACCTAACCCTTAACCCTAACCCTATCCCTAACCCCCTTACCCTAACCCTAACTGTTAAGTCTCACCCTAACACTTAACCCTGACTCTAACCCTAAACCTTAACCCTAACCCTGAACCTTAACCCTAAGCCTAGCCCTTAACCCTAACCCTATCCCTTAACCCTAACCCCTAACCCTAACGCTAACCCCAACCCTAAACCTATCCCTGGCCCCCTAACCCAGACTTAACACCTAACCCTTAACACTAACTCTAACCCTAACCACTAATCCCTAGCACCTGACCCTGACTCGAAACCTAACCCCTAACTCGAAACCCCTAACCCCAACCCCAACCCTAATTCTCACACTACTTCCATTGCCAGAGTGAAGCAAGCCTACAATACAGCCATGCCATGTGTGAGATGAGGCTCCGCCTGAGTCCTGCATGTAGGTCCTCTCCCAAGGCCCAGGGAATGATGTTGTGCTTTCGTGGTGACTCCGACCGCACCCCTCTCACCGTAGATTAACCAGGTCCTATGCCCTTAAACTGACCGCTAAAGCTAAGCCCTAGCACCAACCCTAACCCCTGACCCTGAACCTAAGCCCCGAGCCTAAAGCCCAACACTAACTCTAAACCCGTACCCTAAACCTAATCCCTATCCCTAATGCTAACCCCTAAACGTAACCCTAACCGTGAACAGTAAACCTAACCCTAACTTCTAACACAAACCATAGCACATAACTCTAACCCTAAAACTAACCCTAACCCTAACCGTAAACCCTAACTCTTAACCTTAACGCTAAGCGATAACTCTCACGCTAACCTTTAATCCTAACCCTAATCCTAATCATCAACCCTAAACCTAACACTTAATCCTAACACTGTACCAAACCCTAACCCCTCATCTTAACCCTAACCGTAAACCTCAACCCTAAACCGAACTGTAACCATTAAACCTAAGAGTAACCTTTAACCCTAACCCTAATCCCTAACCTTAAGCCCTCACCCTAACACTAAACTTCATCCTTGATCCTAACCATAATCCTAACCCTAAATCTAATTCTCAGACTTCTTGCTTTCTTAGAGTTTAGAAAGCCTGCAATCCTCCCATCCCATGTGTGAAAGGAGGCTCTACCACTGTGTCCTGCATGAAACACACGGGCCATACCCAGAGTATGATAGAGTGGGTTCCCGGGTACAATCCCAGCCCCCTAAACTACCCCCGCCCGCCTAATGCAGACAGGGCCCATGCGCTAAGGATAAACAATACCTTTAACAGATAACCCTAACCCTGAACATAACACCCAACTCTGTTCCTATTTCTCCCCTTAACACGTAACCTCACCGTGAGCCTAACTTTAACCTCTTATCCTAACGTTAATGCATAACCCATTCCCTGAGAACAACCCCTATCCCATAATTCTAACCCTATCTCCTAGTCATCACTGTAACACCTAATCCCTAACCCTAATTCTAAACCGCTAACCCTAACCGTAACGCTGTCTACAACCCTAACACTGACAGTAACCCTTACTTCTAACCCCAACGCTATGCCTAACAAAAACCCTAACCCTTCACCCTAACCACTAAGCCTTACCCTAACCCTTAACCCTAATCCTAATCCTAACCATTGAACTTAACCCTAGCTCTTAAAGCTAACCCTAAACCTTACCCTCACGACTAGACCTAACCCTGACACTAACCTAACACCTAACCCTAACCATAACCCCTAAAGCTAACCCTGAACCCTATCCCTAACCCTAGCAGTAAACTCTAACCCTAAACCTAAGCCCAACCCATACCCTTATCCTATCCTTTTACCCTAAAACTAACCCCTAAACCTATCCCCTATATCTAACCCTAACTCTAACCCCAATCCTAATTGTAACCATACCCCTTCAGAAAACACTAACTCCTAACCCTAACACTTACCAAAAACCTTAATCGCTAATCCCTAACCCTAACGCTTAACCTTTACCCTAACCGTTAACCCTCACCCTAATTCTTAACACTGACCCTAACCTTAAACTTTAATCTAAGCCTGACTCTTAACCCTGTCAGTAAGGAAAACCCTTACGCCTATCTTATCCCTTATCCCTAAGCCTAACACTACAGCTAAAAATAACCCTAACCTTTGATCCTTAAACCTAACCCCTAACACTTACTTTAACCCCAAACCCTAACACTAATCTTAAGCATTAAACCTAACCCTATCTCTTAACCGTAACCCTAGCCCTTACCCTAACGCCTAGATCTAACCCTAAATCTAACCTACCGCCTAATCCTAACCTTAAGCCCTAATGCTAACTCTAACCCTGAAACTTAAACCTACCCGTAACCCTTAACACTAACCCTATCCGTGAACCTTAACCCTGATCCTAACCATTACCCGCACCCAAGCATTTAACCCTGACCCTAACCCTAATCCTTAATGATAACCCTAACACTAAACCCTAACCCTAAGCCCAACACTTAACCCTAATCCTATCCCTTAACCCTAACCCTAACCCTAACCCTAATGCTAACCCCTAAACGTAACCCGAACCGTGAACAGTAAACCTAAACCTAACCTCTAACACAAACCATAGGACATACCTCTAACCCTAAAACTAACCCTAACCCTAACATTAAACCCTAACTCTTACCTTAACCCTAAGCGTTAACTCTCACGCTAACCTTTAATCCTAATCCTAATCCTAATCTTCAACCCTAAACCTAACACTTAACCCTAAACGTCTACCAAACCCTAACCCCTGATCTTAACCCTAACCGTAAACCTCAACACTAAACCAAAGTGTAACCATTAAATCTAAGAGTAACCTTTAACCCTAACCCTAATCCCTAACCCTAAGCCTTCACCCTAACACTAAACTTCATCTTTAACCCTAACCATAATCCTAACCCTAAATCTAATTCTCAGACTTCTTGCTTTCTTAGAGTTTAGAAAGCCTGCAATCCTCCCATGCCATGCGTGAAAGGAGGCTCTACCCCAGTGTCCTGCATGAAACCCAAGGGCCCATACCCAGAGTATGATAGAGTGTGTTCCCGGTACAATCCCAGCCCCCTAACTCCCCCCCCCCCCGCCTAATGCAGACAGGGGCCGTTTGCTAAGCATAAACAATACCTTTAACAGATAACCCTAACCCTGAACATAACACCCAACCCTGTTCCTATTTCTCCCCTTAACACATAAACCTCACCGTGAGCCTAACTTGAACCTCTTATCCTAAAGTTAATGCATAACCCATTCCCTGAGAACAACCCCTATCCCATAATTCTAACCCTATCTCCTAGTCATCACTGGAACACCTAATCCCTAACCTTAATTCTAAACCGCTTACCTTAACCGTAACCCTACCTACAACCTTAACACTGACAGTAACCCTTACTTCCAACCCCAACGCTATGCTTAACTAAAACCCTAACCCTTCACACTAACCCCTAAGCCTTACCCTAACCCTTAACCCTAATCCTAATCCTAACCATGAAACCTAACCCTAGCTCTTAAAGCTAATCCTAAACCTTACCCTCATGACTAGACCTAACCCTGACACTAATCTAACACCTAACCCTAACCATATGCCCTAAGCTAACCCTGAACCCTCACCCTAACCCTAGCAGTAAACTTTAACCCTAAACCTAAACCCAACCCTTAACCCTAATCCTATCCTTTTACCCTAAATCTAACCCCTAAACCTAACCCCTATACCTAACCCTAACTCTAACCCCAATCCTAATTCTAACCATACCCCTTCTTAAAACACTAACTCCTAACTTCTAACCCTAACACTAACCAAAAACCCTAATCGCTAATCCCTAACCCTAACGCTTAACCTTTACCCTAAACATTAACTCTCACCCTAATTCTTAAACTGACCCTAACCTTAACCTTTAACTCTAAGCATAACCCTTAACCCTACAGTAAGGAAAACCCTTAATGCTAATGTTATCCTTTATCCCTAACCCTAACACTACAGCTGAAAATAACCCTAACCTTTGATCCTAAAACCTAACCCCTAACACTTACTTTAACTCCAAACCGTAACACTAATCCTAAGCATTAAACCTAACCCTATCTCTTAACCCTAACCCTAGCCCTTACCCTAACGCCTAGATCTAACGCTAAATCTAACCTACCGCCTAATCCTAACCTTAAGCCCTAATGCTAACTCTAACCCTGAACCCTAAACCTCCCCGTAATCCTTAACACCTAACCCTTTCCGTAAACCTTAACTCTGACCCTAGCCATTACCCGCACCCAAGCATTTAACCCTGACCCTAACCCTAATCCTTAATGATAACCCTAACACTAAACCCTAACCCTAAGCCCAACACTCTACCATAATCCTATCCTTTAACCCTAAGCCTAACCCTAACCCCTAACGCTAAACCTAACCCTCACTGCAACCCGAACCCTCAATCTTGACACTTACCATTAACCCTCACACTAACCCTTAACCCTAACCCTAATCCTAATCCTTAACCATAAGGCTAATACTGAAGCCTAACCCTGTGCCAAACGCTAAACCCAAACCTTAACCCTAACCCTGAATCTTAAACGTAAACCTAACTGTAACTGTTAAACCTAACACTAACCTTTAACCCTAACCCCTAACCCTAAGACCCCACCCTAACACTAATCTTCATCCCTAAACATTACCATAATCCTACCCCTAAATCTAATTCTCAGACTTCTTGCTTTCTCAGAGTTTAGAAAGCCTACAATCCTCCCATGCCATGAGTAAAAGGGGGCTCTGCCACTGTGTCCCGCATGAAACCCAGGAGCCCACACCCAGCGTACGATACAGTTGGTTCCCGGGGACAATCCCATCCCCCTAACCTCCGCCCGCCGCCCAGTGCAGACAGGGCCTGTACGCTAAGTATAAGCACTACCCCTAACAGATAACCCTCACCCTGAACATAACACCTAACCATGATCCTATTGCTAAACGTAAAACATAAACCTCCCCGTAATGCTAACTTATCCCCTTAACTTAATGTTAACGCATAACACCCTGAGAAGAAGCCCTATCCCATAATTCTAATCCTAAACCATAGTAATAACCATAACACCTCATCCCTAATTCTAAAATGAAAACCCTAACTTTCACCCTACCACAACCCTAACCCTAACCCTATCCCCTAACCGTAAGCCTATCACTATTTTTCATCCCTAAACCGTGCCGTAATCCTAACCCAAAATCTAATTCTCAGATTTCTTGCTTTCTCAGAGGTTTGAAAGCCTACAATCCTACTAAGCCATGCATGAAAGCAGGCTCTGCCACAGTGTCCGGCATGAAACCCAGAGGCCCATACACTGCGTAAGATAGAGTGTGTTCTCAGCAACCGTCACAGACCCCTAACTTCGCCGCCTAGTGCATACAGGGCCCATGCCCTAAGCATAAACCCTACCCCTCACCCATAAGCCTAACCCAGAACATAACACCTAACCCTGATCCTACTGCTCACCTTAACAGGTAAACCTCACCGTAACCCTAACTTCAACCCCTTATCTTAACGTTAATGCATGACAGCCTGAGAACAAGCCCTATACCGTAATTCTAACCCTAAATCCTAGCCATAACCATAACACCTAATCCCTAATTCTGAAACGCCAACCCTAACCTTAACCCTATCAACACTAACCCTGACCCTAACTCTTAACCCTAACCCTAACCTTTACCCTAAAGCCTAGAGATCTAACCCCAACACTGACCTACAGTTACACTAACCCTACCTTCTAATGCTAACCTTAAACCGGAACCATAAACCTAATCCTTAACCCTAACCCTATCCCTAACCCCCTTACCCTAACTCTAACTGTTAACCCTCACCTTCACCCTTAACCCTGACCCTAACCTTAAACCTTAATCCTAACCATGCGTGAGATGAGCCTCTGCCTTTGTCCTGCGTGAGAGTTGAAGCCCAACACCTAGGGTACGATGAAGTGGGGACGCAGTCATGCTCCACACCCACAGTGCCCCGTACATTAGACAGGGCCTGTGCCCTAACACACACCATTAAACGTAAGCCCTAACCCTATCACTAAACCAAACCCCTAGTCCTAACTGTAAGCGCTGAATCTAACTCCTAACAGTAACCCTAATCCTTAACCCTTACTCTTGCCTCTCACCCTAAACCTAAACCCAACCACTAAACATAATCCTAATCTCTAACCCTAACAGTAATCCTAACCCTAATTCTTACCTAAAACCCTAACCCCTAAACCTAATCCTAGTCCCTAACACCTAACCTTACCCTAAACCGAATTCCAATTCTCAGACTTCTTCAATTCAAAAACTTAAAAAAGCCTACAATCCACCAATGTCGTGTCTGAGATGAGGGTCCACCCCTACGTCCTGCATGACAGGCAGGCGCCAATGCCCAGGGTACTATGCAGTGGGGTCCTGGGGTCTGTAGGCTTGCTAAACTCCAGTTTGGAAGAATTGCTATAGTCATATATAGGGATGCTTACATTTACTTATAGAAAGCAACTATTGGTGTGTGATTTGTAGGCTTGCCTTACTCTAGTTTGGATGAAGAAGCTGAATCATATATAGGAATATTAGCTTTGAGTTAGAGGAAGCATCTATGGGGGGTGCTTTTTTGGCTTGTTAAACTCTGGTTTGGAAGAAGTTTGAGAGTCTTATATAGGAACGATATCATTCATTCAGAGAAAGCAATTATAGGGAGTGGCGTATGTAATCATGATAATCTGTAGTTTGGAGGAAGTTCGAGAGTCATATCTGGGGAAAATTAGAGTCACTTAGAGAAAGGAACCATCGGGGGCTGGTGTGTAGGTCTGCTAAATTCTATTTTGGAAAAAGAGTGAGAGTCATATATGGGAACGCTTATGTTCACTCAGAGAAATCAACGACGGGGCGCTGTATTGTTGGCATGCTAACCTGTAGTTTGGAAGAAGTTCGAGAGTCTTATATAGGAAAGTTTACAGTCACCTAGAGAAAGCAACTCACAGGAGGTGGTTTGTAGGCCGCTAAACTCTAATTTGGATGAAGTGAAAGAGGCTATATGGATACGCTTCATTCACTCAGATAAAGGTAAGTTGGGGTGGCGGTTTTTAGGTATACTAAACTCCAGTTTGGAAGAAGTACAAGAGTCATATATATGAATGCTTATATGGATGCAGATAAGCAACTATGGGGTGGTGTTTTGTAGGCATGCTAAAATATAGTTTGGAAGAAATTCGAAAGCAGACAGTCACTTAGAGAAAGCACCTCTTGGCGGTAGATTTTTAAGTCTGCTAAATTGTATTTTGAAAGAAGTACCAGTGTCATATATACAAACGCTTACATTCATGCAGAGAAAGCAACTGTGGGGTGGTGTTCTCTAGGCGTGCTAAACTCTAGTTTGGACGAAGTTTGAGAATCACATATAAGAAAGCTTAGAGTCACGTAGAGAAAGCAAATCTATGGGTGTGGAATGTAGGCGTGCTAAATTCTATTTTTGTTTATGATTGAGAGTCATATATGGAAAGGGTTACATTCACTCAGAGAAAGCAACGATGATGTGGTGGTTTGTAGGCATACTAAACTCTAGTTTGGAAGAAGTAGGAAAATGATATTTGGGAACGCTTACATTCAGGCAGAGAAAGCAATTATGGGGTGGCTTTTTTGTACCCATGCTAATCTCTAGTTTGGAAGAAGTTATATAGGAAAGCGTACACTCATTTATAGAAACCAACTTTCGGGGGTTGGATGGTAGGCCTGCAAAACTCTACTTTGGAAGAAGGGGGAGAGTCATATTGGGGACCACGTACATTGACTCAGAGAAATCAAGGATGGGGTTGTGTTTTGTAGGCATACTAAACTCTAGTTTGGAGGAAGTACGAGAATCATATATAGGATCGCTTACATTCATGCAGAGAAAGCAACTATGGAGTGATGTTTGTATGCCTACTAAACTATAGTTTGGAGGAAGTTTAAAATCTTATATAGCAAAGCTTACAGTCACCTAGAGAGAGCAACTCTCGGGAGATGGTTTCTCAGCCTGTTAATTTGCACCAACTGTTAAAGTCAAATATGGGAAGGTTTACATCCACTCAGAACGCAAGGTTTGGGTTGTAGTTTGTGGCCACAATAACTGTAGTTCGGAAGAAGTAGGAAAGTCATATATATGAACGGTTACATTCACGCAGAGAAAGAAACTATGGAGTGATGTTTGTATGCCTACTAAACTATAGTTTGGAGGATGTCTGAGAGTCATATCTGGGAAGCTTACAGTCATTTAGAGAAAGAAACTCTCGGGGGGTGGTTCGTAGGCCTGCTAAACTCTATTTTCAATGAAGTGTTAAAATCATATACAGGAATGCTTACATTCACTCAGAGAAAGCAACGTTAGGGTGGCCGTTTGTGAGCATACTAAACTCTACTTTGGAAGAGGTACGAGAGACATAAATACGAATGCTTACATTAACACAGAGAAAGCAAATACGGGGTGCTGTAGTGCAGGCATGCTAAACTATAGATTGGAAGAAGTTCGAAAACTGACAGTCACTTAGAGAAAGCAACTCTTGGCGGGTGATATTTTAAGTCTGCTAAATTGTATTTTGAAAGACGTGTCAGTGTCTTATATACAAACGCATACATTCATGCGTAGAAAGAAACTATGGGGTGATGTGTTGTGGGGATGCTAAACTGCAGTTTGGAAGGAGTTCGAGAGTGTTATATAGGATAGCTTACAGTCACCTAGAGAAAGCAACACTCAGGAGAGCTTTGCAAGCCTGCTAAACTCTAACTAGCAGCAATTTTGAGAGTCAAACATGGGAACGCTTACATTCACGGAGAGAACACAACGTTTGGGTGGTGGTTTGTAGGCATAATAACTGTTGTTCGGAAGAAGTAGGAGAGTCATATATATGAACGGTTACATTCACGCAGAGAAAGCAACTGTTGGGTGGCGTATGTATGCATGCTAATCTATAGTTTGGAGGAAGTTCGAGAGTCATATCTGGGGAAAATTGCAGTCACTTAGAGAAAGCAACCATCGGGGGCCGTTTTGTAGATCTGCTAAATTCTATTTTGGAAGAAGAGTGAGAGTCATATATGGGAACGCTTATGTTCACGCAGAGAAATCAACTATGGGGCGGTGTTTTGTTGGCATGCTAAACTGTAGTTTGGAAGAAGTTCGCGAGTCTTATATAGGAAAGCTTACAGTCACCTAGAGAAAGCAACTCTCAGGAGATTGTTTCTAAGCATGCTAAATTCTAATTTGCATCAATTGTGAGAGTCAAACATGGGAACGCTTACATTCACTCAGAGAACGCAACGTTTGGGTGCTGGTTTGTAAGCATTCTAAACTGTATTTTGGAGGAAGTAGGAGAGTCATATATACGAATGCTTACATTCACGCAGAGAAAGCAACTCTGTGGTCGTATTTTGTTGGCATGCTAAACTGTGGTTTGGAAGAAGTTCGAGAGCCTTACATAGGAAAGATTACAGTGACACAGAGAAAAACAACTCTCTGTAGTTTGTTGGTAGGTCTGCTAAACTGTAATTTGGATGAAGTGTGAGAACGCTTGCATTCACTCAGAGAAAGAACGTTGTCGTGATGGTTTGTAGGAATAAATGCTGTAGTTCAAAAGAAGTAGGAGAGTCATATATGAACGGTTGCATTCACGCAGAGAAAGCAACTGTGGGGTGGCCTATGTAATCATCATAATCTATAGTTTGGAGGAAGTTCGAGAGTCATATTTGGGAAAAATTAGAGTCACGTAGAACCATTGGGTGTTGTGTAGGTCTGCTAAATTCTATTTTGGAAGAAGAGTGAGAGTCATATATGGGAATGCTTATGTTCACTCAGAGAAATCAACGATGGGGCGCTGTATTGTTGGCATGCTAAACTGTAGTTTGGAAGAAGTTCGAGAGTCTTATATAGGAAAGTTTACAGTCACCTAGAGAAAGCAACTCACAGGAGGTGGTTTGTGGGCCGCTAAACTCTAATTTGGATGAAGTGAAAGAGGCATACATGGATACGCTTCATTCACTCAGAGAAAGGTAAATTGGGGTGCCGTTTTGTAGGTATACTAAACTCCAGTTTGGAAGAAGTACGAGAGTCATATATATGAACGTTTATATGGACGCAGAGAAAGCAACTATGGGGTGGTGTTTTGTAGGCATGCTAAAATATAATTTGGAAGAAAGTTCGAAAGCTGTCAGTGACTTAGAGAATGCAACTCTCGGCGGTTGATTTTGAGGTTTGCTAAATTGTATTTTGAAAGAAGTACCAGAGTCATATATAAAATCTCTTGCATTTATGCTGAGAAAAACTATGTGGTGATGTTTTGTTGGCGTGCTGAAATGTAGTTTCGAAGAAGATCGACAGTCTTTTATAGGAAAGCTTACAGTCCCCTAGAGGAAGCAACTTTCGAGAGATGGTTTGTAAGCCTGCTAAACTCTACCTTGCATCATTTGTGACTGTCATACATGGGAACGCTAACATTCTCTCAGAGAACTTAACGTTTGGGTGGTTGTTTGTAAGCTTACTAAATGGTATTTTGGAAGTAGCAGAGTCATATATATGAGCGCTTACATTCACACAGAGAGGGCCACTATGGGGTGGTGTTTTGTAGGCCTGCTAAAATATAATTTGGAAGAAGTTCGAAAGCTGACAGTGACTTAGAGAAGGCAACTCTCGGCGGTTGATTTTGAGGTCTACTAAATTGTAATTTGAAAGAAGTACCAGAGTCATATATAAAATCGCTTATATTTATGCTGAGAAAGAAACTATGTGGTGATGTTTTGTTGGCGTGCTGAAATGTAGTTTCGAAGAAGTTCGACAGTCTTTTATAGGAAAGCTTACAGTCCCCCAGAGGAAGCAACTTTCGAGAGATAGTTTGTAAGCCTGCTAAACTCTACTTTGCATCATTTGGAACAGTCATACTTGGGAACGCTAACATTCTCTCAGAGAACGCAACGTTTGGTTGGTTGTTTGTAAGCATACTAAACTGTATTTTGGAAGAAGTAGCAGAGTCATATATATGAGTGCTTACATTCACGCAGAGAGGGCAACGATGGGGTGGTGTTTTGTAAGCATGCAAATCTCTAGTTGCGAAGAAGTTAAGAGTAATAGGAAAGCTTACAGTCTCATAGAGAAAGCAACCCTAGGGGGCCGGTGTGTAGTTCTGCTAAATTCTATTTTGGATGAAGTGTGAATCATAAACGGGAACGCTAACATTCACTCAGAGAAAGCAGGGTTGCGGTGGTGGTTTTTAGTCACACTAAACTGGAGTTTGGAGGAAGTACGAGAATAAAAGAATGCTTACATTCACTCAGAAAAAGCAACGTTGGGGAGGTGGTTTGTAGGTGTACTATACTTTGGAAGAAGTACGAGCGTGATGCATAGGAACGCTTACATTCACGCAAACTATGGGGTGGCCTTTTGTTGGCATGCTAAACTATGTTCCAAAGTCATATATAGGAAAGCTTATAGTGAGAGAAAGCAACTCTCGGGCGGTGTTTTGTAGGTCCGGCAAATTGCATTTTGAAAGCAGTCCGAGATTCATATAAGGGAAGGCCTATATCCACTCAGAGAAAGCAATGTTGGGCTGGTGGTTTGTAGGCATACTAAACTGTATTTTGGAACTCGTATGTATGACTCTCACACTTGATCCAAATTAGAGTTCACCAGGCCTATAAACCACATCCTGAGAGTTGCTTTCTCTAGGTGAATGTAAGCTTTCCTATATAAAACTCTCGAACTTCTTCCAAACTACAGTTTAGCATGCCAACAATACACCACCGCATCGTTGCTTTCTCTGAGTGAACATAAGCATTCCCTTATAGGAATCTCTTTTTCCAAAATAGAATTTAGCAGACCTACAAACCAGTCCCCGATGGTTGATTTAGCTATGTGACTGTAATTTTCCCTAGATATGACTCTCGAATTTCCTCCAAACTATAGATTAGCACACGTACACACGCCACCCAACAGTTGCTTTCTCTGCGTGAATGTAACCGTTCATATATATGACTTTCCTACTTCTTCCGAACTACAGTTATTATGGCCACAAACCACAACCCAAACGTTGCGTTCGGAGTGGATGTAAACCTTCCCATGTTTGACTTTAACAATCGGTGCAAATTAGTTTAGCAGGCTTAGAAACCATCACCCGAGAGTTGCTTTCTCTAGGTGACTGTAAGCTTTCCTATATAAGACTCTCAAACTTCTTCGAAGTTTTGTGGGCAGTTTAGCATGCCCACAAAACATCACCCCATAGTTTCTTTCTCTGCATGAATGTAACCGTTTGTAACTATGACTCTGGTACTTATTTCAAAATACAATTTAACAGACCTAAAATTCACCCGCAGAGAGTTTCTTTCTCTAAGTGACAGCTTTCAAACTTCTTCCAAACTACAGTTTAGCATGCCTAAAAACACCACCCCATAGTGGCTTTCAGTGCCTGAATGTAAGCGGTTCTATATGTGATTCTCTTGCTTCTTCCAAATTACAGGTTAGTATACCTACAAACCACCACCCCAACGTTGCTTTCTCTGAGTGAATGTAAGCGTTCCTGTATATGATTCTAACACTTCATTGAAAATAGAGTTTAGCAGGCCTACGAACCACCCCCAGAGAGTTGCTTTCTCTAAATGACTGTAAGCTTCCCAGATATGACTCTCAAACATCCTCCAAACTATAGTTTAGTAGGCATACAAACATCACTCCATAGTTGCTTTCTCTGCATGAATGTAAGTGTTCCTATATATGATTCTCGTACTTCCTCCAAACTAGAGTTTAGTATGCCTACAAAACACAACCCCATCCTTGATTTCTCTGAGTCAATGTACGTGGTCCCCAATATGACTCTCCCCCTTCTTCCAAAGTAGAGTTTTGCAGGCCTACCATCCATCCCCCAAAAGTTGGTTTCTATAAATGAGTGTACGCTTTCCTATATAACTTCTTCCAAACTAGAGATTAGCATGGGTACAAAAAAGCCACCCCATAATTGCTTTCTCTGCATGAATGTAAGCGTTCCCATATATCATTCTCCTACTTCTTCCAAACTAGAGTTTAGTATGCCTACAAACCACCACACCATCGTTGCTTTCTCTGAGTGAATGTAACCCTTTCCATATATGACGCTCAGTCTTAAACCACAATAGAGTTTAGCACGCCTACATTCCACACCCAGAGATTTGCTTTCTCTAAGTGACTCTAAGCTTTCTTATATGTGATTCTCAAACTTCGTCCAAACTAGATTTTAGCATGCCTACAATACACCACCCGACAGATGCTTTCTCTGCATGACTGTAAGTGTTTGTATATCTGACACTGGTACTTCTTTCAAAATACAATTTAGCAGACCTAAAAATCCACCGCCAAGAGTTGCTTTCTCTAAGTGACTGTCTGCTTTCGAACTTCTTCCAAACTATATTTTAGCATGCCTACAAAACACCATCCCATAGTTGCTTTCTCTGTGTCCATATAAGCGTTCATATATATGACTCTCGTATTTCTTCCAAACTGAAGTTTAGTATACCTAAAAACCGCCACCCCAACTTACCTTTCTCTGAGTGAATGAAGCGTATCCATGTATGCTTCTTTCACTTCATCCAAATTAGAGTTTAGCGGCCTACAAACCACCTCCTGTGAGTTGCTTTCTCTAGGTGACTGTAAACTTTCCTATATAAGACTCTCGAACTTCTTCCAAACTACAGTTTAGCATGCCAACAATACAGCGCCCCATCGTTGATATCTCTGAGTGAACATAAGCGTTCCCATATATGACTCTCACTCTTTTTCCAAAATAGAATTTAGCAGACCTACACACCAGCCCCCGATTTTTCCTTTCTCTAAGTGACTCTAATTTTCCCCAGATATGACTCTCGAACTTCCTCCAAACTACAGATTATGATGATTACACACGCCACCCCACAATTGCTTTCTCTGCGTGAATGTAACCGTTCATATATGACTCTCCTACTTCTTCGAACTACAGTTGTTATTCCTACAAACCACCACGACAAAGTTCTTTCTCTGAGTGAATGCAAGCATTCTCACACTTCATCCAAATTACAGTTTAGCAGGCCTACCAACAAACTACAGAGAGTTGTTTTCTCTGTGTCACTGTAATCTTTCCTATATATAAGGCTCTCGAACTTCTTCCAAACCACAGTTTAGCATGCCAACAAAATACGACCACAGAGTTGCTTTCTCTGCGTGAATGTAAGCATTCGTATATATGACTCTCCTACTTCCTCCAAAATACAGTTTAGAATGCTTACAAACCACCACTCAAACGTTGCGTTCTCTGAGTGAATGTAAGCGTTCCCATGTTTGACTCTCACAATTGATGCAAATTAGAATTTAGCATGCTTAGAAACAATCTGCCGAGAGTTACTTTCGCTAGGTCACTGTAAGCTTTCTTATACAAGACTCGTGAACTTCTTCCAAACTACAGTTTAGCATGCCAACGAAACACTGCCCCATCGTTGATTTCTCTAAGTGAATATAAGCGTTCCGATATATGACTCTCACTCTTCTTCCAAAATAGAATTTAGCAGATCTACAAAACGGCCCCCGATGGTTGCTTTCTCTAAGTGACTGCAATTTTCCCCAGATATGACTCTTGAACTTCCTCCAAAGTATATATTAACATGCGTACATACACCACCCAACAGTTTCTTTCTCTGCGTGAATGTAACCGTTCATATATATGACTCTCCTACTTCTTGCGAACTACAGTTATTATGCCTACAAACCACCACCCAAACGTTGTGTTCTCTGAGTGAATGTAAGCGTTCCCATATTTGACTCTCACAATTGCTGCTAATTAGTGTTTAGAGGCTTGAAAAGCTGTCCCGAGTGTTGCTTTCTCTAGGTGACTGTAAGCTATCCTATATAACACTCTTGAACACCTTCCAAACTGCAGTTTAGCATGCCCACAACACATCACCCCATAGTTTCTTTCTCTGCATGAATGTAAGCGTTTGTATATATGACTCTGGTACGTCTTTCAAAATACAATTTAGCAGACCTAAAAATCACCCGCCAAGAGTTGCTTTCTCTAAGTGACTGTCAGCTTTCGAACTTGTTCCAATCTATAGTTTAGCATGCCTGCACTACAGCACCCCGTATTTGCTTTCTCTGTGTTAATGTAAGTGTTCAATGTAATGCATGTGTACAAACAATCTCCCGAGAGTTGCTTTCCCTAGGTGACGGTAATCTTTCCTGTATAAGGATCTCCAACTTCTTCCAAACTGCAGTTTAGCATACCTACAAAACCTGACCCATAAGTGCTTTCTCTGCGTGAATGTAAGTGTTCCTATATAGGACTCTCGTACTTCTTCCAAACTACAGTTTAGTATGCCCTACAAACCACCACCCAAACGTTGTTTTCTCTGAGTGAATGTAAGCGTTCCCATATATGACTCTCACACTTCAACCAAAATAGAGTTTAGCAGGCCTACATTCCACACCCAGAGAGTTGCTTTCTCTACGTGACTGTAAACTTTCCTATATATGACTCTCAAACTTCGTCCAAACTAGAGTTTTGCAAGCCTACAAAACACCACCCCATAGTTGCTTTCAGTGCCGGAATGTAAGCGGTTCTACATGTGATTCTCTTGCTTCTTCCAAATTACAGGTTAGTATGCCTAGGAACCACAACCACAACGTTGCTTTCACTGAGTTCCCATATATTATTCTAACACTTCATTGAAAATAGAGTTTAGCAGGCCTACGAAACACCCCCTGAGAGTTGCTTTCTCTAAGTGACTGTAAGCTTCCCAGGTATGACTCTCGAACATCCTCCAAACTATATTTTAGTAGGCATACAAACATCACTCCATAGTTGCTTTCTCTGCGTGAAGGTAAGCGTTCCTATATACGATTCTCGTACTTCTTCCAAACTAGAGTTGACTATGCCTACAAATCACAATCCCATCGTTGATTTCTCTGAGTGAATGCACGCGGTCCCCAATATGACTCTCCCCCTTCTTCCAAACTGGAGTTTTGCAGGTGTACAAAACATCCCCCGAGAGTTGGTTTCTATGACTGTACCCTTTCCTATATATTACTCCTTAACTTCTTCCAAACTAGAGATTAGCATGGCTACAAAAACGCCACCTCATAATTGCTTTCTCTACGTGAATGTAAGCGTTCCCATATATCATCCTCCTACTTCTTCCAAACTAGAGTTTAGTATGCCTACAATCCACCACGCCGTCGTTGCTTTCTCTGAGGGAATGTAAGCCTTCCCATATATGACTCTCACTCTTAAACCAAAATAGAGTTTAGCAGGCCTACATTCCACACCCAGAGATTTGCTTTCTCTAAGTGACTCTAAGCTTTCTTATATGTGATTCTCAAACTTCGTCCAAACTAGAGTTTAGCATGCCTATAAAACACCACCCCATGGTTACTTTCAGTGCGTCAAAATGTATGTGTTCCTATATGTGATTCTCGTGCTTCTTCCAAACTGCAGTTTAGTAAGCCTACAAAAAACCCCATCGTTGCTTTCTCTGAGTGAATATAAGTGTTCTCATATATGATTCTCACACTTCAACCAAAGCAGGGTGTTGCAGGCCTACAAACCACCGGCCAAGACTTGCTTTTTCAAAATGGCTGTTACCTTTCCTATATAGGACTCTGGAACTTCTCCCAAGCTAGACTTTAACATGTCTACCTGACACTATTCCGTAGTTGCTCTCGGTGTGTGAATGTAAGCGTTCCTATATATGAGTCTTGTACTTCTTCCTAACTAGCATCTGGCATGCCAAAATAACACTCCCCCATAGTTGCTTTCTTTGAGTCAATGTAAACATTCCTATATATGTCTCTCGCACTTCTTCCAAACTAGAGTTGAGTAAGTCTACAAACCAATCCCCGACAGCTGTTTTCTCTGAATGAATTTAAGCGTTCCTATATATGACTATGGCACTTCCTCCAAACTAGAGTTTAGCAAGCCTACACTCCACCCCCGTTCGTTGCTTTCTCTAAGTTACTGTAAGCATTCCTATACATGGCTCTCGAAATTTTCCAAACTAGAGTTAGCATGCCTACTATACACCTACACATAATTGCTTTGTCTGAGTGAATATAAGCCTTCCTATATATGACTGTCACACTTTTTCCAAATTAGAGTGTAGCCAGCCTGGAAAGCACCCCTGATAGTTGCTTTAATTGAGTGAATGTTAACATTCCTATGTATGACTCTCGCAACTTTTCCAATCTAAGATTTTAGCAATGCTACAAATCCCCCGCCAAGAGTTCCTATACATAACTGTCCTCTTTTTCCAAGCTAGAGTTTAGGAAGCCTAGAAACCGTCCCCCCGTAGACGCTTTATGTGAACGTAAGCGTTCCTATATATGACTCTCGCCTTCCTCCAAACTAGAGCTTAGCAAGCCTGCAAACCAACTCCTTATAATTGCTTTCTCTGAATGA
Organism: Eulemur rufifrons; assembly: GCF_041146395.1. NCBI lineage: Eukaryota > Metazoa > Chordata > Mammalia > Primates > Lemuridae > Eulemur > Eulemur rufifrons. The sequence continues at coordinate 707,058 of NW_027182825.1, read as the reverse complement.
ATGATATCGTTCCTATATAAGACTCTCGAACATCTTCCAAACCAGAGTTTAACAAGCCAAAAAAGCACCCCCCATAGATGCTTCCTCTAACTCAAAGCTAATATTCCTATATATGATTCAGCTTCTTCATCCAAACTAGAGTAAGGCAAGCCTACAAATCACACACCAATAGTTGCTTTCTATAAGTAAATGTAAGCATCCCTATATATGACTATAGCAATTCTTCCAAACTGGAGTTTAGCAAGCCTACAGACCCCAGGACCCCACTGCATAGTACCCTGGGCATTGGCGCCTGCCTGTCATGCAGGACGTAGGGGCGGACCCTCATCTCAGACACGACATTGGTGGATTGTAGGCTTTTTTAAGTTTTTGAATTGAAGAAGTCTGAGAATTGGAATTCGGTTTAGGGTAAGGTTAGGTGTTAGGGACTAGGATTAGGTTTAGGGGTTAGGGTTTTAGGTTAGAATTAGGGTTAGGATTACTGTTAGGGTTAGAGATTAGGATTATGTTTAGTGGTTGGGTTTAGGTTTAGGGTGAGAGGCAAGAGTAAGGGTTAAGGATTAGGGTTACTGTTAGGAGTTAGATTCAGCGCTTACAGTTAGGACTAGGGGTTTGGTTTAGTGATAGGGTTAGGGCTTACGTTTAATGGTGTGTGTTAGGACACGGGCCCTGTCTAATGTACGGGGCACTGTGGGTGTGGAGCATGACTGCGTCCCCACTTCATCGTACCCTGCGTGTTGGGCTTCAACTGTCACGCAGCACAAAGGCAGAGGCTCATCTCACGCATGGTTAGGATTAAGGTTTAAGGTTAGGGTCAGGGTTAAGGGTGAAGGTGAGGGTTAACAGTTAGAGTTAGGGTAAGGGGGTTAGGGATAGGGTTAGGGTTAAGGGTTAGGTTTATGGTTCCGGTTTAAGGTTAGCATTAGAGGGTAGGGTTAGTGTAACTGTAGGTCAGTGTTGGGGTTAGATCTCTAGGCTTTAGGGTAAAGGTTAGGGTTATGGTTAAGAGTTAGGGTTAGGGTTAGTGTTGATAGGGTTAAGGTTAGGGTTGGCATTTCAGAATTAGGGATTAGGTGTTATGGTTATGGCTAGGAGTTAGGGTTAGAATTACGGTATAGGGCTTGTTCTCAGGCTGTCATGCATTAACGTTAAGATAAGGGGTTGAAGTTAGGGTTACGGTGAGGTTTACCTGTTAAGGTGAGCAGTAGGATCAGGGTTAGGTGTTATGTTCTGGGTTGGGCTTATGGGTGAGGGGTAGGGTTTATGCTTAGGGCATGGGCCCTGTATGCACTACGAGGTGAAGTTAGGGGTCTGTGATGGTCGCTGAGAACACACTCTATCGTACACAGTGTATGGGACTCTCGGTTTCATGCCGGACACTGTGGCAGAGCCGGCTTTCATGCATGGCTTAGTAGGATGGTAGGCTTTCAAAACTCTGAGAAAGCAAGAAGTCTGAGAATTAGATTTCGGGTTAGGATTACGGCACGGTTTAGGGATGAAGATTCGTGATAGGGTGAGGGCTTACGGTTAGGGGATAGGGTTAGGGTTAGGGTTGTGGTAGGGTGAAAGTTAGGGTATTCATTTTAGAATTAGGGATGAGGTGTTATGGTTATGACTATGGTTTCGGATTAGAATTATGGGATAGGGCTTCTTCTCAGGGTGTTATGCGTTAACGTTAAGTTAAGGGGATAAGTTAGCATTACGGAGAGGTTTATGTTTTACGTTTAGCAATAGGATCATGGTTAGGTGTTATGTTCAGGGTGAGGGTTATCTGTTAGGGGTAGTGCTTATACTTAGCGTACAGGCCCTGTCTGCACTGGGCGGGGGCGGGGGTTAGGGGCATGGGATTGTCCCCGGGAACCCACTCTATCGTACGCTGGGTATGGCCTCCTGGGTTTCATGCAGGACACAGTGGCAGAGCCCCATTTTACTCATGGCATGGGAGGATTGTAGGCTTTCTAAACTCTGAGAAAGCAAGAAGTCTGAGAATTAGATTTAGGGGTAGGATTATGGTAATGTTTAGGGATGAAGATTAGTGTTAGGGTGGGGTCTTAGGGTTAGGGGTTATGGTTAAAGGTTAGTGTTAGGTTTAACAGTTACAGTTAGGTTTACGTTTAAGATTCAGGGTTAGGGTTAAGGTTTGGGTTTAGCGTTTGGCACAGGGTTAGGCTTCAGTATTAGCCTTATGGTTAAGGATTAGGATTAGGGTTAGGGTTAAGGGTTAGTGTGAGGGTTAATGGTAAGTGTCAAGATTGAGGGTTAGGGTTGCGGTTAGGGTTAGGTTTAGCGTTAGGGGTTAGGGTTAGGCTTAGGGTTAAAGGATAGGATTATGGTTAAGTGTTGGGCTTAGAGTTAGGGTTTAGTGTTAGGGTTATTGTTAAGGATTAGGGCTAGGGTCAGGGTTAAATATTTGGGTGCGGGTAATGGTTAGGGTCAGGGTTAAGGTTTATGGATAGGGTTAGTGTTAAGGGTTATGGGTAGGTTTAGGGTTCAGGGTTAGAGTTAGCATTAGGGCTTAAGGTTAGGATTAGGTGGTAGGTTACATTTAGGGTTAGATCTGGGCGTTAGAGTAAGGGTTAAGAGATCGGGTTAGGCTTAATGCGCAGGATTAGGGTTAGGGTTTGGGGTTAAAGTAAGTGTTAGGGGTTAGGTTTAAGGATCAAAGGTTAGGGTGATTTTTAGCTGTAGTGTTATGGTTAGGGATAAGGGATAAGGTTGGCGCAAGGATTTTCCTTACTGTTAGGGTTAAGGGTCAGGCTTAGATTAAAGGTTAAGGTTAGGGTCAGTGTTAAGGTTTAGGGTGAGGGTTAATGGTTACGGTAAATGTTAAGCGTTAGTGTTAGGGATTAGCGATTAGGGTTTTTGCTAAGTGTTAGGGTTAGGAGTTAGTGTTTTATGAAGGGGTATGGTTAGAATTAGGATTGGGGTTAGTGTTAGGGTTAGGTTTAGGGGTTAGGTTTAGGGTAAAAGTATAGGATTAGGGTTAAGGGTTGGGCTCAGGTTTAGGGTTAAAGTTTAGTGTTAGGGTTAATGTTTCGTTTTATGGTCCAGTGTAAGTGTTAGGGTGAGGGTTAACGGTTAGGATTAGGCTTAGAGGTTGGGGATATAGTGAGGGTTCAGTGTTAGGGTTAGGTTTAGGGTTCAGGGTTAGGGTTAGCTTTAGGGGTTAGGGTTAGGGTTAGATGTTAGGTTAGTGTCAGGGTTAGGTCTAGTCGTGAGGGTAAGGTTTAGGGTTAGCTTTAAGAGCTAGGGTTAGGTTTAATGGTTAGGATTAGGATTAGGTTTAAGGGTTAGGGTAAGGCTTAGGGGTTAAGGTGAAGGGTTAAGGGTTTCTGTTAGGCATAGCGTTGGGGTTAGAAGTAAGGGTTACTGTCAGTGTTAGGGTTGTAGGCAGGGTTATGGTTAGGGTTAGCGGTTTAGAATTAGGGTTAGGGATTAGGTGTTACAGTTATGACTAGGAGATAGGGTTAGAATTATGGGATAGGGGTTGTTCTCAGGGAATGGGTTATGCACTAACGTTAGGATAAGAGGTTAAAGTTAGGCTCACGGTGAGTTTTACGTGTTAAGGGGAGAAATAGGAACAGGGTTAGGTGTTATGTTCAGGGTGAGGGATATCTTTTACAGGTATTGTTTATGCTTAGCGCACGGGCCCTGTCTGCCTTAGGCGGGGGCGGGGGGAGGTTAGGGCGGTGGGATTGTCACCAGGATCCCACTGTATCGTACTCCGGGTATGGGCCCGTGGGTTTCATGCAGGACACAGTGGTAGAGCCTCCTTTCACGCATGGCATGGGAGGATTGCAGGCTTTCTAAACTCTAAGTATACAAAAAGTCTGAGAATTAGATTTAGGGTTAGGATTATGGTAGGGTTAAGGATGAAGTTTAGTGTTAGGGTGAGGGCTTAGGGTTAGGGATTAGGGTTAGGGTTAAAGGTTACTCTTAGGTTTCATGGTTACAGTTCGGTTTAGGGTAGAGGTTTACGGTTAGGGTTAAGATGAGGGGTTAGGGTTTGGTATAGGGTTAGGGTTAGGTACATGGTTAGGGTTAAGTGTTAGGTTTAGGGTTGAAGATTAGGATTAGGTTAAGGTTTAAAGGTTAGCGTGAGGGTTAACGGTTAGGGTTAAGGTTAAGAGTTAGGGTTAGGGTTTAGGTTTAGGGTTAAGGGTTAGGGTTAGTTTTAGGGTTCGAGTTATGTGTTATGGTTTGTGTTAGAGGTTAGGGTTAGGTTTACTGTTCACGGTTAGGGTTACATTTAGGGGGTTAGCATTAGGGTTAAGGATTAGGTTTAGGGTAAGGGTTTAGAGTTAGTGTTGGGCTTTAGGCTCGGGGCTTAGGTTTACGGTCAGGGGTTAGGGTTGGTGGCAGGGCTTAGATTTAGCGGTCAGTTTAAGGGCACAGGACCTGGTTAATCTACGGTGAGAGGGGTGCGGTCAGAGTCACCACGAAAGCACAACATCATTCCCTGGGCCCTGGGACAAGACCTACATGCAGGACTCAGGCAGAGCCTCATCTCACACATGGCATGGCTGTATTGTAGGCTTGCTTCACTCTGGGAATGGAAGTAGTGTGAGAATTAGGGTTATGATGGGGTTAGGGGTTTCGAGTTAGGGGTTAGGTTTCGAGTCAGGGTTAGGTCGTAGGGATTAGTGGTTAGGGTTAGAGTTAGTGTTAGGGGTTAAGTGTTAAATCTGGGTTAGGGGGCCAGGGTAAGGTTTTGGTTTGAAGTTAGTGTTAGGATTAGGGGTTAGGGTTAAGGGATAGGGTTAGTGTTAAGGGTTAGGTTTATGGTTCAGGTTTAAGGTTAGCATTAGGGGATTAGCGTTAGTGTTAACTGTAGGTCAGTGTTGGGGTTAGATCTCTAGGCTTTACGGTAAAGGTTAGGGTTACAGTGAAGAGTTAGGGTTTGTTTAATGGTTAGGATTGGGATTAGGGTTAAGGGTTCGGGTTAAGGTTAGGGGTTATGACTAAGGATCAACGGTTAGGGTTATTTTTAGGCGTAGGATTAGTGTAAGGGGTTAGGGTTAGTGTTATTGTTGTTCTTAGGGTTAAGGTTAGGGTTGGCGTTTCAGAATTAGGGATTGGGTGTTATGGTTATGGCTAGGAGTTAGGGTTAGAATTACTGTATAGGTCTTTGTTCTCCCGGTGTCATGCATTAACGTTAAGATAAGGGGTTAAAGTTAGGGTTACGGTGACCTTTACCTGTTAAGATGAGCAGTAGGATCAGGGTTAGGTGTTATGTTCTGGGTTGGGCTTATGGGTGAGGGGTAGGGTTTATCCTTAGGGCACGGGCCCTGTATGCACTAGGAGGCGAAGATAGGGCTCTGTGATTGTGGCTGGGAAACCACTCTATCGTACGCAGTGTATGGGCCTCTGGGTTTCCTGCAGGACACTGTGGCAGAGCTGGCTTTCATGCATGGCTTAGTAGGATTGTAGGCTTTCAAAACTCTGAGAAAGCAAGAAGTCTGAGAATTAGATTTCGGGTTAGGATTACGGCACGGTTTAGGGATGAAGATTCGTGATAGGGTGAGGGCTTAGGGTTAGGGGTTAGGGTTAGGGTTAGGGTCGTTGGTAGGGTGAAGTTTAGGGTTGACGTTTTAGAATTAGGGAGAGGTTTTACGGTTATGACTATGGTTTAGGATTAGAATTATGGGATAGGGCTTCTTCTCAAGGTGTTATGCATTCACGTTAAGTTAAGGGGCTAAGTTAGGGTTACGGGGAGTTTTATGTTTTAAGGTGAGCAATAGGATCTGGGTTAGGTGTTATGTTCAGGGTGAGGGTTATCTGTTAGGGGTAGTGTTTATACTTAGCGTACAGGCCCTGTCTGCACTGGGCGGGGGCGGGGGTTAGGGGCATGGGATTGTCCCCGGGAACCCACTCTATCGTACGCTGGGTATGGGCTCCTGGGTTTCATGCAGGACACAGTGGCAGAGCCCCCTTTTACTCATGGCATGGGAGGATTGTAGGCTTTCTAAACTCTGAGAAAGCAAGAAGTCTGAGAATTAGATTTAGGGGTAGGATTATGGTAATGTTTAGGGATGAAGATTAGTGTCAGGGTGGGGTCTTGGGTTAGGGGTTTGGGTTAAAGGTTAGTGTTAGGTTTAACAGTTACAGTTAGGTTTATGGTTAAGTTTCAGGGTTCGGGTTAAGGTTTGGGTTTAGCGTTTGGCACAAGGTTAGGCTTCAGTGTTAGCTTTATGGTAAAGATTAGGATTAGGGTTAGTGTGAGGGTTAAGGGTAAGGGTCAAGATTAAGTGTTCAGGTTGGGGTTAGGGTTAGGTTTAGGGTTAGGGGTTAGGGTTAGGCTTAGGGTTAAGGGATAGGATTAGGGTTAAGTGTTGGGCTTAGGGTTAGGGTTTAGTGTTAGGGTTATCGTTAAGGATTAGTGTTAGGGTCAGGGTTAAATGGGTGCGGGTAATGGTTAGGGTCAGGGTTAAGGTTTATGGATATTGTTAGTGTTAAGGGTTATGGGTAAGTTTAGGGTTCAGGGTTAGAGTTAGCATTAAGGCTTAAGGTTAGGATTAGGTGGTAGGTTAGATTTAGCATTAGATCTGGGCGTTATAGTAAGAGTTGAGAGATAGGGTTAGATTTAATGCTTAGGTTTAGGGTTAGGGTTTGGGGTTAAAGTAAGTGTTAGGGGTTAGGTTTAAGGATCAAAGGTTAGGGTTATTTTTAGCTGTAGTGTTAGGGTTAGGGATAAGGGATAATATTAGCGTAAGGGTTTTCCTTACTCTTAGGGTTAAGGGTCAGGCTTAGATTAAAGGTTAAGGTTAGGGTCAGTGTTAAAGGTTAGGGTGAGGGTTAACGATTATGGTAAAGGTTAAGCATTAGTGTTAGGGATTAGCGATTAGGGTTTTTGGTAAATGTTAGGGTTAGGAGTTATTGTTTTATGAAGGGGTATGGTTAGAATTAGGATTAGGGTTAGTGTTAGGGTTAGGTTTAGGGGTTAGGTTTAGGGTAAAAGGATAGGATTAGGGTTAAGGGTTGGGCTCAGGTTTAGGGTTAAAGTTTAGTGTTAGGGTTAATGTTTAGTGTTAAGGTCCAGTTTAAGTGTTAGGGTGAGGGTTAACGGTTAGGATTAGGCTTAGAGGTTGGGGATATAGTGAGGATTCAGTGTTAGGGTTAGGTTTAGGTTTCAAGGTTAGGGTTAGCTTTAGGGGTTATGGTTAGGGTTAGGTGTTAGGTTAGTGTCAGAGTTAGGTTTAGTCGTGAGGGTAAGGTTTAGGGTTAGCTTTAAGAGCTAGGGTTAGGTTTAATGGTTAGGATTAGGATTAGGGTTAAGGGTTAGGGTAAGGCTTAGGGGTTAGGGTGAAGGGTTAAGGGTTTTTGTTAGGCATAGCGTTGGGGTTAGAAGTAAGGGTTACTGTCAGTGTTAGGGTTGTAGGTAGGGTTACGGTTAGGGTTAGCAGTTTAGAATCAGGGTTAGGGATTAGGTGTTACAGTTATGACTAGGAGATAGGGTTAGAATTATGGGATGGGGTTGTTCTCAGGGAATGGGTTATGCATTAACGTTAGCATAAGAGGTTAAAGATAGGCTCACGGTGAAATTTACGTGTTAAGGGGAGAAATAGGAACAGGGTTATGTGTTATGTTCAGGGTGAGGGATATCTGTTACAGGTATTGTTTATGCTTAGCACACGGGCCCTGTCTGCCTTAGGCAGGGGCGGGGGAAGGTTAGGATGCTGGGATTGTCACCGGGATTCCACTGTATCGTACTCTGTGTATGGGCCCGTGGGTTTCATGCAGGACACAGTGGTAGGGCCTCCTTTCACGCATGGCATGGGAGGATTGCCGGCTTTCTAAACTCTAAGAAAGCAAGAAGTCTGAGAAGTAGGTTTGGGGTTAGGATTATGGTTATGGTTAAGGATGAAGTTTAGTGTTAGGGTGAGGGCTTAGGGTTAGGGATTAGGATTAGGGTTAAAGGTTACTCTTAGGTTTAACGGTTACAGTTCGATTTAAGGTTTAGGATTACAGTTAGGGTTAAGATGAGGGGTTAGGGTTTGGTATAGGGTTAGGTTTAGGTACAGGGTTAGGGTTAAGTGTTAGGTTTAGGGTTGAAGATTAGGATTAGGGTTAGGATTAAAGGTTAGCGTGAGAGTTAACGGATAGGGTTAAGGTTAAGGGTTAGGGTTAGGGTTTAGGTTTAGGGTTAATGGTTAGGGTTAGTTTTAGAGTTCGAGTTATGTGTTATGGTTTGTGTTAGAGGTTAGGGTTAGGTTTACTGTTCACAGTTAGGGTTACGTTTAGGGGTTAGCATTAGGGTTTGGGATTAGGTTTACGGTAAGTGTTTAGAGTTAGTGTTGGGCTTTAGGCTCGGGGCTTTGGTTCAGGGTCAGGGGTTAGGGTTGGTGGTAGGGCTTAGATTTAGCAGTCAGTTTAAGGGCACAGGACCTGGTTAATCTACGGTGAGAGGGGTGCAGTCGGAGTCACCACGAAAGCACAACATCATTCCCTGGGCCCTGGGACAAGACCTACATGCAGGACTCAGGCGGATCCTCATCTCACACATGGCATGGCTGTATTGTAGGCTTGCTTCCCTCTGGGAATGGAAGTAGTGTGAGAATTAGGGTTAGGTTTGGGGTTAGGGGTTTCGAGTTAGGGGTTAGGTTTCGAGTGAGGGTCAGGTGCTAGAGATTAGTGGTTAGGGTTAGAGTTAGTGTTACGTGTTAGGTGTTAAGTCTGGTTTAGGGGGCCAGGGTAAGGTTTAGATTTGGAGTTAGCGTTAGGGTTATGCGTTAGGGTTTAGGGATAGGGTTAGGTTTAAGGGTTAGCTTTAGGGTTAGGGTTCAGGTTTAGGGTTAGGGTCAGGGTAAGGGTTAGGGTGAGGGTTAACAGTTAGGGTTAGGGTTAGGGGTTTAGGGATAGGGTTAGGGTTAATGGTTTGGTTTATGGTTCAGGTTTAAGGTTAGCATTAGTGGGTTAGGATTAGTGTTAACTGTAAATCAGTGTTAGGGTTAGATCTCTAGGCATTAAGGTAAAGGTTAGGGTTAGGGTTAAGTGTTAGGGTTATGGTTAATGGTTAGGTTTGGGATTAGGTTTAAGTGTTAGGGTTAAGGTTAGGGGTTATGACTAAGGATCAATGGTTAGGGTTATTTTTATGCGTAGGGTTATGGTAAGGGGTTAGGGTTAGTGTTAGTGTTGTTGGTAGGGTTAAGGTTAGGGTTGACGTTTCAGAATTAGGGATCAGGTGTTATGGTTATGGCTAGGAGTTAGGGTTAGAATTATAGTATAGTGCTTGTTCTCAGGGTGTCATGCATTAACGTTAAGATAAGGTGTTAAAGTTAGGATTATGGTGAGGTTTACCTCTTAAGGTGAGCAGTAGGATCAGCTTTAGGTGTTATGTTCTGGGTTAGGCTTATGGGTGAGGGCTAGGGTTTATGCTTAGGGCACGGGCGCTGTATGCACTAGGAGGCAAAGATAGGGGTCTGTGATGGTCGCTGGTAACCTACTCTATCGTACGCAGTGTATGGGCCTCTGGTTTCCTGCAGGACACTGTGGCAGAGCGGGCTTTCATACATGGCTTAGTAGGATTGTAGGCTTTCAAAACTCTGAGAAAGCAAGAAGTCTGAGAATTAGATTTCGGATTAGGATTACGGCACGGTTTAAGGATGAAGATTAGTGTTAGGGTGAGGGCTTAGGGTTCGGGGTTAGGGTTAGGGGTAGGGTTGTTGGTAGGTTGAAGTTTAGGGTTGGCATTTTAGAATAGGGATGAGGTGTTACCGTTATGGCTATGGGTTAGGTTTAGAATTATGGGATAGGTCTTCTTCCATGGGTGCTATGCATTAACGTTAAGATAAGGGATTAAGTTAGGGTTATGGTGAGGTTTATGTTTTAAGGTGAGCAATAGGATCAGGGTTAGGTTTTATGTTTGGGGTTAGGGTTATCTGTTAGGGATAGTGTTTTTGCTTAGCGCACGGGCTCTGTCTGCACCAGGAGGGGGGGGTTAGGGGCTTGGATTGCCACTGGTAATCCGCTCTATCATGCACTAGTTATGGGCCCCTGGGTTTCTTGCAGGACACAGTGGCAGAGCCTCCTTTTACTCATGACATGGGAGGATTGTAGACTTTCTAAACTCTGAGAAAGCAAGAAGTCTGAGAATTAGATTTAGGGGTAGGTTTATGGTAATGTTTAGGGATGAAGATTAGTGTTAGGGTGAGGTCTTAGGGTCAGTGGTTAGGTTAAAGGTTAGTGTTAGGTTTAACAGTTACAGTCAGGTTTATGGTTATGTTTTACGGTTAGGGTTAAGGTTAAGGTTTAGCGTTTGGTACAGTGTTAGGCTTAAGTGTTAGCTTTAGGGTTAAAGATTAGGATTAGGTTTAGGGTTAAGGGTTAGTGTGAGGGTTAATGGTAAGAATCAAGATTAAGGGCTAGGGTTTGTGTTAGTGTTAGGAATAAGTCTTCGTGTAGGCTTTAGGGTTAGCGTTAAGTGTTATGGTTAGGGTTAGGTTTAGGGTTCATGATTAGTGTTATGTTTAGGGGTTAATGTTAGCGTTAGGGCTTAGGTTTAGGGTAAGGTTTTAGAGTTCGTGTTCAGCGTTACGGTCGGAGCTTATGTTTACGGTTAGGGGTTAGTGTTAGTGTTAGGGCTGAGATTTAGCTTTTAGTTTAAGGGCACAGGACCTGTTTAATCTACGGTGAGAAGGGTGCTGTCGGAGTCTCCACGAAAGCACAAAATCGTTCCCTGAAACTTGGGAAAGGACCTACATGCAGGACTCAGGTGGAGCCTCATCTCACGCATAGTATGGCTGTATTGTAGGCTTGCTTCACTCTGAGAATGGAAGTAGTGTGAGAATCAGGGTTAGGGTTTTTGTTAGGGGTTTGGAGTTAGGGATTATGGTTCGAGTCAGGGTTAGGTCCTAGGGATTAGGAGTTAGGGTTAGTGTTAGGGATAGGGGTTAGTTGTTGGGTTTGGGTTAGGGTGCTAGGGTTAGGTTTAGGGTTGGGGTTAATATTAGGGTTAGCGTTTAGGGTTAAAGGATAGGATTATGGTTAAGGGTTTGGCTTAGGGTTAGGGTTAAGGGTTAGTGTTAAGGTTTAGGGTAAAGGTCAGGGTTACGTGTTAGGGTGAGGGTTAACAGTTAGGGTTATGGTTAGGTTCTTAGGGATAGGGTTAGGGTTAGAGTTCGGGGTTAGGATTAAGGGTGAAGTGTTAGGGTTATTTTTAGGCATAGTTTTAAAGTTAGGGGCTAGGGTAATGTTTGGTTTGATGGTAGGTTTAAGGTTAGGGTTAGCGGTTTAGAATTCGCATTAGGGATTAGGTGTTATGGTTATGGCTTGGAGTTAGGGTTAGAATTCAGAGATAGGAGTTGTTCTCAGGGTAAGTGTTATGCATTAACGTTATGATAAGGGGTTAAATTTAGGGTTATGGTGAGATTTACATTTTAAGGTGAGCAATGGGATCAGGGTCAGGTGTTATGTTCAGGGTTATGGTTAGGGGTGAGGGGTAGGGTTTATGCTTACGACTCGGGCCCTGTCTGCACTAGGCGGGGGGGGAGGGGTTTGGGGTTGCGATTGTCGTCGGGAACCCACTCTAGTGTATGCTGAGTATGGGCACTGGGGTTTCCAGCAGGACACAGTGGTAGAGCCTCCTTTTATTCATGGCATGGGAGGATTGTAGGCTTTCTAACGCTGAGAAAGCAAGAAGTCTGATAATTAGATTTAGGGTTAGGATTATAGTTAGGGTTAGGAATGAAGGTTAGTGCTAGGGTGAGGGACTAGGGCTAGGGATTATGGGTAGAGTTAAGGTTAAATGTTAGAGTTAGGTTTAACGGTTACAGTTAGGTTTAGGGTTACGTTTTAGGGTGAGGGTTATGGTTAGGGGTTAGGGTTTGGTACAGGGTTAGGGTTAAGTGTTAGGTTTAGGGTTAAAGATTAGAATTCGGATTAGGGTTGACGGGTAGTGTGAGTGTTAACGGTTAGGTTTGTGTTTAAGGGTTAGGGTTAGGGTTTAGGGCTAGTGTTAAGCGTTCGTGTTAGATTTAGGGTTAGAGTAAAGTGTTATGGTTAGGGTTATGGGTTAGCATTAGGGTTAAAGGTTAAGGGTTAGGTTTATTTTCAGGCACAGGGTTAGGATTAGGTGTTAGGGTTAGTGTTACCGTTAAGGTTTTTTGGTAGGCTTAAGGTTAGGTTTAGCAGTTTAGAATTAGGGTTAGGGATTAGGTGTTATGGTTATGGTAAGGAGTTAGGGTTAGAATTATGGAATAGGGGTTGGTCTCAGGGTCAGTTTATGCTTAAAGTTAGGGTAAGTGGTTAAAGTTAGTGTTACGGTGAGCTTTACGTGTTAAGGTGAGCAATAGGATCAGGGTTAGGTTTTATGTTCAGGGTTAGGGTTATGGGTGAGGGGTAGAGTTTATACTTAGGGTTAGGGTTAGGGTTAGGGTTTAGGGTTAAGGATCAAGGGTTAGGGTTAGGGTTAGTGTTAGGGCTGTTGGTAGGGTTAAATTTAGGTTTAGCAGCTTACAATTAGGTATTAGGTTTTACAGTTATGAATAAGAGTTAGGGTTAGAATTATGGGATAGGGGTTGTCCTCAGGGTAAGTATTATTCATTAACGTTAGGATAAGGGGTTAGGGTTAGGGTTATGGTGAGTTTTACATGTTAAGGTGAGCAATAGGATCAGGGTCAGATGTCATGATCAGGGTTAGGGTTATGGGTTAGGCCCAGTGTTTATGCTTAGGGCACAGGCCCTGTCTTCACTAGGTGGGGGGGTTCGGAGGCTGGGATTGTCACCAGGAACCCACTCTATCGTATGCTGGGTATGGGCCTCTGGGTTTCATGCAGGACACAGTGGCAGAGCCTCCTTTCATGCATGGCATGGGAGGATTGTAGGCTTTCTAAACTCTGAGAAAGCAAGAAGTCTGAGAATTAGATTTAGGGTTAGGATTACGGTTAGGGTTAGGGATGAAGTTTAGTGTTAGGGAGAGGGCTTAGTGTTAGGGATTAGGGTTTGGTACAGGGTTAGGGTTAAGTGTTCGGCTTAGGGGTAACGATTAGGATTAGTGTTAGGTTTAAGGGTTAGTTGAGGGTTAATGGTTAGGGTTAAGGTCAAGGGTTAGGGTTAGGGTTTAGGGTTAGGATTAGGGGTTCGTGTTAGGTTTAGGGTTACACTTAAGTGTTAGGGTTTATGTTCAGGTTTAGGGTTCATGGTTAGGGTTATGTTTAGGGGTTAGGTTTTGGGGTTAGGTTTGGTGTAAGGTTTTAGCGTTAGTGAAGGTTGTTTGGGTCAGGGTTTCTGTTTAGTGTAGGGGTTAGTGTTAGTGTTAGGACTTAGATTTAGCGATTAGTTTAAGGTCAGAGGACCTGTTTAATCTATGGTCAGAAGGGTGTGGAATGGGTCGCTGAGACACCACAGCATTGTACCCTGGGCCTTGGGCTCAGACCTACATGCAGCAATCAGGGGGAGGCTGTTCTCACGCATGGCATAGTTGTATTGTAGGCTTGGTTAACTCTTAGAATGGAAGAAGTGTGAGAATTAGGGTTATGGTTAGGGTTAGGGATTTGGGTTTAGGGTAGAGTGTTCAAATGAGGGTTAGGGGTTAGGCATTAGGGGTTAGGGTTAGTGTTAGGGTTAGGGGTTGGGGTGAGGGTTGGGTTAGGGGCTAGGTTTAGGTTTAGAGTTGGGGTTAGTGTTAGCGTTCGAGTTAGGGATTAGAGTTAGGGTTAAGGGATAGGATAAGGGTTAAGAGTTTGGCTTAGGGTTCAGGTTAAGGGTTAGGGTTATGGTTAAAGATTAGTGTTAGTTTAAACAGTTACAGTTAGGTTTAGGGTTAAATTTTAGGGTGAGGGCCTTTTAAACTCTGAGAGAGGAAGACGTCTGAGATTAAGATTTAGGGTTAGGATTATGGTTAGGATTAGGGATGACGATTAGTGTTAGGGTGAGGGCTTAGGGTTAAGGGTTAGGGTTAGAGTTAGGGTTAAGGTTAGTGTTAGTTTTAACAGTTACAGTTAGGTTTAGGGTTAAGGTTTATTGCGACGGTTAAGGTCAGGGGTTAGGGTTTCGTACAGGGTAAGAGTTAAGTGTTAGGTTTAGGGTTAAAGATTAGCATTATGGTTAGTGTTAAAGGTTAGTGTGAGGGTAAAAGTTTAGGGTTAAGTTTAAGGGCTAGGGTTAGGGGTTAGTGTTAGGGTTAAGGGGTCTTGTTAGGTTTAGGGTTACAGTTAAGTGTTATGGTTAGGGTTAGGGGTTACGGTTAGGCTTAGGGTTCATGGTTAGTGTAACATTTAGGGGTTAGGGCTAGGGTTAAATGATAGTGTTAGAGTTAAGGCTTAGGCTCTGGGTAAAGGTTTAGGGATAGGTTTACGGGTTAGGGTTAGTGTCAGGGTTAAATGTTAGGGTGAGAGTTAACAGTTATGGTTAGGGTTATTGGTTAGGGGTTGTGTTTATGCTTAGGGCACGTGCCTTGTCTGCACTAGGCGGAGAGGTTAGGGGGCTAGCATATTCGCCGGGAAATCACTCTATCGTATGCTGGGTATTGGCCCCTGGGTTTCATGCTGGACACAGTGGCAGGGCCTCCTTTCACACATGGCATGGGAGCATTATAGGCTTTCTAAACTCTGAGAAAGCAAGAAGTCTGAGAATTAGATTTAGGGTTAGGATTACGGTTAGGGTTAGGGATGAAGGTTAGTGTTAAGGTGAGGCCTTAGGGTTAGGGGTTAGGGTTAGGGTTAGGGTTAAAGGTTAGTGTTAAGTTTAACTGTTACAGTTTGGTTTAGGGTTAAGGTTTAGTGTTACGGTTAAGTTTAGGGGTTAGGTTTTGGTACAGGGTAAGGGTTAAGTGTTAGGTTTAGGGTTAAAGATTATGATTAGGGTTAGGTTTCAGGGTGAGTGTGAGGGTTAATTGTTAGCGTTAAGTGTTAGGGTCAGGAGTTAGGTTTAGGGTTAAGGGTCCATGTTAGGTTTAGGGTTAGAGTTAAGTGTTATGGTTAGGTTTAGAGTTTAGGGTTAGTTTTAGGGTTCATGGTTAGGGTTACGTTTAGGGGTTAGGGTTACGGTTTGGTTTAGGGTGACTGTTTAGTGTTAGTGTTTGGCATTAGGATAAGGGCTTAGGTTTAGGATTAGGGTTAAGTTTAGTGTTGGGGCTTAGATTTAATGGTTAGTTTAAGGGCACAGGACCTGTTTAATCTATGGTGAGAAGGGTGCAGAATGTTGTCACCTCGACACCACACCATCGTTCTTGGTCCTTGGGCCCAGACCTACATGCAGGACTCAGGTGGAGCCTCTTCTCACTCATGGCATGGCTCTATTGAAGGCTTGATGAACTCTGAGAATGGAGGAAGTGTGAGAAGTAGGGTTATGATTATGGTTAGGTGTTTAGGGTTAGGGGTTAGGGTTCGAGTGTCATTTAGGGGTTAGGAATTAGGAGTTAAGGTTAGTGTTAGGGTTAGGGGTTACGGGTTAGGGTTGGTTTAGGGGCCAGGGTTAGATTCAGAGTTAGGGTTACTGTTAGGGTTAGGGTTAGGCTTAAGGGATAGGATTGGGGTAAAGTGTTAAGGCTTAGGGTTAGCGTTAAGGGATAGGGTTAGGGTTAAGTGTTAGGGTTTCGGTCCGAGTTAAGGGTTAGGGTGATTGTTAACGGTTAGGACTAGGGTTATGGGTTAGGGATAGTGTTAGGTTTAAGGGACAGGATTAGGGTTAGGTTTAGAGTTCAGGGTTAGGGTTAGCATTAGGGGTTAGGGTTTAGGTATACTGTTAGGGTTTCTTCTAGGCGTTAGGGTAATGGTTAGTGTTAGAGTTAAGAGTTAAGATTAGGTTTAATTGTTAGGATTAGGATCAGGGATAAGGGTTAGGGTTAGGGTTAGGGTTAGTGTTAGGGTTGTTTGTAGGGTTAAGGTAATGTTTAGTAGTTTATAATTAAGTTTTAGGATTAGGTGTTACGGTTATGCTAGGAGTTAGGCTTAGAATTAAGGGATAGGGGATGTTCTTCGGGTAAGTGTTACGCATTAACTTTAGGATAGGGGGTTAAAGTTAGGGTTATGGTCAGGTTTACATGTTAAGATGAGCAATAACATCAGGGTTAGGTGTTATGTTCAGGGTTATGGTTATGGGTGAAGGGCAGGGTTTTTGCTTAGGGCACGGGCCTTGTCTGCACTAGGAGGGGGAGGTAGGGGGCTGTGATTGTCGCTGGGAAACCATTCTATTGTATGCAGAGTATGGGTCCCTGGGTTTCATGCAGGACACTGTGGCAGAGCCGGCTTTCTTGCATGGCTTTGGAGGATTGTAGGGTTTTTAAACTCTGAGAAAACAAGAAGTCTACAAATTAGATTTAGGACTAAGATTATGGTTAGGGTTAGGGATGAAGTTTAGTCTTAGGGTGAGGGCTTAGGGTTAGGGTTAGGGTTAGGTTTACCAGTTACAGTTAGGTTCAGGGTTAAGGTTTACAGTTAGGGTTAAGGTTAGGGGTTAGGGTTTGGTACAGGGTTAGCGTTAAGTGTTATGGTTAGGGTTAAAGATTAGGATTAGGGTTAGGGTTAAGGGTTAGTGTGAGGGTTAACGTTAAGTGTTAGTGTTCGGGGTTAGGGTTAAGGGTGCATGTTAGGTTTCGCTTTAGAGTTAAGTGTTATGGTTAGGGTTACGCATTAGGGTTAATGGGTTAAGAGGTAGGTTTATTTTTAGGCATAGGTTTAGCATTAGGGGTTAGGGTTAGTCTTAGTGTTACAGTTGTTGGTAGGGTTAAAGTTAGGGTTAGCGGTTCAGAATTAGAGTTAGGGATTAGGTGTTACGGTTATGGATAGGAGTTAAGGTTAGAATTATGGGATAGGGTTTGTACTCAGGGTAAGTGTTAAGCATTAACCTTAGGATAAGGGGTTAAAGTTAGGGTTACAGTGAGGTCTGCGTTTTAAGGTGAGCAATAGGATCAGGGTTAGGTGCTATGTTCAGGGTTAGGGTTATGCGTTAGGGGTACTCTTTATGCTTAAGGCATGGGCCCTGTCTACACTAGGCGGGAGGTTAGGGATCTAGGCTTGTCGCCAGTAACCCACTGTATCATAGGCTGGGTATGGGCATGTGGGTTTCATGCAGGACACAGTGGCAGAGCCTCCTTTCACGCATGGCATGGGAAGATTGTAGGCTTTCTAATCTCTGAGAAAGCAAGAAGTCTGAGAATTAGATTTAGGGTTAGGATTATGGTTAGAGTTAGGGATAAAGATTAGTGTTAGGAATTAGGGTTAGGGTCAGGGTTAAAGATTAGTGTTAGGTTTAACGGTTACAGTTAGGTTTAGGGTTAAGTTTCAGTGTGAGGTTTAAAGTTAGGGGTGAGGTTTTGTTGCAGGGTAAGGGTTAAGTGTTACGTTTAGGGTTAAAGATTAGGATTAGGGTTAGGGTTAAGGGTTATTGTGAGTGTTAACGGTTAGGGTTAAGGTTAAGTGTTAGGGTTAGTGGTTAGGGTTAGGGTTAAGGGTTCGTGTTAGTTTTAGGGTTAGATTTAAGTGTTATACTTAGGGTTAGGTTTTTTGTTAGGGTTAAGGCCTAGGGATTCTTTTAGGCATAAGGTAGGATTAGGGGTTAGGGTTAGGGTTAGTGTTAGGGTTGTTGGTAGTGTTAAGGTTAGGGTCAGTGGTTTATAATTAGGGTAAGAGATTACATGTTACAGTTATGGCCAGGAGTTAGGGTTAGAATTAAGGCATAGGGGTTGTTCTCAGCGTAAGTGTTATGCATTAACGTTAAGATAAGAGGTTAAAGTCAGAGCTACAGTGAGTTCTACGTGTTAAGCTGAGCAATAGATTCAGGGTTAGGTGTTATGTTCACGGTTACGGTTATGGGTTAAGGGTAGAGTTTATGCTTAGGGCACGGGCCCAGTCTGCACGGGGTGGGAGGATTAGAGGTTTAGGATTGTCAGCTGGAACCACTCAATCATACGCTGGGTATGGGTACCTTGGTTTCATGCAGGACACTGTGGCAGAGCATACTTTCAGGCATGGAATGGGAGGATTTTATGATTTCTATACTCAGAGAATGCAAAAAGTCTGAGAATTAGATATAGGGTTCAGATTATGGTTAGGGTTAGGGATAAAGGTTAGATTTAGGGTGAGGCATTAGTGTTAGGGTTAGGGTTAGGGCCAAGATTCAGGTTAGTGTTAGGTTTTACCATTACAATTAGGTTTAGGGTTAAGTTTTAGGGTTAGGGTTAAGGTTAGGGGTTATGTTTTGGTACAGGGTAAGGGTTAAGTGTTAGGTTGAGAGTTAAAGATTAGGATTAGGGTTAGGTTTAAAGGTTAGTGTGAGGGTTAACTGTTAGGGTTAAGGTTAAGTGTTAGGGTTAGGTGTTAGGTTTAGGGTTAAGGGTTCGTGTTACGTTTAGTGTTAGAGTTAAGTGTTATGGTTATGGTTAAGGTTTGGGGTTAGTTTTAGGGTTCATGGTTACGGTCACGTTTAGGGGTTAGTGTTACGGGTTAGTTTTACAGTAAGGGTTTAGTGTTAGTGTTCGGCGTTAGGGTCAGGGCTTAGTTTTAAGGTTAGGGGTTAGGGTTAGGGTTACTGTTAGGGCTTAGATTCAGCAGTCAGTTTAAGGGCACAGGACATGTTTAATCTATGATGAGAAGGGTGCGGAATGGGTTGCCACAACACCACACAATCGTACCCTGGGCCTTGGGTCCACCTACATGCAGAGCTCAGGCATAGTCTCTTCTCATGCATGGCATGGTTGTATTGTAGGCTTGGCTAACTCTGAGAATGCAGGAAGTGTGAGAATTAGGGTTATGGTTATGGTTAGGGGTTAGTGTTCGAGTGAGGTTTAGGTGTTAGGGATTAGGGGTTAGGGTTAGTGTTAGGGTTAGGGGTTAAGGTTAGGGTAAAGGGATTGGATTAAGATTAAGGGTTAAGACTTAGGGTTAGCGTGAAGTGTTAGGGTTAGGGTTAAGGGTTAGGGTTAGAGTTAGGTTAAAGGGTTAGTGTTAGGGTTAAGGTTAGGGGTTAGGTTTTGGTACAGGGTAATGGTTAAGTGTTAGGTTTAGGGTTAAAAATTAGGATTAGGCTTAGGTTTAGGGTTAGTGTGAGGGTTAACGGTTAGGGTTAAGGTTAAGTGTTCAGGTTAATGATTAAGGTTAGGTTTAAGGGTTCGTGTTAGGTTTAGGGTTAGAGTTAAGTGTTATGGTTAAGGTGAGAGGTTAGGGTTAGGTTTAGGGATCATGGTTAGGGTTACCTTTAGCTGTTAGGGTTATGGGTTAGGATTAGGGTAAGGGTTTAGTGTTTAGTGTTGGGCGTTAGGGCCAGGGCTTAGGTTCAGGATTAGGGATTAGTGTTAGGGCTTAGATTTAGAGGTTAGTTTAAGGGCACAGGACCTGTTTAATCTTTGGTGAGAAGGGTGCAGAATGGGTCACCGCGACACCACACCATTTTACCCTGGGCCTTGGGCCCAGACCTACATGCAGGACTCAGGTGGAGTCTCTTCTCATGCATGGCATGGTTGTATTGTAGGCTTGGCTAACTCTGAGAATGCAGGAAGTGTGAGAATTAGGGTTATGGTTATGGTTAGTGCTTAGTGTTCGAGTGAGGGTTTGGTGTTAGGGATTAGGGGTTAGGGTTAGTGTTAGGGTTAGGGGTTAAGGTTAGGGTTAAGGGATTGGATTAAGGTTAAGGGTTAAGGCTTAGGGTTAGCATGAAGTGTTAGGGTTAGTGTTACTGTCCAAGTTAAGTGTTAGGGTGAGGGTTAATGGTTAGGCTTAGGGTTATGGGTTAGGGATAGAGTTAGGTTTAAGGGTTAGGGTTAGGTGTTAGGGTTACTGTTAAGGTGTGGTCTAAGCATTAGGGTAAGGGTTAGTGTTAGGGTTAAGTGTTAGGGTTAAGTTTAATTAGGATTAGGATCAGGGTTAAGGCTTAGGGTTAGGGGTTAAGTTTAGGTTTAAGGGTAAAGTGGTACAGTTATTTTCAGGCATACGGTTAGGGTTTGTTTTAGTGTTAGGGTTGTTTGTAGGGTTAAGGTAATGTGTAGTGGTTTAGAATTCGGGTTTGGAATTAGGTGTTACAGTTATGGCTAGGAGTTAGGGTTAGAATTAAGGGCTAGGGGTTGTTCTTAGGGTTGGTGTTATGCATTAATGTTAGGATAAGGTGTTAAAGTTAGGGTTACGGTGATGTTTACATGTTAAGGTGAGCAAAGGGATCAGGGTTAGTGTTATGGGTGAGGGGTAGGGTTTATGCTTAGGGCATAGGCCCTGCCTGCACTAGGAGGGGCAGTTAGGGGGATACGATTGTCACCGGGAACCCACCCTATCGTATGCAGGGTATGGGCCCCTGGCTTTCATGCAGCACACTGTGGCAGAGCCGGCTTTCTCGCATGGCTTTGGAAGATTGTAGGCTCTCTAAACTCTGAGATAGCAAGAAGTCTGAGAATTAGATTTAGGGCTAGGATTATGGTTAGGGTTAGGGATGAAGTTCGGTCGTAGGGTGAGGGCTTACGGTTAGGGGTTAGGGTTAGATTTATGGTTAAAGGTTAGTGTTAGGTTTAAGGGTTACAGTTAGGTTCAGGGTTAAGGTTTAGGGTTAGGCTTGAGGTTAGGGTTTAGGGTTTGGTACACGGTTAGGGTTAAGTGTTAGGTTTAGGGTTCAGGGTTAGGGTTAGCATTAGGGTTAGGGTAAGGCTTAGGGGTTATGGTTATTGTTAGGGTTAGGGTTAGGGTCAGGGGTTAGGGTTTGGTACAGGGTTAGGGTGCAGTGTTAGGTTTAGGGTTAAAGATTAGGATTAGGGTTAGGATTAAGGGTTAGTGTGAGGGTTAACGGTTAGGGTGAAGGGTAAGGGTTAGGGTTAAGGGTTCATGTTAGGTTTAGTGTTAGAGTTAAGTGTTATGGTTAGGGTTTGGGCTTTGCGTTATGGTTAAGTGTTAGTGGTTAGGTTTATTTTTAGGCATAGGGTTAGGATTAGGGTTTACGGTTAGGCTTAGTGTTAGGGTTGTTGATAGGGTTAAAGTTAGGGTTAGCGGTTCAAAATTAGAGTTAAGGATTAGGCGTTATGGTTATGGCTAGGAGTTAGGGTTAGAATTATGGGATAGGGGTTGTTCTCAGGGTAAATGTTATGCATTAACGTTAGGATAGGGGTTAAAGTTAGGGTTACAGTGAGGTCTGTGTGTCACGGTGAGCCATAAGATCAGGGTTAGGTGTTATGTTCAGGGTTAGGGTTATGGGTTAGTGGTAGTGTTTATGCTTAGGGCACAGGACCTGCTTCCATTAGGCGGGTGTGGGTGTTACGGGGCTGGCATTGACTCTGGGAACCCACTCTATTATCCACTGGGTATGGGCCCCTGGCTTTCATGCTGGACCAGGGGCAGAGCCTCCTTTCATGCATGGCATCGGAGTATTGTAAGCTTTCTAAACTCTGAGAAAGCATAGGGTTATGGTTTAGGGTTACGGTTAAAGGTTAGTGTTAGGTTTAATGGTTACAGTTAGGTTTAGGGTTATGTTTTAGGGTTAGGTTTAAGGTTCGAGGTTAGCTTTTGGCACAGGGTAGGGTTAAGTGTTAGGTTTAAGGTTAAAGATTAGGATTAGGGTTAAGGTTAAGGGTTAGTGTGAGGATTAACAGTCAGGGTTAGAGGTTAAGGGTTAGAGTTAGGGGTTACAGTTAGGATTAGTGTTTCATGTTAGTTTTAGGGTTATATTTAAGTGTTACATTTAGGGTTAAGGGTTACAGTTATTTTTTAGGCATAGGGTTAGGATTAGTTGTTAGGGTTAGGGTTAGTGTCAGGTTTGTTGGTAGGGTTAAGGTTAGGGTTAACGGTTTAGTATTAGGGTTAGGGATTAGGTGTTATGGTTAAGGCTAGGATTTAGGGTTAGAATTATGTTGTAGGGGTTGTTCTACGGGTAAGTGTTATGCATTAACGTTAGGATAAGGGGTTAAAGTTAGGGTTACAGTGAGTTCTACGTGTTAAGGTGAGCAACAGGATCAGGGTTAGGTGTTATGTTCAGGGTTAGGGTTATGGGTTAGTGATAGTGTTTATGCTTAGGACACAAGCCCTGTCTGAACTAGGCTGGGGGGTTAGGGGGCTAGAATTCTCACCAGGAACCCACTCTATCATACACTGTGTATGGGCCCCTGGGTTTCATGCAGGACACAGTGGCAGAGCCTCCTTTCACGAATGGCATGGGAGGACTGTAGGCTTTCTAAACTGTGAGAAAACAAGAAGTCTGAGAATAAGATTGAGGGTTAGGATTATGGTTAGAGTTAGGGGTGAAGGTTAGTGTCAGGGAGGGGGAGTAGTGTTAGAGCTTAGAGTTAGGGTTAGGGTTAAAGGTTAGTGTTAGGTTTAACAGTTACAGTTAGGTTTAGTGTTAAATTTTTAGGTGAGGGTTAAGGCTAGCGGTTAGGGTTAGGTACTGGTTTGGGTTATGTGTTTGGTTTAGGGTTAAAGATTAGCTTTAGGGTTAGGGTTAAGGGTTAGTGTGAGGGTTAATGGTTAGGGTTAAGGTTAAGGGTTAGTATTAGGTTTTAGGGTAAGTGGTAGGGCTTAGATTTAGCGGATAGGTTAAGGGCAGAGGACCTGTGTAATCCATGGTTCCATGGGTGCAGACAGGGTCACTTTGACACCACACCCTCGTACCCTGGGCCTTGTGTTCAGACCTACATGCTGGACTGAGGCAGAGCCTCATCTCACACATGGCATGACTGTATTGTAAGCTTGCTTAACTCTGAGAATCGAAGAAGTGTGAGAATTAAGGTTAGAGTTAGGGTTAGGGGTTTGGGTTTAGAGTGAGCATTAGGGGTTAGGGATTAGGGGTTAGGTTTAGTGTTAGGGTTAGGGGTTAGGTATTAGGGTTGGGTTAGGGGCTAGAGTTAGATTTAGGATTAGGGTTAGTGTTAGGGTTAGGTTTAACGATTAGGATTACGGTTAAGATTTGGGATAAGAGTTAGGGTTAAGTGTTAGGGTTAGGGATAAGATTTTAGGGTTAGGGTCAGTGTTAAGGGTTAGGTTGAGGGTTAATGGTTAGGGATAGGGTTAAGTGTAAGGGATAGCATTAAGGTTAAGGGTTAGGGTTAGGTTTAGGGTTCAGGTTTAGGGTTAGAATTAGTTGTTAGTGTTAGGGTTAGTGGTGAGTGTTACTGCTACTATTAGGTCTAGGCGTTAGGGTAATGGTTAGTGTTAGGGTTAAGATATAGGGTTAGGATTTATTGTTAGGATTAGGATGAGGGTAAAGGTTAGGGTCAGGGGTTAGGGTTAAGGGTCAAGGATTAAACATATGAAAAAATTGCTCAACATCCCTAATCATCAGAGAAATGCAAATCAAAACCACAATGAGATATCACTTAACTCCAATGAGAATGACCTTTATCAAAAAAACCCAAAACAACACATGTTGGCATGGATGTGGAGACACAGGAACATTAATACAGTGCTGGTGGGACTGCAAACTAGTGCAACCCCTGTGGAAAACATTATGGAGGTATCTTAAACAGATTCAAGTAGACCTGCCATTTGACCCAGCAATCCCATTACTGGGCATATACCCAAACGAAAAAAGGTCATTCTTTAACAAAGACACATGTACCTGAATGTTTATAGCAGCACAATTCACAATAGCAAAGATGTGGAAACAACCCAAATGCCCATCAATACATCATTGGATTAGTAAGCTGTGGTATATGTATACCATGGAATATTACTCAGCTATAAGGAATGATGAAGATACGACATCTCTATGGTTCTCCTGGAGAGAGTTGGAACCCATTATATTAAGTGAAGTATCCCAAGAATGGAAAAACAAGCATCACATGTACTCACCAGAAAATTGGTTTCCCTGATCATCACCTAAATACAAATCTGGGAACGACACCAATTGGATATCAGACTGAGGTGGGGGGTGGGGGAGGGGATGGGGGTATGCCTACACAATGAGTGCATTGCGCACCATTTGGGGATTGATAACGCTTGAAGGTGCTGACTCGGGAAGGGGGGGTGGGGAAGGGAGGGATATATACCTACATGATGGGTGCAACGCGCACTACCTGGGGAACAGACACGCCTGGAGCTCTGACTTGGGGGAAAAGGTGGTACAGGAGCAACGTGTGTAACCTGCAATTCTGTATCCCCCATAACAAGATGAAATAAAAAAAAGGGTCAAGGATTAGGGTTATTTTTAGGCATAGGGTTAAGGTTAAGTGTTAAAGTTAGTGTTAGTGTTAGCGTTGTTGGTAGGATTAAGGTTAGGTTTCACGGTTTAGAATTAGCATTATTGATTAGGTGTTACAGTTATGGCTAGGAGTTAGGGTTAGACTTATGGAATAGGGCTTGTTCTCAGCGTAAGTGTTATGCATTAACGTTAGGATAAGGGGTTAAAGTTACAGGTTATTTTGAGATTTACATGTTAAGGTTAGCAATAGGTTCAGGGTTACGCGTTATGTTCAGGGTTAAGGTTATTGGGGAGGGTTAGTGTTTATGCTTAGGGCATGGGCCCTGTCTGCACTGGGCACGGGGTTTCGGGGGCTTCGATTGTCACTGGGAACTCACTCTATCGTATCCTGGGTAGGAGCCCCAGGGTTTCATGCAGGACACAGTAGCAGAGCCTCCTTTCATGCATGGCATAGGAGGATTGCAGGCTTTCTAAACTCTGAGAAAGCAAGAAGTGTGAGAATTAGATTCAGGGTTAGGATTATGGTTAGTGTTAGGGATGAAGGTTAGTGTTAGAGTGAGGGCTTAGGGTTAGGGTTAGGGTTAAAGGTTAGCGTTAGATTTTACAGTTACTGTTAGGTTTAGTGTTAAGTTTTAGGGTTAGGATTAAGGATAGAGGTGAGGGTTTGGTACAGGGTTAGGGTTCAGTCTTAGGTTTAGTGTTAAGGATTAGGATGAGGGTTAGGGTTACGGGTTCGTGTGAGGGTTAACAGTTACGTTTAAGGTTAAGGGTTAGGGTTAGGGTTAGGGTTTAGTGTTAAGGGTTAGTGTTAGGTTTAGGGTTAGAGTTAACTGTTATGGTTAGGGTTAGGGGTTAGGTTTAGGATTAGGGTTCATGGTTAGGGTTATGTTTGGCGGTTAGTGTTAGGGATTAGGTTTAGGGTTAGGGTTTAGTGTTAGTGTTGGGCGTTAGGGTCAGGGCTTCGGTTTAGTGTTACGGGTTAGGGTTAGTGTTAGGGCTTAGATTTAGCGGTTAGTTTAAGGGCTCAGGACCTGTTTAGTCTAGGTTGAGATGGGTGTGGACAGGGTTGCTGCAACACCACACCATCATACCGTGGGCCTTGGGCCCAGACCTACATGCAGGACTCAGGCAGAGCTCATCTCATGCATGGCATGGCTGTATTGTAGGCTTGCTTATCTCTGAGAATGGAAGAAGTGTGAGAATTAGGGTTAGAGGTAGGGTTAGGGGTTTGTGGTTAGAGTGAGCGTTAGGGGTTAGGGATTAGGGGTTAGGTTTAGTGTTAGGGTTAGGGATTAGGTATTAGGGTTGGGTTAGGGGCTAGAGTTACATTTAGGGTTGGGGTTAGTGTTAGGGTTAAGGGATAGGATTAGGGTTAAGGGTTGGGCTTAGGGTTAAGTGTTACGGTTAGGGATAAGTTTTTAGGGTTAGGGTCAGTGTTAAGGGTTAGGGTGAGGGTTACCGGTTAGGGATAGGTTAGTGGTAAGGGGTAGGGTTAGGGTTGAGGGTTAGGGTTAGATTTAGGGTTCAGGTTTAGGGTTAGCATTAGTTGTTAGGGTTAGGGTTAGTGGTTATCATTACTGTTAGGATTACGTCTAGGCGTTAGGGTAAGGGTTAGTGTTAGGGTTAAGATTTAGGGTTAGGTTTTATTGTTAGGATTAGGATGAGGATTAAGGGTTAGGGTTTAGGGTAAATGGTCAAGGATTTGGGTTATTTTTAGGCATAGGTATAGGGTTAGGGGTTAAGGTTAGGGTTAGGTCTAGTGTTGTTGGTAGGATTAAGTTTAGGTTTCACAGTTTATAATTAGGGTTATTGATTAGATGTTATGGTTATGGCTAGGAGTTAGGGTTAGACCTATGGGATAGGGCTAGTTCTCAGAGTAAGTGTTATGCATTAACGTTAGTATAAGGGGTTAATGTTACAGGTTATTGGGAGATTTACATGTTAAGGTTAGCAATAGGATCAGGGTCAGGTGTTATGTTCAGGGTTAGGGTTATTGGGGAGGTGTAGTTATTATGCTTAGGGCATGGGCCCTGTCTGCACTAGGTGGGGGCTTTAGGGGGCTTCGCTTGTCACTGGGAACACACTCTATCATATGCTGGGTATGGGCCCCTGGGTTTCATGCAGGACACAGTAGCAGAGCCTCCTTTCACGCATGGCATAGGAGAATTTCAGGCTTTCTAAACTCTGAGAAAGCAAGAAGTGTGAGAATTATATTCAGGTTTAGGATTATGGTTAGTGTTAGGGATGAAGGTTAGTGTTAGGGTGAGGGCTTAGGGTTAGGGGTTAGGGTTAAGGTTAGGGTTAAATGTTAGTGTTAGATTTTACTGTTACAGTTAGGTTTAGGATTAAGTTTTAGGGTTTGGGTTAAGGTTAGGGGTTAGGTTTTGGTACAGGGTTAGGGTTTAGTGTTAGGTTTAGTGTTAAGGATTAGGATGAGGGTTAGGGTTAAGAGTTCGTGTGAAGGTTAACTGTTAGGTTTAAGGTTAAGTGTTAGGGTTTAGGGGTTAGGGTTAGTGTTAAGGGTTCATGTTAGGTTTAGGGTTAGAGTTAACTGTTATGGTCGGGGTTAGGGCTTAGGTTTAGGATTAGGGTTCATCGTTAGGGTTACGTTTAGGGTTTAGTCTTAGGGGTTAGGTTTAGGGTTAGGGTTTAGTGTTAATGTTGGGCATTAGGGTCAGGGCTTCAGTTTAGGGTTATGGGTTACGGTTAGTGTTAAGACTTAGATTTAGCAGTTAGTTTACGGGCACAGGACCTGTTTAGTCTAGGTTGAGATGGATGTGGACAGGGTTGCCGCGACACCACACCATCATACCCTGGGCCTTGGGCCCAGACCTACATGCAGGACTCAGGCGGAGCTCATCTCACGCATGGGATGGCTGCAGGCTTGCTTAACTCTGAGAATGGAAGAAGTGTGAGAATTAGGGTTAGGTTTAGGATTAGTGGTTTGGGGTTATAGCGAGTGTTAGGGGTTAGGGGCTAGGGGTTAGGGTTAGTGTTAGTGTTAGGGGTTAGGTGTTAGGGTTGGGTTAGGGGCTAGGGTTAGGTTTGGGTTTGGGGTTAGTGTTAGGGTTAGCGTTATTGTTAAGGGATAGTATTAGGTTTAAAGGTTAGGCTTATGGTTATGGTTAAGAGTCAGGGTTAGGGTTAAGAGTTAGGGTTAGAGTCAGGGTTAAGTGTTAGTGTGAGGGTTAATGGTTAGGGTTGGGGTTATGCGTTAGGGATAGAGTTAGGTTTAAGAGTTAGGGTTAGGTTTAGGTTTCAAGGTTAGGGTAAGCATTAAGGTTTAGGGTTAGGGTTAGGAGTTAGGGTTACTGTTAGGGTTAGGTCTAGGCATTAGGGTAAGTGTTAGTGTTAGGGTTAACACTTAGGGTTTGGTTTAATTATTAGGATTAGGATCAGGGTTAAGTGTTAGGGTTAGGGTTATGGGTTAGTGTTAGGGTTAAGGGTTAAGGATTAGGGTTATTTTTAGGTGTAGGTTTAGGGTTAGGTGTTAGGTTTGTTGGTAGGGTTAAGGTTAGGGTTAGTGGTTTAGAGTTAGGGTTAGGGATTAGGTGTTACGGTTATGGCTAGGAGTTTGGGTTAGAATTATGGGATAGGGTTTGTTCTCAGGGTACGTGTTATGCATTAACGTTAGGATAAGTGGTTAAATTTATGGTTACGTTGAAGTGTACATGTTAAGGTGAGCAACAGGATCAGGGTTAGGTGTTATATTCAGGGTTAGGGTTATGGGTTAGGGATAATGTTTATACTTAGGGCACAAGGTCTGTCTGCACTAGGTTGGGGGATTAGGGGGCTAGTATTGTCTCTGGGAAGCCACTCTATCGCACACTGCGTATGGGCCTCTGGTTTTCATACAGGACACAGTGGCAGTGCCTCCTTTCAAGCATGGCATGGGAGGATTGTAGGCTTTCTAAACTCTGAGAAAGCAAGAAGTCTGAGAATTAGATTTAGGGCTAGGGTTAGGGTTAGGGATGAACGTTGGTGTCAGGGCGAGGGCATAGTGTTAGGGGTTAGAGTTAGGGTTAGGCTTAAAGGTTAGTGTTAGGTTTAATGGTTACAGTTAGGTTTAGGGTTAAGTTTTAGGGTGAGGGTTAACGGTAGAGGTTAGGGTTTGGTACTGTTTTGGTTTAAGTCTTAGGTTTAGGGTGAATGATTAGGATTAGGGTTAGGGTTAAGAGTTAACGGTTAGTGTTAGGTTTAAGGGTAAGTGTTAGGGTTTAGGATTAGTGTTATGGCTTAGATTTAGCAGTTAGTTTAAGGGCACAGGACCTGTTTATTCTATGGTGAGATGGGTGCAGACAGGGTCACCGCAACACCACACCCTCGTACACTGGGCCTTGGGTTCAGACCTACATGCATGACTCAGGTGGAGACTCATATCACGCATGGCTTGACTGTATTGTAGGCTTGCTTAACTCTGAGAATGGAAGAAGTTTGAGAATTAGGGTTTGAGTTAGGGTTAGGGGTCTGGGGTTATAGTGAGTGTTAGGAGTTAGGGATTAGGGGTTAGGTTTAGTGTTAGGGTTAGAGGTTAGCTATTAGGGTTGGGTTAGGGGCTAGAGTTAGATTTAGCATTGGGGTTAGGGTTAGGGTTAGGGTTAGGTTTAAGGCATAGGATTATCATTAAGGGTTGGGCTTAGGGTTAGTGTTAATTGTTAGGGTTATGGTTAAGTTTTTAGGGTTAGGGTCAGTGTTAAGGGTTAGGGTGAGGGTTAACTGTTAGGGATAGGGTTAGGGTTAAGGGTTAGGTTGTGGGTTCAGGTTTAGGGTTAGCATTGGGTGTTAGGGTTAGGGTAAGTGTTTAGGGTTACTGTTAGGATTAGGTCTAGGCAGTAGGGTAAGGGTTAGTGTTCAGGTGAAGATTTAGGGTTAGATTTTATTGTTAGGATTAGGATGAGGGTTAAGGGTTAGGGTTAGGGTTAGGGTTAGGGGTTAGGGTTAACGGTCAAGGATTAGGGTTACTTTTAGGCATATGTTTAGGGTTAGGGGTTAAAGTTAGGTTTAGCATTAGCATTTTTGGTATGGTTAAGGTTAGGTTTCGCAGTTTAGAATTAGGGTTATTGATTAGGTGTTACGGTTATGGCTAGGAGTTATGGTTAGAATTATGGGATAGGGGTTTTTCTCAGGGAAAATGTTATGCATTAACATTAGGTTAAGGGGTGAAAGTTAGGGTTACAGTGACGTTTACATGTTAAGATGAGCAATTGGATCAGCGTTAGGTGTGATGTTCAGGGATAGGGTTATGGGTGAGGGGTAGCATTTATGCTTAGGACACGGGCCCTGTCTCCACTAGGCAGGGGGGCTATGGGGCTGGGATTGTCACATGGGAGCCTACTCTATTGTACACTGGGTATTGTCCTCTGGGTTTCATTCAGGACACAGTGGCAGAGCCTCCTCTCACGCATGGCATGGGAGGATTGTAGGCTTTGTAAACTCTGAGAAAGAAAGAAGTCTGAGAATTAGATTTAGGGTTAGGATTATGGCTAGGGTTAGGGATGAAGGTCAGTGTTAGAGTGAGGGCTTAGGGTTCTGGGTTAGGGTTAGGGTAGGGTTAAAGTTTAATGTTAGATTTAATGGTTACTTTTAGTTTTAGGTTTAAGCTTTAGGGTTAGGTTTAAGGTTAGGGGTTAGGTTTTGGTACAGGGTAGGGTTAAGTGTTAGGTTTAAGGTAAAGATAAGGATTAGGTTTAGGTGTAAGGGTTAATGTGAGGGTTAACGTTTAGTGTTAAGGTTAAGTGTTAGCGTTAGGGGTTAGGTTTAGAGTAAGGGTTTAGAGTTAGTGTTGGGCGTTAGGGTCAGGGCTTAGGTGTAGGGTTAGGGGTTAGGATTAGTGTTAGGGCTTAGATTTAGCAGTTAGTTTAAGGCACAGGACCTGTTTAATCTATGGTGAGAGGGGTGCGGACAGAGTCACCGCAACACCACATCATCGTACCCTGGGCCTTGGCCCAGAGCTAAATGCAGGACTCAGGCAGAGTCTCATCTCACGCATGGCATGGCTGTATTGTAGGCTTGCTTAACTCTGAGAATGGAAGAAGTGTGAGAATTAGGGTTAGGGGTTTGGGTTTAGGGTTTAGGGTTTCATTGAGGTTTAGGGGTTAGGGATTACAGTTAGTATTAGGGTTAGTGGTTTGGTGTTAGGGTTCGGTTAGGGGCTAGGGTTAGGTTTAGGGTTGGGTTTAGTGTTAGGGTTAGCATTATTTTTAAGGGATAGTATTAGGGTTAAAAGTTAGGCTTAGGGTTACTGTTAAGTGTTAGGGTTAGGGTTAAGGTTTTGGGCTAGGTTCAGGATTAACCGTTAGGGTGAGGGTTAATGGTTAGTGTTAGGGTTTTGGGTAGGGATAGAGTTAGGTTTAAGGGTTAGGGTTAGGTTTAGGTTTCAGGGTTAGGTTAAGCATTAGGGGTTGGGGTTAGGGTTAGGGGTTAGGTTTACTGTTGGGGTTAGGTTTACTCTTAGGGTTAAGTCTAGGCGTTAGGGTAAGGATTAGTGTTAGGGTTAAGAATTAGGGTTAGGTTTAATTGTTAGGATTAGGATCAGGGTTATGGGTTGGGTTAGGGTTAAGGGTCAAGGATTAGGGTTATTTTTTAGGCATAGGGTTAGGGTTAGTGGTTAGGGTTAAGGTTAGTGTTAGCGCTGTTGGTAGCATTAAGGTTAGGGTTAGCGGTTTAGAATTACAGTTAGGGATTAGGTGTTATGGTTATGGCTAGGCGTTAGGACTAGAATTCTGGGCTAGGGGTTGTTCTCAGGGAAAGTGTTATGCATTAATGTTAGGACAAGGGGTTAAAGTTAGTGTTATGGTGAGGTTTACATGTTAAGATGAGCAGTAGGATCAGGGTTAGGTGTTATGTTTGGGTTAGGGTTATGGGTGAGGGCTAGTGTTTATGCTTAGGGCACTGGCCCTGTCTGCACTAGGCAGGGGGGTTAGGGGGCTGGGATTGTCGCCGGAACCCACTCTGTTGTACTCTGTGTATGGGCCCTTGGGTTTCATGCAGGACACAGTTCCAGAGCCTCCTTTCACGCATGGCATTGGAGGATTGTTGGCTTTCTAAACTCTGAGTAAGCAAGAAGTCTGCGAATTAGATTTAGTGTTAGGATTATGGTTAGGGTTAGGGATCAAGGTTAGTGTTAGGGTGAGCGCTTAGGGTTAGGGGTTAGGGTTAGGGTAGGGTTAAAGCTTAGTGTTAGGTTTAACAGTTATATTTAGATTTTGGGTTAAGGTTTAGGTTTAGGGTTAAGGTTAGGTGTTAGGGTTTGGTACAGGGTTCGGTTTAACAGTTAGGTTTATGTTTAAAGATTAGGATTAGGGTTAGAGTTATGGTTTAGTGTGAGAGTTAATGGTTAGGGTTAAGGTTAGGTGTTAGGGTTAGGGCTTAGGTTTAGGGTAAAGGGTTCATCTTAGGTTTAAGGTTAGAGTTAAGTGTTTTGGTTAGGGTTAGGGGTTAGCTTTAGGATAAGGGTTTAGAGTTAGTGTTGGGCATTAGGGTCAGGGCTTACGTTTAGGGTTAGGGGTTAGGGTTAGTGTTAGGGCTTAGATTTAGTGGTTAATTTAAGGGCACAGGATCTGTTTAGCCTAGATTGAGATGGGTGCAGACAGGGTAGTCGTGACACCACACCATCGTACCCTGGGATTTGGGCCTAGACCTACACGCAGGACTCAGGCGGAGCTCATCTCTCGCGTGGCATGGCTGTATTGTAGGCTTGCTTAACTCTGAGAATGGAAGAAGTGTGATAATTAGGGTTAGGATTAGGGTTAGTGGTTTCGGGTTATAGTGAGGGTTAGGGTTTAGGGATTAGGGGTTAGGGTTAGTGTTAGTGTTAGGGGTTAGGTGTCAGGGTTGGGTTAGGGGCTAGGGTTAGGTAAAGGGTTGGAGTTAGTGTTAGGTTTAGGGTTATTGTTAAGGGATAGTATTGGGGTTAAAGTTTAGGCTTAGGGTTAGGGTTAAGTGTTAGGGTTAGCATTAAGGGTTATGGTTAGGGTCAGGGTTAAGTGTTAGGGTGAGGGTTAACAGTTACGGTTAGGGTTATGGGTTAGGGATAGAGTTAGGGTTAAGTGTTGGGGTAAGATTTAGGTTTCAGGGTTAAGGTAAGCATTAGGGGTTAGGGTTAGTTTTAGGGATTATGTTTACTGCTCGGGTTAGGTCCAGGTGCTAATTATCGTAAGTATTAGGGTTAGGGTTAAGAGTTAGGGTTAGGTTTACTTTTTAGGATTAGGATCTGGGTTAAGGGTTAGGGTTAGTGTAGGGGTTAGGGTTAGGGTTAAGGGTCAAGGGTTAGGGTTATTTTTATGCATTGGGTTAGTGTTAGGGGTTAGGGTTAGGGTTAGTGTTAGCATTGTTGGTAGTGTTAAAGTTAGGGTTAGCGGTTTAGAATTAGGGTTAGGGAATAGGTTTTACAGTTATAGCTTGGAGTTACGGTTAAAATTAAGGGATAGGGGTTGTTCTCAGTGTAGCTGTTATGCATTAACATTTGGATAAGGGGTTAAAGATAGGGTTACAGTGAGGTTTACTTTTTAAGGTGAGCATTAGGATCAGTGTTATGTTTTATTTTTTATTATTTTTTTTTTTTTGACAGAGTCTCGCTCTGTTGCCCAGGCTAGAGTGAGTGCCGTGGCGTCAGCCTAGCTCACAGCAACCTCAATCTCCTGAACTCAAGGGATCCTCCTGTCTCAGCCTCCCGAGTAGCTGGGACTACAGGCATGTGCCACCATGCCCGGCTAATTTTTTCTATATATATATTTTTTTAGCTGTCCATATAATTTCTTTCTATTTTTAGTAGAGATGGGGTCTCGCTCTTGCTCAGGCTGGTCTCGAACTCCTGAGCTCAAACGATCCGCCCACCTCGGCCTCCCAGAGTGCTAGGATTACAGGCGTGAGCCACCGCGCCCGGCCCAGTGTTATGTTTTATGTTCAGGGTTCAGGTATGGGTGAGGGGTAATGTTTATCCTTAGGGCATGTGCCCTGTCTGCACTAGGCGGGGGTGTTAGCAGGCTGTGACTGTCACCGGGAACCCACTCTATCGTATGCTGGGTATGGGCCCCTGGGTTTCATGCAGGACACAGTGGCAGAGCCTCCTTAAACGCATGGCATGGGAGGATTGTAGGCTTTCTAAACTCTGAGAATGAAAGAAGTCTGAGAATTAGATTTAGTGTTAGGATTATGGTTAGGGTTACGGATGTAGGTTACTGTTAGGGTGAGGGCTTAGTGTCAGCGGTTATGTTTAGGATTAGCATTTAAGTTTAGTGTTAGGTTTAACGGTTACACTTAGGTTTAGGGTTAAGTTTTAGGGTTGGGGTTAAGTTTCGTCATTAGGGTTTGGTACAAGGTTAGGGTTAAGTGTTAGGTTTAGGGTTAAAGATTAGGATTAGGTTTAAGGTTAAGGGTTAGTGTGAGAGTTAACGGTTAGTGTTAAGATTAAGGGTTAGGTTCAGGGGTTAGCATTATGGTTAATTATTCTTGTTGGGTTTAGGGTTAGAGTTAAGGGTAATGGTTAAGGTTGGGGGTTAGTGTTAGGGTTAAGGTTTAAGGGTTAGGGTTATTTTTACATGTAGGGTTAGGATTAGGGATTAGGGTTAGGGTTAGTGTTAGGGTTGTTGGTACGTTTAAGGTTAGAGCTAGCAGTTCAGAAATAGGGTTAGGGATTAGGTGTCACAGTTATGGCTAGGAGTTAGGGTTAGAATTATGGGATAAGGGTTGTTCTCAGGCTAAGTGTTATGCATTAACGTTAGGATAAGGGGTTAAAGTTACGTTACAGTGATGTTTGCATGTTAAGTTGAGCAGTAGGATCAGGGTTAGGTGTTATGTTCAGGATAGGGTTATGGGTGAGGGGTAGTGTTTATGCTTAGGACAAGGGCCCTGTCTGCACTAGGCGGGGAGGTTAGTGTGCTGCAACTGTCCTCGGGAAACCACTCTATCGTACGCTGGGTATGGGCCCCTGTGTTTCCTGCAGGACACGTTGACAGAGCTTTCTTTCATGCATGGCAAGGGAGGATTGTAGGCTTTCCAAACTCTGAGAAAGCAAGAAGTCTGAGAATTAGATTTAGGGTTAGGATTATGGTTAGCATTAGGGATGAAGGTTAGTGTTAGCATGAGGGCTTAGGGTTAGGGGTTAGGGTTAGGGTAGGATTAAAAGTTAGTGTTAGGTTTAACAGTTACATTTAGGTTTAGGGTTAAGGTTTAGGGTTAGGGTTAAGGTTAGGCGTTAGGCTTTGGTACAGGGTTAGGGTAAACTGTTATGTTTAAGGTTAAAGATTAGGATTAGGGTTAGGGTTAAGGGTTATTGTGAGGGTTAATGGTTAGGGTTAACGTTAAGTGTTAGGGTTATGGATAAGGGTTAGGGTTAAGGGTTTGTGTTAGGTTTAGGGTTAGGGTTAAGTGTTATGGTTAGGGTTAGGGGTTAGAGTTAGGTTTCGTGTTCATGGTTAGGGTTACTTTTAGGCTTAGGGCTAGGGTTAGGGGATAGCTTTAGAGTAAGTCTTTAGAGTTAGTTTTGGGTGTCAGGGTCCGTGCTTAAGTTTAGTGCTCGCAGTTAGGGTTAATGTTAGGGTTATATTTATCAGTTAATTTAAGGGCAGAGGACCTGTTTAATCTATGGTGAAAGGTGGCGAACAGGGTTACCACAACACCACACCATCCTACCCTAGGCCTAGGGCCCAGACCTACATGCAGGACTCAGACGGAGCCTCATCTCTCACATGGCATGGCTTTATTTTAGACTTGTTTAACTCTGAGAATGGAGGAAGTGTGAGAATTAGGGTAGGGTTAGTGTTAGTGGTTTGGGGTTAGCGTTTAGGGTTCAAGTGAGGGTTAGGGGTTAGGGATTAGGGGTTAGGGTTAGTGTTACATATAGGAGTTGGGTGTTAGGGTTGGGTTAGGGACTAGAGTTAGGTTTGGGGTTAGGGTTAGTGTTTGGGTTAGGGTTAGGGTTAGGGTTAGGGTTAGGGATAGGATTAAGGTTAAGGGTTGGGCTTTGGGTTAGGGTTAAGTGTTAGGGTTAGGGTTAAGTTTTAGTGTTAGCGTCAGGGTTAAGCGTTAGAGTGAGGTTTAAGGGTTAGATTTAGGCTTAGGGTTCAGGGTTAGGGTTAGGATTAGGGGTTTCGGGTTAATGTGATGGTTAGGTCTGGGTGTTAGGGTAAGGGTTAGGTTTAGGGTTCAGAGTTAGGGTTAGGTTTAATTGTTAGGATTAGGATCAGAGTTACTGGTTAGGGTTAGGGGTTAGGGTTAAGGGTCAAGGGTTGGGGTATTTTTAGGCATAGCATTAAGGTTAGGGTTTAGGGTTAGGGTTAGTTTTAGGATTGTTGGTATGGTTAAGGTTAGGGTTAGCTGTTTAGAATGAAGATTTTGGATTAGATGTTACAGTTATGGCCAGGAGTTAGGGTTCGAATTAAGGGATGGGGTTGTTCTCACGGTAAGTGTTGTGCTCTAAAGTTAGGATAAGTGTTGAAAGTTAGGTTTACAGTGAGGTTTATGTTTTAATGTGAGTAATAGGATCAGGGATAGGTGTTATGTTCAGGGATAGGGTTACGAGACAGCGGGAGCGTTTATCCTTAGGGCACGGTCCCTGTCTGCACTAGGAGGGGCACTTATGGGGCTCCGCTTGTCACAGGGATCCCACTCTATCATACACTTGGTATCGGCCCCTGGGTTTCATGCAGGACATAGTGGCAGAACCTCCTTTCACGCATGCCATGAGGATATTGTAGGTTTTCTAAACTCTGAGAAAGCAAGAAGTCTGAGATTTAGACTTATGGTTAGTATTATGGTTAGGGTTAGGGATGAAGGTTAGGGTTAGGGTGAGGGATTAGGGTTAGGGGTTAGGGTTAGGGATAGGGTTAAAGGTTAGTGTTAGGTTTCAGTGTTACAGTTAGGTTTAGCGTTAAGGGTTAGGGTTAGGGTTAAGGTTAGGGGTTAGGGTTTGGTACAGGGTTGGGGTTAAGTGCTAGGTTTAGGGTTAAAGATTAGGATTAGGGTTAGGGTTAAGGGTTAGTGTGAGGCTTAAGGTTTAGGGTTAAGGTTAAGGGTTAGGGTTAGGGGTTAGGTTTAAGGTTAAGGATTCGTGTTGGATTTAAGGTTAGAGTTAAGTTTTAAGGTTAGGGATAGGGGTTATTGTTAGGGTTAAGGGTTAGGGTTATTTTTACGCCTAGGGTTCGTATTAGGGGTTAGGTTTATGGTTAGTGTTATGGTTGTTGTTAGGGTTAACGTTAGTGTTACTGGTTTAGAATTAGGGTTAGGGATTAGGTGTTACGGTTATGGCTAAGAGTTATGGTTAGAATTATGGGATAGGGGTTGTTTCAGGGTGAGTGTTATGCATTAACGTTAGGATAAGTGGTTAAAGTTAGGGTTAAGGTGAGATTTATGTGTTAAGGTGAGCAATAGGGTCAGGGTTAGGTGTTATGCTCAGGGTTAGGGTTATGGATTAGGGTTAGGGTTAGGCTTAAAGGTTCGTGTTAGGTTTAGGGTTAGAGTTAAGTGTTATGGTTAGGGTTAGGTTTAAGTTTTAAGGGGTAGGGTTTTTTTAGGCATAGGATTAGGATTAGGTCTTAGGGTTAGTGTTAGGGTAGTTGTAGGGTTAGGGTTAGGGATTTAGAATTAGTGTTAGAGATTATGTGTTACAGTTATGGCTGGGAGTTAGGGTTAGAATTAAGGGATAGGGTTTTTTTCACAGTCAGTGTTATGTCTTAACGTTAGGATAAGGTGTTAAAGTTAGGGGTACAGTGAGGTTTATGTTTTTAGGTGAGCTATATGGTATGGGAGTAGGTGTTATGTTCAGGGTTAGGGTTATGGGTGAAAGGTAGTGTTTATTCTTAGGTCACAGACCGTGTCTGCACTAGGTGGGGGGGTTCAGGGCTGCGATTGTCGCTGGGAACCCACTCTATCATACGCTGGGTTTGAGCCCCTGGATTTTATGCAGGACACAGTGGCAGAGCCTCCTTTCATGCATGGCATGGGAGGATTGTAGGCTTCCTAAACTCTGAAATAGCAAGAAGTCTAAGAATTATGTTTAGGGTTAGAATTATGATTAGGGTTAGGGATGAAGGTTAGTGTTAGGGTGAGGGCTTAGGTTTAGGGGTTAGGGTTAGAGTTAAGGTTAAATGTCAGTGTTCGGTTTAACAGTTACAGTTAGGTTTATGGTTAAGCCTTGCTTTAGGGTTAAGCATTGGGTTAGGGTAAAGGTTAGGGGTTAGGGTTTGGTACAGTGTTAGGGTTAAGCATTAACATTAGAATTAAAAATTTGGATTAGGTTTAGAGTTCAGGGTTAGTGTGAGTGTTAATGGTTAACGTTAAGGTTAAATGTTAAGGTTAGTGGTTAAGGTTAGGGTTAAGGGTTCGTGTTGCATTTAGGATTAGAGTTAAGTGTTATGGTTAGGGTTAGGGTTTAGGGTTAGGTTTAATGGTTAAGGGTTAGGGCTATTAATAGGCGTAGGTTTAGGATGAGGGATTAGGGTTAGGGTTAGTGTTAGGGTTGTTTGTAGGGTTAAGGTTAGGTTTAGCGGTTTAGAATTAATGTCAGGGATTAGGTGTTACGGTTATGGCTAGCAGTTAAGGTTAGAATTATGGGATAGGGGTTGTTCTCAGCCTAAGTGTTGTGAATTAACGTTAGCATGAGGGGTTAAAGTTAGGGCTATGGTGAGGTTTACATTTTAAGATGTGCAATAGGATCAGGGTTAGGTGTTATGTTCAGGGTTATTGTTATTGGTGAGTGGTACTGTTTATGCTTAAGAAACGGGCCCAGTCTGCACTATGCGGGGGACTTAGGGGGCTGGGATTGTCGCCAGGAATCCACTCTATCATACACTGGGTATGCGTCCCTGGGTTTCATGCAGGACACAGTGGCAGAGCCTCCTTTCATGCATGGCATGGGAGTATTGTAGGCTTTCTAAACTCTGAGAAAGCAAGAAGTCTGAGAATTAGATTTAGGGCTAGGATTATTGTTAGGGTTAGAGATGCAGGTTAGTCTTAGGGTGAGGGCTTAGGGTTAGGGGTTAGGGTTATAGTTAGGGTTAAAGTTTAGTGTTAGTTTTAACAATTGCAGGTAGGTTTAAGGTTAAGTCTTAGGGTTAGTGTTAACGTTAGTTGTTAGGGTTTGGTACAGGGTTAGGGTTAAGTGTTAAGTTTAGGTTTAAAGATTAGGATTAGGGTTAGGGTTAAGGGGTAGGGTGAGGGTTAACGGTTAGTGTTACACTTAGGGGTTAGGGATAGGGGTGGGGTTAAGGGTTAGGGTTAGTGGATAGTCGTAGGGTTAGGGTTCAGTGTCAGGATTAGCATTAGGGTTTAGGGTTAGGGTTAGGGGTTAAGCTTATTATTAAGTGTATGTCGAGGCGTTATGTTAAGGGTTAGCTTTAGGTTTCAGAGTTAGGGTTAGGTTTAATTGTTAGGATTAGCATCAGGGTTAAGGGTTAGGGTTAGGTGTTGAGGTTAGTGTTATAGGTCAAGTGTTAGGGTTATTTTAAGTGTAGGGTTAGGATTAGGGTCATTGGTAGGGTTAAGGTTAAGGTTAGAAGTTTAGAATTAGGGTTTTTGGTTTAGGTGTTACACTTATGGCTAGGAGTTAGGATTAGAATTAAGGGATAGGGGTTGTTGTCTCAGTTAGTGTTATGCACTAAACTTAGGAGAAGGGGTTAAAGTTAGGGTTACGGTGAGGTTTATGTTTTAAGGTAAGCAATAGGATCAGGGTTAGGTGTTATGTTCAGGGTTAGGGTTATGGGTGAGGGGTAGAGTTTATGCTTAGGGCAAGGGCCCTTACTGAACTAGGCTGGGGGGTTAAGGGTCTGGGATTGTCACCGGGAACCCACTCTATCTTATGCTGGGTAGGGGCCCCTAGGTTTCATGCAGGACACAGTGGCAATGCCTCCTTTCATGATGGCATGGGAGGTTTGTAGGCTTTATAAACTCTGAGAAAGCAAGAAGTCTGAGAAATAGATTTAGGGTTAGGATTATGGTTAGGGTTAGGGATGAAGGTTAGTGTTAGGGTGAGGAATTAGGTTTACGGGTTAGGGTTAGAGTTAGTGTTAAAGGTTATTGTTAGGTTTAATGGTCACAGTTAGGTTTACCATTAAGGTGTAGGGTTAGAGTTAAGGTTAGAGGTTAGGGATTGGTACAGGGTTATGTTTAAGTGTTTAGGTTTAGGGTTAAAGGTTAGGATTAGGGTTACGGTTAAGGGTTAGAGTGAGGGTTAAGGGTTAGAGTTAAGGTTAAGTGTTAGGGTTAGGGGTTAGGGTTAGGGTTAAGGGTTTGTGTTGGGTTTAGGGTTAGAGTTAAGTGTTATGGTTAGGGTTAGGGGTTAGGGTTAAGGGTTAAGGGTTAGGGTTATTTTTAGGCATAGGGTTAGGATTAGGGTTTAGGGTTAGGGTTAGTTTTAGGGTTGTTGGTAGTGTTAGGGTTAGTGTTACCCATTTAGAATTAGGGTTAGGGATTAAGTGTTACGGTTATGGCCAGGAGTTAGGGTTAGAATTATGGGATAGAGGTTGTTATCAGGGTAAGTGTTATGCACTAACATTAGAATAAGGGGTTAAAGTTAGGGTTACGATGATGTTTATGTGTTAAGATGAGCAATAAGATCAGGGCTAGGTGTTATGTTCATGGTTAAGTTTATGGGTTAAGGGCAGTGTTTATGCTAAGGGCATGGGCCCTGTCTGCATGATGCAGGCTGGTTAGGGGCCTGGGATTATAGCAGGCAGCCCCCTCTATCGTACGCTGTGTATGGTGCCCGTGGTTTCATGCAGGACCCAGTGGCAGAGCCTCCATTCACACATGGTATGGGAGCATTGTAGGCTTTCTAAACTCTGAGAGAGCAATAAGCCTGAGAATCAGATTTAGAATGAGAATCAGATTTAGTGTTAGGATTATGGTTAGAGTTAGGGATGAAGGTTAGTTTTAGTTTGAGGGCTTTGGTTTAGGGGTTAGGGTTAGAATTATGTTTAAAGATTAGTGTTAGTTTTAACGGTTACAGTTAGGTTTAGTGTTAAGTCTTGGCTTAGGGTTAAGGTTAGTGGTGAGGGTTTGGTACAGGGTTAGGGTTTAGAGTTAGCCTTAGGGTTAAAAATTAGGATTAGAGTTATTGTTAAGGGTTAGTGTGAGTGTTAACCGTGAGTGTTAAGGTTAAGTGTTAGGGTTAGTGGTTAGGGTTAGAGTTAAGGGTTCGTGTTGGATTTAGGGTTAGAGTTAAATGTAATGGTTATGGTTAGGGCTTAGGGTTAGTATCAAGGGTTAAGGGTTAGAGTTATTACTAGGCGTATTGTTAGGATGAGGGATTAGGGTTAGGGTTAGTGTTAGGGTTGTTGGTAGGGTTAGCGGTTTAGAATTAGTTTTAGGGATTAGGTGTTTCGGTTATGGCTAGGAGTTAGGTTAGTATTATGGGATGGAGGCTGTTCTCAGCTTAAGTGTTATGCATTTACATTAGAATAAGGGGTTAATGTTAGGGTTACGGTGAGTTTTACATGTTAAGATGAGCAATAGGATCAGGGTTAGGTGTTATGTTCAGGGTTAGGGTTATGGGTTAGGGGTAGTGTTTATGCTTATGTCACGGGCCCTGTATGCACTAGGCAGGGTGGTTAGGGGGTCTATGATTGTCGCCGGGAATCCACTCTATCATACGCTGGGTAAGGGCCCCTGGGTTTCATGCAGGACACAGTGGCAGAGCCTCCTTTCACATATGCAATGAGAGAATTGTAGTCTTTCTAAATTCTGAGAAACAAGAAAACTGAGAATTAGATTTAGGGTTAGGATTTAGGGTTAGGATTATGGTTAGGGTTAAGGATGAAGTTTAGTGCTAGGGTGAGGGCTTAGGGTTAGGGTTAGGGTTAAATGTTAGCGTTAGTTTTAATGGTTACAGTTAGGTTTAGGGTTAGCGTTAAGGTTAGGGGTTAGGGTTTGGTACAGGGTAAGGGTTAAGTGTTACGATTAGGGTAAAAGATTAGGATTAGGGTTAGGGTTAAGGGTTAGTGTCAGGGTTAATGGTTATGGTTAAGGTTAAGTATTAGGGCTAGCGGTTAGGGTTAGGGTTAAGGGTTGGTGTTAGGTTTAGGTTTAGAGTTAAATGTTATGTTTAGGGTTAGAGGTTAGGGTTAGGTTTAGGGTTCATGGTTAGGGTTATGTTTAGGGGTTAGGGTTGGGCTTAGGGGTTATGTTTAGGGTAAGGGTTTGGAGTTAGTTTTGGGCATTAGGTGAGGGCTTAGGTTTAGAGATAGGGGATAGGTTTAGTGTTAAGGGTTAGGTTTAGCGGTTAGTTAAGGGCACAAGACCTGTTTAATATAGGGTGAGAGGGGTGCGGAGAAGGTCACTGCAACACCACACCATCATACCCTGGGCCTTGGACCCAAACCTACATGCAGGACTCAAGAGGAGCCTCATCTCCCACATTGTATGGCTGTATTGTAGGCTTCTTAACTCTGAGAATGGAGGAAGTGTTAGAATTAGGGTTATGGTAGGGTTAGGGGTTTAGCGTTAGGGGTTAGGATTAGATTGTGGGTTAGGAGTTAGGGTTTAGGGATTAGTGTTAGTGTTAGGGTTAGTGGTTAGGAGTTAGGGTTGGGTTAGGGGTAGGGTTAGGTTTAGTGTT
Organism: Eulemur rufifrons; assembly: GCF_041146395.1. Lineage (NCBI taxonomy): Eukaryota > Metazoa > Chordata > Mammalia > Primates > Lemuridae > Eulemur > Eulemur rufifrons. The sequence goes on along the minus strand of NW_027182825.1, from coordinate 665,465 downwards.
GGGGTTAGGGTTAGGGTTAGGGTTTAGGGTTAGGGTTAGGATTAAGGGTTGGGCTTGGGGTTAGGGTTAAGTGTTAGGGTTAGGGTTAAGGTTTAGGGTTAGGGTTAATGGTTAGGGTGAGGGTTAACAGATAGGGTTAGGGTTTAGGGATAGGTTTAGGTTTAAGTGTTGTTAGGTTTAGGGTTAGCATTAGGAGTTAGGGTTAGAGTTAGGTGTTAGGTTAGTGTTAGGGTTAGGTTTAGGCATCAGAGTAAGTGTTACGATTAGGGTTAAGATATAGGGTTAGGTTTCATGGTGAGGATTATGATTAGGGTTAAGGGTTAGGGTAAGGGTTAGAGGTTAGGGTTAAGGATCAAAGGTTAAGGTTACTTTTAGGCATATGGTTAGGGTTAGTGTTAGTGTTAGGGTTGTTGGTAGGGTTATGGTTCGGGTTAGCGGTTTATAATTAGGGGTAGGAATTAGGTGTTACAGTTATGAATAAGAGTTAGCATTAGAATTATGGGATAGAGATTGTTCTCAGGGTAAGTGTTATGCATTAACGTTAGGATAAGTGGTTAAAGTTAGGGTTACGATGAGGTTCACATTCTAACGTGAGCAAGTGGTTCAGGGTTAGGTTTTATTTTCAAGACTAGAGTTTTGGGTTAGGGGTAGTGTTTATGCTTAGGGCACGTGCCTTGTCTGCACTAGGCGGGGGACTTAGGGGGCTGAGATTGTCACCGTGAACCCACTCTATCATCCGCTCGGTATGTGCCCTGTATTTCAAGCAGGACACAGTGGCAGAGCCTCCTTTCATGCATGGCATAGGAGGATTGTAGGCTTTATAAACTCCGAGAAAGCAAGAGGTCTCAGAATTATATTTAGGATTAGGATTATGGTTAGGTGTAGGGATGAAGGTCAGTGTTAGGGTGAGGGCTTAGGGTTAGGGTTTAGGGTTAGGGTCAGGGTTAAAGGTTTGTGTTAGATTTAATGGTTGCAGTTAAGTTTAGGGTTAACATTTACGGTTAGGGGTTAGGGGTTAGGTTTTGGTACAGTGTTAAGGTTAAGTGTTAGGTTTAGGGTTAAAGATTAGGATTAGGATTAGGTTTAAGTGTTAGTGTGATGGTTAACAGTTTGGGTTAAGGTTAAGAGTTAGGAATCGGGTTTAGGGTTAGGGTTAAGGGTTCATGTTAGGTTTAGGGTTAGAATTAAGTGTTATGGTTAGGGTTAGAGATTAGGGTTAGGTTTAAGGTTCATGGTTAGGGTTACCTTTAGGCATTAGTGTTAGGGTTAGGGGTTATGTTTAGGGTAAAGTTTATAGTTAGTGTTGGGCTCTAGGGTCAGGGTTTTGGTTTAGGGTGAGGGGTTAGTGTTAGTGTTACGGCTTAGATTTATCGGTTACTTTAAGGGCACAGGACGTGTTTAATCTATGGTAAGAGGGGTGAAGACAAGATTGCCATGACACCACACCATTGTACCCAGGGCCTTGGGAGCAGACCTACATGCAGGATTCAGGCAGAGCCTCATCTCACACATGGCATTGCTGTATTGTAGGCTTGCTTAACTCTGATTATGGAAGAAGTGTGAGAATTAGGGTTAGGTTTAGGGTTATGGGTTTGGGGTTAGGGGTTAAAGTTAGAGTGAGGGTTAGGTGTTATGGATTTGGGTGAATGTTAGGGTTAGGGGTTAGGAGTTAGGGTTGGGTTAGGGGCTAGTGTTACATTTAGTGTTTGGGCTACTGCTAGGGTTACAGTTAGGGGGTCAGGGCTAGGGTTAAGGGATAGGATTCGTTTTAAGGGTTAGGCTGAGGTTTAATGGTTAGGGTTAGTGTTATGGGTTAGGGTTAGAGTTAGGTTTAAGGGCTAGGGTTAGGGTTAGGTTTAGGTTTCAGGGTTAGGTTAGTGTTAGGGGTTAGGTTTAGGGTTAGGAGTTACAGTTACTGTTAAGGTTAGGTCTAGGTGTTAGGGTAAGTGTTAGTGTTAGGGTTAAGGGATAGAGTTAAGTTTGTTAGGATTAGGATCATGGTTAAAAGTTAGGCTTAGAGTTAGGGGTTAGAGTTAGGGTTAACGGTAAAGGGTTAAGATTATTTTTAGGCGTAGGTTTAGGATTAGGTGTTAGGGTTAGTGTTAGGTTTGTTGGTAGGGTTAAGGTAGGGTTAGTGGTTTAGAATTAGGGGTAGGGATTAGGTGTTACGGTTATGGCTAAGAGTTAGGTTTAGAATTATGGGATAGGGGTTGATCTCAGGGTAAGTGTTATGCATTAACGTTAAGATAAGCGGTTAAATTTAGGGTTACAGTGAGGTTTACGTTTCAGAGTTATGTGTTATTTTCAGGGTTAGGGTTATGGGTGAGGGGTAGTGTTTATGCCTAGGGCATGGGCCCTGTCTGCACTAGGTGGGGGTGTTCAGGGCTGTGATTGTCGCCAGGGACCCACTCTATCATATGTAGGGTATGGGCCCCTGGGTTTCACGCAGGACACGGTGGCAGAGCCTCCTTTCACGCATGGCAAGGGAGGATTGTCGGCTTTCTAAACTCTGAGATAGCAAGAAATCTGAAAATTAGATTTAGGGTTAGGATTATGATTAGGGTTACAAATGAAGGTTAGTGTTCGGGTGAGGGCATAGGGTTAGCGGTTAGGATTATGGTTGGGGTTAAAGTTTAGTGTTAGGTTTAATGGTTACAGTTAGGTTTATGGTTAAGTTTTAAGGTTAGGGTTAAGGTTAGGGGTTAGGTTTTGGTACAGGATTAGGTTTAAGTGTTAGGTTTAGGGTTAAAGATTAGGATTAAGGTTAGGGTTAAGGGTTAGTGTGAGGGTTAACAGTTAGGGTTAAGGTTAAGCATTAGGGTTAGGTCTTAGGTTTAGGGTTAAGGGTTTGTGTTAGTTTTAGGGTTAGATTTAAGTGTTATGGTTATGGTTAGGGTATAGGGTTAGGTTTAGGGTTCATGGTTAGGGTTATGTTTAGGGGTTACTGTTATGGTTAGCTATTAGGTTTAGGGTTAGGGGTTAGGGTTAGTGTTAGGGCTTAGATTTATTGGTTAAAGGGCCCAGGACCTGTTTAATCTACGGTGAGAGTGGTGCGGACAGTGTTGCCATGACACCACACCATTGTACCCTGTGCCTTGGGCCAAAACCTACATGCAGGACTCAGGCGGAGCCTTTCTCACGCATGGCATGGCTGTATTGTAGGCCTGGCTAACTCTGAGAATGGAAGAAATGTTATAATTAGGGTTAGGGTTAGAGTTAGGGTTTTGGGGTTAGGAGTTGGGGTTAGAGTGCGGGTTAGGGGTTAGGGATTAGGGGTTAGGGTTAGCGTTAGGGTTTGGGGTTAGGTGTTATGGTTGGGTTAAGGGCCAGGGTTAGGTTTAGGGTTGGGGTTAGTGTTATGGTTAGGGTTAGGGTTTAGGGTTAGGGTTAAGGTACAGGATTAGGGTTAAGGGTTAGGCCTAGGGTTAGGGTGAAGGGTTAGGGTTAGGGTTAAGGGTTAGTATAGGGTCAGTGTTAGCTGTTAGGGTTAGGGTTATGGGTTAGGGATAGAGTTAGGTTCAAGGGTTAGGGTTAGGCTTAGTGTACAGTGTTAGGTTTAGCATTACGGTGTAGGGTACGGTTAGGGGTTAGGGTTGCTGTTAGGGTTAGGTCTAGGCGTTAGGGTAAGTGTTAGTGTTAGGGTTAAGAATCAGGGTTCGGTTTAATTGTTAGGATTAGGATCAGGGTTAAGAGTTAGGGTTAGGGTTAGTGGTTACAGTTAGGGTTAATTGTTAAGGGGTAGGATTATTTTTAGGTGTAAGTTTAAGGTTAGGGGTCAGGGTTAGTTTTAGCTTTCTTGGTAGGTTTAAGGTTTGGGTTAGCATTTTAGTACTAGGGTTAGGGATTAGGTGTTACAGTTACGGCTGGGAGTTAGGTTTAGAATTAAGGGATAGAGGTTGTTCTCAGGGTAAGTGTTATGCATTAACGTTAGGGTAAGTGGTTAAAGTTAGGGTTGCAGTGAGGTTTACGTTTTAAGGTGAGCAATATGATCAATGTTATGTGTTATGTTCAGGGTTAGGGATATGGCTGAGGCGTAGAGTTTATGCTTAGGGCATGGAACCTGTCTGCACTACGTGGGCAGCTTCGGTGCTGCGATTGTCTCCAGGAACCCACTCTATTGTATGCAGTGCATGGGCCCCTGGGTTTCATGCAGGACACAGTGGCACAGCCTCCTTTCATGCATGGCATGGGAGGATTGTAGGCTTTCTAAACTCTCAGAGATCAAGAAATCTGAGAATTAGATTTAGGGTTAGGATTATGATTAGGGTTAGGGATGAAGGTTATTGTTAGGGTGAGGGCTTAGGGTTAGCAGTTAGGCTTAGGGTTAGGCTTAGGGTTAGAGGTTAGGCTTAGGGTTATGGTTAACATTTAGTGTTAGTTTTATCGGTTACAGTTAGGTTTAGGGTTAAGGTTTAGGGTTAGGGTTAAGGTTAGGGGTTAGGGGTTAGGGTTTGGTACAGGGTTATGTTTAAGTTTTAGGTTTAGCATTAAAGATTAGGAATAAGGTTAGGGTTAAGGGTTAGTGTGAGGGTTAATGGTTAGGGTTAAGGTTAAGGGTTAGGGTTAGGGGTTAGGGTTAGGTTTAAGGGTTCGTGTTAGGTTTAGGGTTAGAGTTAAGTGTTATGGTTATGGTTAGGGGGTAGGGTTAGGTTTAGGGTTCATGGTTAGGGTTATGTTTAGGGATTAGTGTTAGGGTTAGGGGTTAGGTTTAGGCTTCAGGGTTAGGTTTAGTGTTAGGGCTGAGATTTAGCAGTTAGTTTAAGGGCACAAGACCTGTTTAGTCTATGGTTACAGGGGTGCAGACAGGGTTGCCGTGACATCACACCATCGTATCCTGGCCCTTGGGCCAAGAACTACATGCAGGACTCAGGCAGAGCCTCATCTCAGGCATGGCATGGCTGTATTTTAGGCTTGCTTAAGTCTCAGAATGGAAGAAGTGTGTGAATTAGGGTAGTGTTAGGGTTAGTAGTTTGGGAATGGGATTAGGGGTTAGGGTTAGAGTGATGGTTATAGGTTAGGGGTTAGGGGTTAGGGTTAGTGTTAGGGTTAGGGGTTAAGTGTTAGGGTTTGCTTAGGGGCTAGTGTTAGGTTTAGCGTTGGGTTAGGGTTAGGTTTAGGGTTAGGGTTAAGGGATTGGATTAGGGTTAAGTGTTAGGCTTAGGGTTAGGGTTAAGGGTTAGGGTTAGGGTTAAATGTTAACATGAGGGTCAGGGTTAAGGGTTAGGGTCAGGGTTAATGGTTAGGGTTAGGTTTAGGGGTTAGGGATAGACTTAGGTTTAAGAGTTAGGGTTATGTTATAGTTCAGTGTTAGGGTTTACATTAAGGGTTATGGTTAGGTTTAGGTGTTAGGGTTACTGTTAGGGTTATGTCTAGGCATTAGGGTGTTAGTGTTAGGGTTAACAGTTAGGGTTTGGTTTAAGTGTTAGGATTAGTATCAGGGTTAAGAGTTAGGGTTAGGGGTTAGGGTTAGGGTTAAGGGTTAAGTGTTAGGGTGATTTTTTGGTGTAGGTTTAGGGTTAGGGGTTAGGTTTAGTGTTAGGTTTGTTGGTAGGTTAAAGTTAGGGTTAGCGGTTTAGAATTAGGGTTAGGGATTAGGTGTTACTGTTATGGCTAGGATTTAGGTTTAGAATTAAGGGATAGGGGTTGTTCTCAGCATAAGTGTTATGCATTAACGTTAGGAAAAGGGGTTAAAGTTAGGGTTAGGTGAAGTTTAAGTGTTAAGGTGAGCAATATGATCAAGGTTAAGTGTTATGTTCAAGGTTAGGGTTATGGGTGAGGGGTAGTGTTTATGCTTAGGGCACGGACCTTGTCTGCACTAGACGGTGGATTCCAGGTTGCAATTGTCGCTGGGAACCCACTCTATCGTACGCTGGGTATGGGCTACTGGGTTTCATGCAGGACACAGTGGCAGAGCCTCTGTAGGCTTCTATACATGTAGGCTTTCTAAACTCTGAGAGAGCAAGAAGTCTAAGAATTATATTTAGGGTTAGAATTGTGATTAGGGTTAGGGATGAAGGTAAGTGTTAGGGTGAGGGCTTAGGGTTAGGAGTTAGGGATAGTGTTAGGGTTTAAATTTAGTGTTAGAATTAACAGTTACTGTTAGGTTTAGGGTTAAGTTTTACGGTTAAGGTTAGGGGCTCGGGATTGGTACAGGGTGAGGTTCAAGTGCTAAGTTGGGTAAAGATTAGGATTTGAGTTAGGGATAAGGGTCAGTGTGAGGGTTAACTGTTAGGGTTAAGGTTAAGGGTTAGCATTAGGGGTTATGGTTAGGGTTAAGGGTTCGTGTTAGGTTTAGGGTTAGAGTTAAGTGTTATGGTTATGTTTAGGGGATAGGGTTAGGTTTAGGGTTCATGGTTAGGGTTATGTTTAGGGGTTAGGGTTAGGGTTCTGGGTTAGGTTTAGTGTAAGCATTTAGTGTTATTGTTGGGTGTTAGGGTCAGGGCTTAGGTTTAGGGTTAGAGTTTAGAGTTAATGTTAGGGCTGAGAATTATCAGTTAGTTTAAGGGCACAGGATCTGTTTAATCTATGGTGAGAGGTGTGCAGACAGGGTCGCTGTAACACCACAGCATCGTACCCTGGGCCTTGGGCCAAGACCTACATCCAGGACTGAGGCGGATTCTCTTCTCACGCATGGCATGGCTGTATTGTAGGCTTGGTTGACTCTGAGAATGGAAGAAGTGTGAGAATTAGGGTTAGGGTTAAGATTAGGGGTTTGGGGTTAGGGGTTGGAGTTCGAGTGAGGGTTAAGGGATAGGGATTATGGGTTAGTGTTAGTGTTAGGGTTGGGGGTTAGGTGTTAGGGTTGGGTTAGGGGCTAGGATTAGGTTTAGTGTGTTGTTTAGGGTTAGGGTTATGGGTTAGGGTTAGGGTTTAGGGATAGGATTAGGGTTAAGGGTTAGGCTTAGGGTTAGGGTTAAGGGTTAGGGTTAGGGTTAAATGTTAGCGTTAGGGTCAGGGTTAAGGGTTAGGGTCAGGGTTAATGATTAGGGTTAGGTTTATGGGTTACGGCTAGACTTAGGTTTAAGAGTTAGGGTTAGGTTTAGAGTTCAGGGTTAGGGTTAGCATTAAGTGTTATGGTTAGGTTTAGGTGTTAGGGTTACTGTTAGGGTTCTGTCTAGGCGTTAGGATATTAGTGTTAGGGTAAGAGTTAGGGTTTTGTTTAATTGTAAGGATTAGGATAAGGGTTACGAGTTAGGGTTAGGGTTAGGGGTTAGGGTTAAGGGTTAGGGTTATTTTTAGGCGTACGTTTAGGCTTAGGGGTTAGGGTTAGGGTTAGATTTGTTGGTATGTTAAAGTTTGGGTTAGCGGTTTAGAATTAGGGTTAGGGATTAGGTGTTACAGTTATGGCTAGGAGTTATGTTTAGAATTTAGGCATAGAGGTTGTTCTCAGGGTAAGTGTTATGCATTAACGTTAGGATAAGGGGTTAAATTTAGGGTTACAGTGACGTTTACGTTTTAAGGTGAGCAATGCAATCAGAGTTATGGGTTATGTTCAGAGTTAGGATTAGGTGTCAGGGGTAGTGTTTATGCTTAGGGAACGGGCCCTGTCTGCACTAGTTGGGGGGGTTCAGGGCTGCGATTGTCACCAGGAACCCACTCTATTGTACTCTGGGTATGGGCCCCTGGGTTTCATGCAGGACACTGTGACAGGGCCTCCTTTCACGCATGGCATGAGAGGATTGTAGGCTTTCTAAATTCTGAGAGAGCAAGAAATCTCAGAATTAGATTTAGGGTTAGGATTATGATTAGGGTTAGGGATGAAGGTTAGTGTTAGGGTGAGGGCTTAGGGCTAGCAGTTAGGGTTAGGGTTAGGGTTAAAGTTTAGTATTAGGTTTAATGGTTACAGTTAGGTTTATGGTTAAGCTTTAGGATTAGGGTTAAGATCAGGGGTTAGGGTTCGGTACAGGGCTAGGTTGAAGTGTTAGGATTAGGGTTAAACATTAAGATTAGGGTTAGCATTAAGGGTTAGTGTGAGGGTTAATGGTTATGGTTAAGGTTCTGTGTTAGGGTTAGGGGTTAGGGTTAGGTTTAAGTGTTCATGTTAGTTTTACGGTTAGGGTTAAGTTTTATGGTTACGATTAGGGCATAGGGTTAGGTTTAGGGTTCAAGGTTAGCATTATGTTTAGGGGTTAGTATTAGGGTTAGGGGTTAACATTAGGGTTAGGGGTTAGAGTTAGTGTTAGGGCTGAGGTTTAGCAGTTAGATTATGGTCACAGGACCTGTTTAATCTATGGTTAGAATGGTGTGGACAGGAGCGCCGTGACACCACACCATCTTATCCTGGGCCTTGGGCCAAGACCTACATGCAGGACTCATGCGAAGCCTCTTCTCATGCATGGCATGGCTCTATTGTAGGCTTGCCTAACTCTGAGAATGGAAGAAGTGTGAGAATTAGGGTTTTGGTTAGGGTTAGGGGTTAGGGATTAGGGGTTAGGGTTAGTGTTAGGGTTAAGGGTTTGGTGTTAGGCTTGGGTTAGGCACTAGCGTTAGATTTAGGGGTGGGGTTAGTGTTAGGTTTAGGGTTAGGGGTTAAGGTTAGAGTTAGGGTTAAGGGATTGGATTAGGGTTAATAGTTATGGGTTAAGGCTTAGTGTCAGCATTAAGGGCTAGGGTTAGATTTAAGTGTTAGGGTTATGGTCAGTGTTAAGTGTTAGGGTGAGGGTTAATGGTTAGTGTTAGGGTTATATGTTAGGGATAGAGTTAGGTTTAAGGGTTAGGTTTAGGTTTCAGGGTTACTGTTAGCATTATGGGTTAGGGTTAGGATTAGGGGTTAGGTTTACTCTTAACATTACGTCTAGACGTTAGGATAAGGGTTAAGAGTTGGGTTAAGAGTTAGGGTTAGGCTTAATTTTTAGGATTAGGATCAGGATTAAGGGTTAGGGTTAGGGTTAGGGGCTAGGGTTAGGGTTAGTGTTAGGGTTTTTGGCAGGGTTAAGGCTAGTGTTAGTGATTTAGAATTCGGGTTAGGGATTAGGTGTTATGGTTATGGCTAGGAGTTAGGCTTAGAATTAAGGAATAGGGTTTGTTCTCAGGGTAAGTGTTATGCATTAACGTTAGGATAAGTGGTTAAAATTAGGGTTATGGTTAGGTTTACGTTTTAAGGTGAGCAATAGGATCAGGGTTAGGTTGTATGTTCAGGGTTAGGTTTATGGGTGAGGGGTAGTGTTTATGCTTAGGGCACGGGCCCTACCTGCACTAGACCGGGGGGTCAGGGGGTGCGATTGTCGTCAGAAACCCACTGTATCGTACGCTGGGTATGCGCCCCTGTGTTTCATGCAGAATACTGTGGCAGAGCCTCCTTTCACGCATGGTTTGGGAGGATTGTAGGCTTTCAAATCTCTGAAATAATTAAGAATTCTGAGAATTAGATTTAGGGTTAGGATTATGGTTAGTGTAAGGGATGAAGGTTAGTCTTAGGGTGAGGGTTTAGGGTTAGGTGTTAGTGTTAGAGTTAGGGTTAAAGTTAGTGTTAGGTTTAACGGTTACAATTAGGTTTAGGGTTAAGTATTAGGGTGTGGGTTAAGTTTAGGGGTTAGAGTTTGGTACAGGGTTATGCTTAAGTGTTAGGTTTAGGATTAAAAATTGGTATAGGGTTAGGGTTAAGGGTTAATGTGAGGGTTAATGGTTAGGGTTAAAGTTAAGGGTTCGGGTTAGGTGTTAGGTTTAGGGTTAAGGGTTCGTGTTAGGTTTTGGGTTATAGTTAAGTGTTATGGTTTAGGGTTGATTGTTAGGGTTACGTTGAGGGGTTGGGGTTAGGGTTAGGGTTAAGTGATAGGATTAGGTTTAATTGTAAGGCTTAGTGTTAGGGTAAAGGGTTAGTGTTAGGGTTAAGGGTTAGGGTTAGGGTTAGGGTGAGGGTTAATGGTTAGGGTTAAGATTATGACTTAGGGGTAGTGTTTATGCTTAGGGCACGTGCCCTGTCTTCACAAGGCGGGGGCAGGTTACAGGGCTGGGAATGTCACCAGGAGCCCACTCTATCGTACGCTGGATATGGGCCCCTGGGTTTCATGCAGAACACAGTGGCAGAGCCTCCTTTCACACATGGCATGGGAGGATTGTAGGCTTTCTAAAATATGAGAAAGCAAGAAGTCTGAGAATTAGATTCAGGGTTAGTATTATGGTTAGGATTAGGGATGAAAGTTAGTGTTAGGGTGAGGGCTTAGGGTTAGGGGTTAGGGTTAGGGTTAAAGGTTAGTGTTCAGTTTAATGGTTACAATTAGGCTTAGGGTTACGGTTTAGTGTTAGGTCTAAGGTTAGGGGTTAGATTTTGGTACAGGGTAAGGGTTAAGTGTTAGGTTTAGGGTTAAAGATTAGGATTAGGGTTAGATTTAAGGGTTACAGTCAGGTTTAACAATTAGGGCTAAGATTAAGTGTTAGGGCTACGGTTTAGGGTTAGGGTGAAGGGTTCGTGTTAGGTTTAGGTTTAGAGTTAAGTGCTATGTTTAGGGTTAGGTGTTAGGGTTAGGTTTACGGTTCATGGTGAAGGTTATCTTTAGGGGTTAGGGTTACGGGTTAGGATTAGGGTAAAGGTTTAGTATTAGCATTGGGCGTTAGAGTCAGGGCTTAAGTTTAGGGTGAGGGGTTAGGGTTAGTGTTAGGGCTTAGATTTAGAGGTTAGCTTAAGGGCACAGGACCTGTTTCATCTATGGTGAGAAGGGTGCAGAATGGGTCACCGTGACACCACACCACTGTACCCTGGGCCTTGGGCCCAGACCTACATGCAGGACTCAGACGGAGCCTCTTCTCACTCATGGCATGGCTGTATTGTAGGCTTTCTTAACTCTGAGAATGGAAGAAGTATGAGAATTAGGGTTATGGTTAGGGTTAGGGGTTGGGGTTAGGGGTTAGTGTTCTAGTGAGGGTTAGGGATTAGGGATTAGGGGTTCAGGTTAGTGTTATGGATAGGGGTTAGGTGTTAGGGTTGGGTTAGGGGCTAGGGTTAGATTTAGGGTTGGGGTTAGTGTTAGGGTTAAAGTTAGGGGTTAGGGTTAGATTTATGGTTAAGGGATAGGATTACAGTTAAGGGTTAAGGCCTAGGGTTAGGGTTAGGACTAAGTGTTAGGGTTATGGTCAGAGTTAAGGGTAAGGGTGAGATTTAACGGTTAGGGTTAGGGTTATGGGTCAAGGATAGAGTTAGTTTTAAGGGTTAGTGTTATGGTTAGGTTTAGGGTTCAGGGTTAGGGTTAGCATTAGGGTTTAGGGTTAAATTTAGGAGTTAGGGTTACTCTTAGGGTTAGGTCTAGGCGTTAGGGTAAAGGTTAGTGTTAGGGTTAAGAGTAAGGGTTAGGTTTAATGGTTAGGATTTGGATCAGGGTTAAGGGTTAGGGTTAGGGGTTAGTGTTTGGATTAAGGGTCAAGTGTTATGGCTATTTTTTAGGCGCAGGTTTAGGGTTAGCAGTTAGGGTTAGGTTTATTGTTCGGGTCGTTTGTAGGCTTAAGGTTAGGGTTAGCAGTTTAGAATTAGGATTGGGGATTAGGTGTTATGGTTATGGCTAGGATATAGGCTTAGAATTAAGTGATAAGCGTTGTTCTCAGGATAAGTGTTATGCATTAACGTTAGGTTAAGGGGTTCAAGTTAAGGTTATGGTCAGGTTTATGTATTAATGTGAGCAATAGGATCAGGGTTAGGTGTTATGTTTAGGGTTAGGGTTATGTGTGAGTGGTAGTGTTTATGCTTAGGTCACGGGCCCTGCCTGCACTAGACGAGGCGGTTGGGGGCTGCCATTGACGCCGGGAACCCACTCTATCGTATGCTGGGTATGTGACTCTGGGTTTCATGTAGTACACTGTGGCAGTGTCTCCTTTCACACATGGCATGGGAGTATTGTAGGCGTTTAAAACTCTGAGAAATCAAGAAGTCCGAGAATTAGATGTAGGGTTAGGATTATGGCTAGGGTCAGGGATGAAGTTTAGTCTTGTGGTGAGGGCTTAGGAATAGGTATTAGGGTTAGAGTTAGGGTTAAAGGTTAGTGTTAAGTTTAGTGGTTACAGTTAGGTTTAGGGTTACGTTTTAGGGTGAGGGTTAAGGTTATGGGTTAGGGTTAGGTACAGGGTTAGGGTTGTGTTAGGTTTTGGGTTAAAGATTAGGATTAGGGTTAGAGTTAAGGGTTAGTGTCAGGGTTAATGGTTAGGTGTAAGATTAAGGGTTAGGGTTAGGGGTTAGGTTAGCGTTAAGGGTTCGTGTTAGGTTTAGGGTTAGAGTTAAGTGTTATGGTTAGGGTTAGTGGTTAGGGTTCGGGTTAAGTGTTAAGGGTTAGGGTTATTTTTAGACAAGGTTAGGATTAGGGGTTAGGATTAGGGTTCTGTTAGGGGTTTTGGTCGGGTTAAGTTTAGGGTTAGCGGATAAGAATTAGGTTTAGTGATTAGGTGTTATGGTTATGGCTAGGAGTAGGGTTAGAATTATGGGACAGGGGCTTTTCTCAGGGTAAGTGCTATGCATTAACATTAGGATAAGGGGTTAAAGTTAGGGTTATGGTGAGGTTTACGTGTTAAGGTGAGCAATACGATCAGGGTTAGGTGTTATGTTCAGGGTTAGGGTTATGGGTGACGGGTAGTGTTTATGCTTAGGCCATGGGCCCTTTCTGCACTAGAAGGGGGGTTAGGGGGCTGGGATAGTCGCCAGAAACCCACTGTATCGTATGCTGGATATGGGCCCCTGGATTTCATGCCACACACAGTGGCAGATCCTCCTTTCACGCATGGCATGGGTGGATTGTAGGCTTTCGAAACTCTGAAAAAGCAAGAAGTCTGAGAATTAGATTTAGGGTTAGGATTATGGTTATGGTTAGGGATGAGGGTTAACGTTAGGTTGACGGCATAGGGTTAGGTTTTAGGGTTACGGTTAGGGTTAAACTTTAGTGTTAGGTTTAATGGTTACAGATAGGTTTAGGGCTAAGTTTTAGGGTGAGGGTTAAGGTTAGGGTTGAGAGTTTGCAACAGGGTAAGGGTTAAGTGTTTGGTTTAGGGTTAAAGATTAGCATTAGGGTTAGTGTTAAGGGTAACTGTGAGCGTTAACAGTTAGGGTTAAGGTTAAGGGTCAGGATTATGGGTAGGGGTAGGGTTAAGGGTCCGTTTTAGGTTTAGCGTTAGAGTTAAGTGTTATGGTTAGCGTTAGGGATTAGGTTTAGGGTTAAGGATTAGAGTTAGGGTTACTTTTAGGCATAGGGTAGGATTAGGGGTTAGGGTTAGAGATAGTGTTAGGGTTATTTGTATGGTTAAGGTTAAGGTTAGTGGTTTAGAATTAGGGTTAGGGATTAGGTATTATGGTTATGGCTAGGAGTTAGGCTTAGAAATATGGTATAGGGTTTGTTCTCAGGGTAAGTGCCATGCATTAACGTTAGGATAGGGGGTTAAAGCTAGGGTTACAGTGAGGTCTAGTTGTTAAGGTGAGCAATAGGATCAGGGTAAGGTGTTATGCTCAGGGTTGGGGATATGGGTTAGGGGAAGTGTTTATGCTTAGTGCACAGTCCCTGTCTCCACTAGGCAGGGGGGTTAGGTGTCTAGGATTGTCCCCGGGAGACCACTCTAACGTACGCTGGGTATGGGCCCCTGGGTTTCATGCAGGACACAGTGGCAGAGCCTCCTTTTACACATGGCATGGAAGGATTGTAGTCTTTCTATACTCTGAGAAAGCAAGAAGTCTGAGAATTAGAATTAGGGTTAGGAGTATGGTTAGGGTTATGAATGAAGGTTAGTGTTACGCTGAGGGCTTAGTGTTAGGGGATAGAGTTAGGATTAGCGTTAAAGGTGACTGTTACGTTTAACAGTTACAGTTAGGCTTAGGGTGAACCTTAAGATTAGGGGTTAGGGTTTGGTACAGGATAAGGGTGAAGTTTTGGGTTTAGTGTTAAAGATAAGGGTTAGGGTTACAGTTAAGTGTTAGTGTGAGTGTTAAGGGTTAGGGTTAAGGTAAGTGTTAGGGTTACAGGTTAGGGTTAAGGTTAAGGGTTCATGTTAGTTTTAGGGTTAGATTTAATGTTATGGTTAGTGTTAGGGGTTAGGGTTAGGGTTAAGGGTTAAGGGTTTGGGTTATTTTAAGACATAGGGTTATTATAATGGGTTAGGGTTAGGGTTAGTGTTATGGTTGTTGGCAGGGTTAAGGTTAGGGTTAGCAGTTTAGAATTAGTGTTAAATATTAAGTGTTACTGTTATGGCCAGCAGTTAGGGTTAGTATTATGTGATAGGGGTTGTTCTCAGGGTAAGTGTTATGCATTAACCTTAGGATAAGGAATTAAAGTTAGGGTTACAGTGAGGTTTACGTGTTAAGGTGAGCAACAGGATCAGAGTTAGGTGTTACGTTCAGGGTTAAGGTTATTAGTGGGTGGTAGTGTTTATGCTTAGAGCACAGGCCCTGTCTGCACTAGGCGGGGGGTTTAGGGGACTGGGATAGTCCCCAGGAAACCACTCTATTGTACGCTGTGTATGGGCCCCTGGGTTTCATGCAGGACACTGTGGCAGAGCATCCTTTCACGCATAGCGTGGGAGGAATGTAGACGTTCTATACTCTGAGAAATCAAGAAGTCTGAGAATTACATTTAGGGTTAGGCTTATGGTTAGGGTTAGTGATGAAAGTTAGTGTTAAGGTGAGGGCTTAGGATTAGCAGTTAGGGTTAAACGTTAGTCTTAGGTTTACAGTTACAGTTAGGTTTAGGGTTAAGGTTTAGGGTGAGGGTTAAGGTTAGGGGTTAGGGTATGGCACAGGGTAGGGGTTCAGTGTAATGTTTAGGGTTAAAGATTAGGATTGCGGTTAGGTTTAAGCGTTGATGTGAGGGTTAAGTTTAAGTGTTAGGGTTAGGGGTTAGGTTTAGGGTAAAGGGTTAGTCTTAGGTTTAGGATGAGTGTTGTGTTATGGTTCAGGTTAGGTGTTAGGGTTAGGTTTAGTTTTCATGGTTAGAGTTACGTTTAGGGGTTAGGCTTATGGGTTAGGTTTAGTGTAAGGGTTTAGTGTTAGTGTTGGGCATTAGGGTAAGGGCTTAGGTTTAGTGTTAGGGATTAGGGTTAGTGTTAGGGCTTATGTTTAGCTGTTAGTTTAACGGCACAAAACTGTGTAATCTATGGTTTGAAGGGTGTGGAATGGGTCGCTGTGACACCACACCATCGTACCCTGGCCTTGGGCCCAGACCTACATGCAGGACTCAGGCAGAGCCTCTTCTCACTCATGGCATGGCTGTATTGTAGACTTGCTTAACTCTGAGAATGGAAGAACTGTGAGAATTAGTGTTATGGTTAGGGTTAGGTGTTTGGGGTTAGGGGTTAGTGTTTGAGTGAGGGTTAGGGGTTAGGGATTAGGTGTTAGTGTTAGTGTTGGGGTTAGGGGTTAGGGTTGGGTTAGGGGCAAGTGTTAGATTTAGGGTTGGGGTTAGTGCTAGGGTTAGGGGTTATGGCTAGGGTTAGTGTTAAGGGATAGGATTAGGGTTAAGGGTTAAGGCTTAGGGTTAGCGTTAAGGGTTATGGTTAGGTTTAAGGGATAGAGTTACGGTCCAAGCTAAGGGTTAGGGTGAGGGTTAGCGGTTAGGTTTAGGGTTATGGGTTAGGGATAGAGTTAGGTTTAAGGGTTAGGCTTAGGGTTACGTTTAGGGTTCAGTGTTAGGGTTAGCATTAGTGGTTAGGGTTGGGGTTAGGTGTTAGGGTTACTGTTAGGGTTAGGTCTAGGCGTTAGGGTCAGGGTTAGTGTTAGGGTTAAGATTTAGGGTTTGGTTTAATTGTTAGCATTAGGATCAGGGTTAAGGGTTAGGTTTAGGGTTAGAGGTTAGATTTAGGGTTAAGGATCAAGTGTTATGGTTATGTTTATTCGTAGGGTTAGGGTTAGCATTTAGGGTTAGGGTTACTGTTATGGTTGTTTGTAGGGTTAGGTTATGGTTAGTGGTTTAGAATTAGGGTTAGGGTTTAGGTGATATGGTAATGGCTAGCAGTTAGGGTTAGAATTAAGGGATAGGGGTTGTTTTCAGGGTAAGTATTATGCATTAACATTAGGACAAGGGGTTAAAGTTAGCGTTATGGTGAGGTTTACGTGTTAAGGGGAGCAGTAGGATCAGGATTAGGTGTTATGTTCAGGGTTAGGGTTATGGGTGAGGGGCAGGGTTTATGCCTAGGCCACGGGCCCTTTCTGCACTAGGAGGTGTGGTTAGGGTGCTGCAATTTTCACTGGGAACCCACTCTATCGTCCGCTGGTTATGGGCCCCTGGGTTTCATGCAGGACACAGTGGCAGAGCCTCCTTTCACGCATGGCATGGGAGGATTGTAGGCTTTCAATTCTCTGAGAAAGCAAGAATTCTTTGAATTAGATTTAGGGTTAGGATTATGCTTATGGTTATGGTTGAAGTTTAGTGTTAGGGTGAGGGTTTAGGGTTAGGGGTCAGGATCAAAGTTAGGGTTAAATGTTAGTGTTAGGTTTAACGGTTACAGTTAGGTTTAGGTTTAAGGTTTAGGGTGAGGGTTAAGGTTAGGGTTTAGGGTTTGGTACGGGTTTAGGGTTAAAGATTAGAATTAGGGTTAGGGTTAAGTATTAGTGTGGGGGTTAACGGTTAGTGTTAAGGTTAATGGTTAGGGTTAGGGGTTTGGGTTAGGGCTAATGGTTCTTGTTAGTTTTAGCGTTAGTGTTAAGTGTTATGCTTAGGGTTAGGGGTTAGGGTTAGGTTTAGGGTGGTTCATGGTTAGGGTTCCGTTCAGGGGTTATGGTAAGGGTTAGCGTTAAGGGATACAATTAGGGTTAAGGGTTAGCCTTAGGGTTAGGGTAAAGGGTTAGGATTAGGGTTCAGGGTAAGTGTTAGGGTCAGGGTTAATGGTTAGATTGAGGGTTAATGGTTAGGCTTGTGGTTATTGGTGAGGGGTAGTGTTTATGCTTAAGGCATGGGCCCTGGCTGCCCTAAACAGGCGGGTTAGGGAGCTGACATTCTGGCCAGAAACCCACTCTATCGTACACTGGGTATGGGCCCCTGGGTTTCATGCAGGACACAGTGGCAGATCCTCTTTTCACGCATGGCATGGGAGGATTGTAGGCTTTCTAAACTGAGAAAGCAAAAATCTGAGAATTAGATTTAGGGTTAGGATTTTGGTTAGGGTTAGGGAGGAGTTAGTGTTAGTGTGAGGGCTTAGGGTTAGGGGTTATGGTTAGGGTTAGGGTTAAATGTTAGTGGTAGGTTTAACGGTTACAGTTAGGTTTAATGTTAAGGTTTAGTGTTAGGGTTAATGTTAGGGTTTGGTACAGGGTAAGGGTTAAGTGTTAGGTTTACGGTGATAGATTAGGATTAGGGTTAGGGTTAAGGGTTAGTGTAAGGATTTATGGTTAGGGTTAAAAGTTAGGGTTAGGGTTAAGAGCTAAGTGTTAGGGTTATATTTAGGCATAGGTTTAGGATTAGGGGTTAGGGTTAGTGTTACTGTTAGGGTTTTGGTAGGGTTAAGGTTATAGTTAGCAGTTAAAATTAGGGTTAGAGATTAGGTGTTACAGTTTTGGCTAGGAGTTAGGGTTAGAATTATGGGATACATGATGTTTTCAGGGCAAGTGTTATGCATTAATGTTAGGGTAAGTGGTTAAAGTTACCCACGGTGAGGTTTACCTGTTAAGGTGAGCAATAGGATCAGAGTTAGGTGTTATGTTCAGGGTTAGGGATATGGGTGAGGGGTAGTGTTTATCCTTAGGGCATGGGCCCTGTCTGCATTAGGCAGGAGGGTTAGGGGTCTAGGATTTTCGCTGGGAACCCACTGTATCGTACGCTGGGCATGGGCCCCTGGGTTTCATGCAGGACACTGTGGCAGAGCCTCCTTTCACGCATGGCATGGGAAGATCGTAGGCTTTCAAAACTCTGAGAAATCAAGAAGTCTGTGAAATAGATTTAGGGTTAGGATTATGGTTAGAGTTAGAGATAAAGTTTAGGGTTAGGGTGAGTGCTTAGAGTTAGGGGTTAAGGTTAGAGTTAGGGTTAAATATTAGTGTTAAGTTTAATGGTTACAGTTAGGTTTTGGGTTAGATTTAGGGTAAGGGTTAAGGTTAGAGGTTAAGGTTTGCTACAAGGTTAGGGTTTTTAGGTTAAGGGTTAAAGATTAAGATTAGGGTTAAGGTTAAGGGTTATTTTGAGGGTTAACCGTTAGTGTTAATGTTAAGGGTTAGAGTTAGGGGTTACGGTTAAGGTTAAGGGTTTGTTTTGGATTTAGGGTTAGAGTTAAGTGTTATGGTTAGGGTTAGGGGTTATGGTTAGGGTTAAGGGGTAAGGGTTAGGGTTATTTTTAGTGATAGGTTTAGGATTGGGTTTAGGGTTAGGGTTATTGTTAGGGTTGTTTGTAGGGTTAAGGTTAGTGTTAGCAGTTTAGGATTAGGGTTAGGGATTATGTGTTATGGTTATGGCTAGGAGTTAGGGTTAGAATCATGGGATAGAGGTTGTTCTCAGGATAAGTGTTATGTATTAACGTTAGGATAGGGGTTAAATTTAGGGATACAGTGAGGTCTACGTGTTAAGGTGAGCAATAGGATCAGGGTTAGGTCTATGTTCAGGGTTAGGTTTATGGGTGAGGGGTAGTGTTTATGCTTAAGGCACGGTACCTGTCTGCACTACGCGTGGGGGTTAGGGGTCTAGAATTGTGCACGGGAGACCACTCTATCGTACGATCATTATGGGCCCCTGGGTTTCATGCAGGACACTGTGGAAGAGCCTCCTTTCACACATGGCATGGCAGTATTGTAGGCTTTTTAAACTCTGAGAAAGCAAGAAGTCTGAGAATTAGATTTAGGGTTAGGATTATGGTTACGAATAGGGATGAAGATTAGTGTTAGCGTGAGGGATTAGGGTTAGGGGTTAGGGGTAGAGTTAGGCTTAAATTTAGTGTTAGTTTTAATGGTTACAGCTAGGTTTAGGGTTACAGTTTAGGGTTAGGGGTTAGGTTTTGGTACAGGGTAAGGGTTAAGTTTTAAGTTTAGGGTTAAAGATTAGGATTAGGGTTAGAGTTAAGTGTTAGTATGAGGGTTAACAGTTAGGGTTAAGTTTAAGTGTTAGGGGTTAGGGTTCGTGTTAGGTTTAAGGTTAGAGTTAAGTGTTATGGTTAGGGTTACGTTGAGGGTTCATGGTTAGGGTTACGTTTACAGGTTAGGGTTATGGGTTAGGTTTAGGGTAATGGTTTACTATTAGTATTGAGTGTTAAGGTCAGTGCTTGGGTTGAGGGTTAGGGGTTATCGTTAGTGTTAGGGCTTATATTTAGCGGTTAGTTTAAGGGCACAGGACCTGTTTAATCTATGGTGAGAAGGGTGCAGATTTCGTCGCTGTGACACCGTGCCATAATACCCGGGGCCTTGGGCCCAGACCTACATGGAGGACTCAGGCGCATCTCTTGTCATGCATGGCATGGTTGTATTGTAGGCTTGCTTAACTGTGAAAATGGAAGAAGTGTGAGAATTAGGGTTATGGTTAGGGTTAGGGGGTTGGGGTTAGTGTTTGAGTGAGGTTTAGGGGTAGGGATTAGGGGTTAGGGTTAGTGTTGGGGTTAGGGGTTAAGGTTAGGGTTGGGTTAGGGGCTAGGGTTAGATTTAGGGTTAGGGTTAGGATTAGGGGTTATGGTTAGGGTTGAGGTTAAGGAATAGGATTAGGGTTAAGGGTTAAGGCTTAGGGTTAGCATTAAGGGTGAGGGTTAGGGTTAAGCGTTAGGGATATGGTCCGAGTTAAGGGTTAGGGTGAGGGTTAAGTGTTAGGGTTAGGGTTATGGGTTAGGGATAGAGTTAGGTTTAAGGGTTAGGCTTAGGGTTACGTTTAGGGTTCAGTGTTAGTGTTAGCATTAGTGGTTAGGGTTGGGGTTAGGGATTAGCGTTACTCTTGGGGTTACGTCTAGGCTTTAGGGTAAGGGTTAGTGTTAGGGTTCAGCATTAGGGTTAGGTTTAATTGTTAGGATTAGGATCAGGGTTAAGTATAGGGGTTAGGGTTAGGATTAAGGGTCAACTGTTATTGTTATTTTTAGGCATAGGTTTAGGTTTAGAGGTTAGTGTTAGAGTTAGTGTTAGGGTTGTTTGTAAGGTTAAGGTAATGTTTAGTGGTTTAGAATTAGGGTTAAGGATTAGTTGCTACAGTTATGGCTAGGAGTTAGGGTTAGACTTAAGCGATAGGGGTTGTTCTTAGGGTAAGTGTTATGCATTAACAATAGGATAAGAGGTTAAACTAGGGTTACTGTGAGGTTTATGTTTTAAGATGAGCAATAGAATCAGGGTTAGGTGTTATGTTCTGGGTTAGGTTTGTGGGTTAGGGATAGTGTTTATGCTTAGGGCACAAGCCCTGTCTGCACTAGGCGTGGGGGTTAGGGGGCTAGAGCTGTCACTGGGAACCCACTCTATCATACGCTGTGTATGGGCCCCTGGGTTTCATGCAGGACACAGTGGCAGAGCCTCATTTCATGCATGGCATGGGAGCATTGTAAGCTTTCTAAACTCTGAGAAAGCAAAAAGTCTGAGAATTAGATTTACAGTTAGAGTTAGGGATGAAGGTCAGTGTCAGAGAGAGGGTGTAGTGTTAGGGGTTAGGGTTAGGGTTAGGGTTAGGTTTAACGGTTACAGTTAGGTTTAGGGTTAAGTTTTAGAGTAGGGTTAAGGTTAGGTGTTAGGGTTTGGTACTGGTTTGGGTTAAGTGTTAGGTTTAGGGTTAAAGATTATGATTACGGTAAGGGTGAAGGGTTAGTGTGAGCGTTAATGGTTATGATTAAGGTTAAGGGTTAGGGTTAGGGTTTAGGGTTAGTGTTAGGGCTTAGATTTAGCCGTTAGTTTAAGGGCAGACGACCTGATTAATCTATGGTGAGACAGGTGCAGGCAGGGTCACCGCAACACCACACCCTTGTACCCTGGGCCTTGGGTTCAGACCTACATGCAGGACTCAGACGGAGCCTCATCCCTCACTGGCATGGCTGTATTGTATGCTTGCTTAACTCTTAGAATGGAAGAAGTGTGAGAATTACGGATAGAGTTAGGTTTAGGTGTTTGTGGTTAGAGTGAGGGTTATGGGTTAGGGATTAGGGGTTAGGGTTAGTGTTAGGGTTAGGGGTTAGGTGTTAGTGTTAGGTTAGGAGCTAGTGTTAGATTTAGGTTTGGGGTTAGTGTTAGGGTTAGGGTTAAGGGATAGGATTAGGGTTCAGGGTTGGGCTAGGGTTAGGGTTAAGTGTTAGGGTCAGGGTTAAGTTTTTAGGGTTAGGGTCAGTGTTAAGGGTTAGGGTCAGGGTTAACGATTAGGGTTAGGTTTAGGGGTTTGGGATAGGGTTAGTGTTAAGGGTATGGTTAGGTTTAGGGTTCAGGGATACGGTTAGCATGAGGGGTTAGGGTTAGGGTTAGTTGTTAGGGTTACTGTTAAGATTATGTCTAGGAGTTAGGGTAAGGGTTAATGTTAGGGTAAAGAGTGAGGGTTAGGTTTTGTTGTTAGGATTAGTATCAGGGTTAAGGGTTAGGGTTAGGGGTTAGGGTTAAGGGTCAAGTGTTAGGGTTATTTTTAGGCATAGGGTGAGGGTTAAGTGTCAGGGTTAAGGTTAGTGTTAGCATTTTTGGTAGGATTAAGGTTAGGTTTCACGGTTTAGAATTAGAGTTAGGGATTAGGTGTTACGGTTATGCTTAGGAGTTAGGTTTAGACTTATGGGATAGGGGTTGTTCTCAGGGTTAGTGTTATTTACTAACGTTAGGATAAGGGGGTAAAGTTACAGATTATTCTCAGGTTTACATGTTAAGGTGAGCAATAGGATCAGGGTTAGGTGTTATGTTCAGGGTTAGGGTTATGGGAGAGGGAGAATATTTATCCTTAGGACACGGGCCCTGTTTGCACTTGGTGGGGGGGGGGGTTTGGGGCCTGGGATTGTCGCCAGGAACCCAGTCTATTGTACGCTGGGTAGGGTCTCCTGGGTTTCATGCAGGACACAGTGTCAGAGCCTCCTTTCACTCATGGCATGGGAGGATTGTAGGCTTTCTAAACTCTGAGAAAGCAAGAAGTCTGAGAATTAGATTTAGGGTTAGGGTTATGGTTAGGGTTAGGGATGCAGGTTAGTGTTAGGGTGAGGGCTTAGGGTTAGGGGTTAGGGTTAGCGTAGGGTTAAAGGTTAGTGTTAGGTTTAACGGTTACATTTAGATTTTGGGTTAAGGTTTAGGGTTAGCGGTTTGGGTTTGGTACAGGGTTTGTTTTATGTGTTAGGTTTACAGTTAAAGATTAGGATTAGGGTTAGGGTTAAGTGTTAGAGTGAGGGTTAATGGTTCGGGTTAAGGTTAAGTGTTAGGGTTAGGGGTTAGGTTTAGGGTTAAGGGTTCGTGTTAGGTTAAGGGTTAGAGTTAAGTGTTATGGTTAGGGTTAGGGGTTAGCTTTAAGGTAAGGTTTTAGAGTTAGTGTTGGGCGTTAGGGTCAGGGCTTAGGTTTATGGTTAAGGGTTAGGGTTAATGTTAAGGATTAGATTTAGCCATTAGTTTAAGGGCACAGGACCTGTTTAATATATGGTGAGACAGGTACGGACAGGGTCGCCGCAACACCACACCATCGTACCCTGGGCTTTGGGCCCAGACCTGCATGCAGGACTCAGGTGGAGTCTCATCTCACGCATGGCATGGCTGTATTGTAGGCTTGCTTAACTCTGAGAATGGAGGAAGTGTGGAATTAGGGTTAGGGTTAGGGTTAGGGGTTTGGGGTTAGGGGTTAGGGTTTGCGTGAGCATTAGGGGTTATGGAATACGGGTAAGGATTAGTGTTAGGGTTAGGGGTTAGGTATTAGGGTTGGGTTAGTGGTTAGTGTTAGATTTAAGTTGGGGGTAGGGTTAGAGTTAGGGTCAGGGTTAAGGGTTAAGGTGAGGGTTAGTTATAATGTTAGGGGTTAGGGATAGGTTTAGGTTTAAGGGTTAGACTTAGGTTTAGGGTTCAGAGTTAGGGTTAGCATTAGGGGGTTAGGGTTAGTGTTAGGTGGTAGGTTAGTGTTAGGGTTAGGTCTAGGCATTAGGGTAAGGGTTAGGGTTAGCGTTAAGACTTGGGGTTAGGTTTAATGGTGAGGATTAAGATTAGGGTTAAGGGTTAGGGTTAGGGTTAGGAGTTAGTGTTAATGGTCAAGGGTTATGGTTATTTTTAGGCATAGCAATGGGGTTATGAGTTAGGTTTAGGGTCAGTGTTAGGGTTGGTAGGATTAAGGTTAGGGTTAGTGGTTTAGAATTAGTGTTAGGGATTAGGTGTTACGGTTATAGCTAGGAGTTAGGGTTAGAATTTTGGGATAGGGTTTGTTCTCAGGGTAAGTGTTATGCATTAACGTTAGGATAAGGGGTTAAAGTTTAGGTTATGGTGAGGTATACATGCTAAGGTGAGCAATAGGATCAGGGTTAGGTGTTATATTCCGGGTCAGAGTTATGGGTTAGGGATAATGTTTATGCTTAGGGCACAAGCCCTGTCTGCACTAGGTGAGGGGGTTAGGGGTCTATAATTGTCACCAGTAGCCCACTCTATCATACACTGCATATGGGCCCCTGGGTTTCATACAGGACACAGTGTCACAGCCTCCTTTCACGGATGGCATGGGAGGATTGTAGGCTTTCTAAACTCTGAGAAAGCAAGAAGTCTGAGAATTAGATTTAGGGTTAGGATTATGGTTAGGGTTAGGGATGAAGGTTAGTGGTAGGGAGAGGGCGTATGATCAGGGGTTAGTATTAGGGTTAGGGTTAAATATTAGTGTTAGGTTTAACGGTCACAGTTAGGTTTAGGGTTAAGTTTTAGGGTGAGGGTTAAGGTTAGGGGTTAGTGTTTGGTACAGGCTTGGGTTAAGTGTTAGGTTTAGGGTTAAAGCTTAGGATTAGGGTTAGGGTTATGGGTTAGTGTGAGGCTTAAAGGTTAGGGTTAAGGTTAAGGGTTAGGGTTAGGGTTTAGGTTTACTGTTAAGGCTTAGATTTAGTGGTTAGTTTAAGGATACAGGACCTGTTTAATCTATGGTTAGATGGGTGCAGACAGGGTCACCGCGACACCACACCCTCGTACCCAGTGCCTTGGGGCCAGACCTACATGCAGGAGTCAGGCGGAGCCTCATTTCACCCATGGCATGACTGTATTGTAGGCTTGCTTGACTCTGAGAATGGAAGAAGTGTGAGAATTAGGGTTAGAGTTAGGGTTAGTGGTTTGGGTTTAGACTGAGTGTTAGGGGTTAGGGATTAGGGGTTAGGGTTAGTATTATGGTTCGGTTAGGGGCTAGGGTTAGATTTAGGGTTGGAGTTAGTGTTAGGGTTAGGGTTAAGGGATAGGATTAGGGTTAAGGGTTGGGCTTAAGGTTAGGGTTCAGTGTTAGGGTTAGGGTTACGTTTTTAGGGTAGGATCACTGCTAAGAGTTAGGATGAGAGGTAATGTTTAGGGTTAGGGTTAGGGGTTAG
The DNA here is from genome assembly GCF_041146395.1 of Eulemur rufifrons. NCBI lineage: Eukaryota > Metazoa > Chordata > Mammalia > Primates > Lemuridae > Eulemur > Eulemur rufifrons. Next base: position 641,135 of record NW_027182825.1, on the reverse strand, counting down.
GGATAGGGTTACTGTTACAGGATATTGGTTAGGTTTAGGGTTCACGGTTAGGGTTAGCCTTAGGGGTTAGGGTTAGGGGTTAGAATTACAGTTAGGGTTAACTCCAGGCATTAGGGTAAGGGTTAGTATTAATGTTAAGACTTAGGGTTAGGTTTTATTTTTAGGATTCAGTTAAGGATTATGGGTTAGGGTTAGTGTTAGGGGTTAGGGTTAATGGTCAAGGATTAGGGTTATTTTTAGGCATTGCTTTAGGGTTAGGGGTTAGGGTTAGTGTTAGCGTTGTTGGTAGGATTAAGGTTAGGTTTAGCGGTTTAGAATTAGGGTTAGGGATTAGGTGTTACGGTTATGGTTAGGAGTTAGGGTTAGACTTACGGGATAGGAGTTGTTCTCAGGGTAAGTGTTATTTACTAACATTAGGCTAAGGGTTTAAAGTTACAGGTTATTCTGAGGTTTACATGTTAAGGTGAGCAATAGGATCAGGGTTAGGTGTTATGTTCAGATTGTCGCCGGGAACCCAGTCTATTGTACGCTGTGTATGTGCCCCTGGGTTTCATGCAGGACACAGTGTCAGAGCCTCCTTTCACGCATGGCATGAGAGGATTGTAGGCTTTCTAAACTCTGAGAAAGCAAGAAGTCTCAGAAATAGATTTAGGGTTAGGATTATGGTTAGGGTTAGCGATGCAGGTTAATGTTAGGGTGAGGGCTTAGGGTTAGGGGTTAGGGGTTAGGGTGAGGGTAGGGTTAAAGGTTAGTGTTAGGTTTAACGGTTACATTTAGGTTTAGGGTTAAAGTTTGGTTAGGGTTAAGGTTAGGGGTTTGGGTTTGGTACAGGGTTTGTTTTATGTGTTAGGTTTAAGGTCAAAGACTAGGATTAGGATTAGGGTTAAGTGTTAGAGTGAGGGTTAACCGTTAGGGTTAAGGTTAAGTGTTAGGGTTAGGGGTTAGGTTTAGGGTTAAGGGTTCGTGTTAGGTTTAGGGTTAGAGTTAAGTGTTATGGTTAGGGTTAGGGGTTAGCTTTAGGATAAGGGTTTAGAGTTAGTGTTGGGCATTAGGTTCAGGGCTTAGGTTTAGGGTTAGGGCTAGTGTTAGGGCTTAGATTTAGCAGTTAAAGGGCACAGGACCTGTTTAATCTATGGTGAGAAGGGTGCGGAATGGGTCGCCGTGACACCACACCATTGTACCCTGGACCTTGGTACCAGACCTACATGCAGGACTCAGGCAGAGCTTCTTCTCATGATGGCATGACTGTATTGTAGGCTTGGTTAACTCTGAGAATGCAAGAAGTGTGACAATTAGGGTTAGTGGTTTGCGGTTAGGGATGAGTGTTTGAGTGAGGGTTAAGCATTAGGGATTAGGATTTAGGGTTAGTGTTACGGTTAGGGGGAGGTGTTAGGGTTGGGTTAGTTGCAAGAGTTAGATTTAGGTTTGGGGTTAGTGTTAGTGTTAGGGTTAGGGGTTAGGGTTAAAGTTAGGGTTAAGGGATAGGATTAGGTTTAAGGGTTAGGCTTAGGGTTAGGATTAAGTGCTAGGTTTAGGGTTAATAGTTAGGTTTAGGGTCAGGATATGGGTTAGGTTCAGGGTGAACAGTTAGGGTTAGGGTTATGGGTTAGTGATAGACTTAGGTTTAAGGATTAGGGTCAGGTTTAGGTTTCAGGGTTAGGGTTAGCATTAGGGGTTAGGGTTGGTTTAGGGGTTAGGGTTACTGTTAGGTTTAGGTCTAGGCGTTAGAGTAAGAGTTAGTGTTAGGGTTAAGAATTATGGTTAGATTTAATTGTTAGGATTAGGATCAGGGTTAACAGTTAGTGTTAGGGTTAGGGGTGAGGGTTAGGGTTAAGGGTTAAGGGTTAGGGTTATTTTTAGGCATAGGTTTAGGGTTAAGGGTCAGGGTTAGTGTTAGGTTTGTTGGTAGGATTAAGGTTAGGGTTAGCGGTTTAGAATTAGGGTTAGGGATTAGGTGTTACGGCTATGGCTAGGAGTTCGGGTTAGAATTATGGGATAGGGATTAGGGTTAGGGCTTAGATTTAGTGGTTAGTTTATGGGCACAGGACTAGTTTATTCTATGTTGAGATTGGTTTGGATAGGGTCGCCGCGACACCACATCATTTTACCCTGTGCCTTGGGCCTAGAGCTACATGCATGACTCAGGTGGAGCTCATCTTTGCCATGGCATGGCTCTATTGTAGGCTTGCTTAACTCTGAGAACAGAAGAAGTGTGGAATTAGTGTTAGGGTTATGGTTAGTGGTTTGGGGTTAGAGTGAGTGTTAGGTGTTAGGGATTAGGGGTTAGGGTTATTATTAGGGTTAGGGGTTAGATGTTAGGGTTGGGTTAGGGGCCAGGGTTAAGTTTAGGGTTGGGGGTAGTGTTAGGGTTAGGGTTATTGTTAAGGGATAGTATTAGGGTTAAAGTTTAGGCTTAGGGTTAGTGTTAAGTGTTAGAGTTAGCATTATGGGTTAGGTTTAAGTTCAGGGTTAAGTGTTAGTGTGAGGATTAACGGTTAGGGTTAGGGTTATGGGTTAGGGATAGGTTTAGGTTAAAGGGTTAGGGTTAGGTTTATGTTTCAGGGTTAGGGGAAGCATTAAGGGTTAGGGTTAGGGTTAGGGTTTAGGTTTACTGTTACGGTAGGTCTAGGCGTTAGGGTAAGGATTAGTGTTAGAGATAAGAGTTAGGGTTAGGTTTAATTGTTAGGATTAGGATCAGGGTTAAGGGTTAGGTTTAGGGTAGGGGTTAGGGTAGGGTTAAGGGTCAAGTGTTAGAGTTATTTTTAGGCATAGTGTTACGGTTAGAAGTTAGGGTTAGGGTTAGTGTTAGGGTTGTTAGTAGGGTTAAGGTTATGGTTAGCAGTTTAGAATTAGGGTTATGTATTAGGTGTTACGGTTATGGCTGGGCATTAGGGTTAGAATTAAGGGAAAGGGGTTGTTCTCAGGGTAAGTGTTATGCATTAACGTAAGGATAAGGGGTTAATGTTAGGGTTACAGTGAGGATTACATGTTAAGGTGAGCAATAGGATCAGGGTTAGGTGTTATGTTCAGGGTTATGGAGATGTGTGAGGGGTATTGTTTATGCTTAGGGCACGGGCCTTGTCTGCACTTGGAGCGGGGGTGAGGATGCTGTGATTATTGCCAAGAACCCACTGTATCATATGCTGGGTATGGGCCCCTGGGTTTCCTGCATGACACTGTGGCAGAGCCTCCTTCTTATATGGCATGGGAAGATTGTAGGCTTTCAAAACTCTTAGAAAGCAAGAAGTCTGAGAATTAGATTTAGGGTTAGGATTATGGTTATGGTTAGGGATGAAGGTTAGTGTTAGGGTGAGGGACTAGGGTTAGGAGTTAGGGGTAGAGTTAGGGTTAAAGGTAAGTGTTAGTTTTAACGGTTACAGTTAGGTTTAGGGTTACGACTTAGTGTTAGGGTTAAGGATAGGGGTTAGGGTTTCATATAGTGTTAGGGTTAAGTGTTAGGTTTAGGGTTAAAGATTAAGATTAGGGTTAGGGTTAAGGGTTAGGGTGAGGGTTAACCGTTAGGTTTAAGGTTAAGCTTTAGGGTTACTGTTTAGGGTTAGGGTTAAGGGTTCTTGTTAGGTTTAGGGTTAGAGTTAAGTGTTATGGTTATGGTTAGGGTTTAGGTTTAGGTTTAGGATTCATGGTTAGGGTCAAGTTTAGTGGTTAGGTTTCGGTTTAGGGTAAGGGTTTAGAGATAGTGCTGGGCATTAAGGTCTGGGTGTCTGTTTATGGTTAGGGGTTAGGGTTAGTGTTAAGTCTTACTTTTAATGGTTATTTTAAGGGAACAGGACTTGTTTAATCTATGGTGGGAAGGGTGCATACAAGGTCGCCATGACACCACACCTTCATACCCTGGGCCTTGGGCCCAGACCTACATGCAGGACTTAGGTGGAGCCTCTTCTCACGCATGGCAAGGCTGTATTTTAGGCTTGGTTAACTCTGAGAATGGAAGAAGTGTTAGAATTAGGTTTAGGGTTAGGGTTAGGGGTTTGGGGTTAGGGGTTAGTGTTTGAGTGAAGGTTATGGGTTAGGTATTAGGGGTTAGGGTTAGTGTCAGGGTTAGGGGTTAGGAGTTAGTGTAGGGTTAGGGGCTAGGGTTAGATTTAGGTTGGGGGTTAGTGTTAGGTTTAGGGTTAGGGGTTAGAGTTAGGGTTAGGATTAAGGGATTGGATTATGGTTAAGGGTTAGGTTTAGGGTTAGGGTTAAGGGTTAGGGTTACGGTTAAGTGTTACGGTTAGTGTCAAGGTTAAGGATTAGAGTCAGGGTTAATGTTTAGGTTTAGGGTTATGGGTTAGGGATAGAGTTAGGGTTAAGGATTCGTGTTAGAGTTAGGTTTAGAGATCAGGGTTAGGTTTAGCATTCGGGGTTAGGGTTAGGTTTAGCCGGTTGGTTTATGGTAAGGGTTAGGTCTAGGCTTTCGTGTAAGGGTTAGTGTTAGGGTTAAGAGTTAGGGTTAGGTTTAATTGTTAGGATTAGGATCAGAGATAAGGGTTAGGGTTATGGTTAGGGGTTATGGTTAGGGTTAAGTGTCAAGTGTTAGGGTTATTTTTAGGTGTTGGGTTAGGGTTAGGGTTTAGGATTAGGGTTACTGTTAGGGTTTTTGTAGGGTTAAGGTTAGGGTTAGCGGTTTAGAGTTAGGGTTAGGGTTTAGGTGTTATGGTTATGGCTAAGCATTAAAGTTAGAATTATGGTATAGGTGTTGTTCTCAGGGTAAGTGTTATGCATTAACGTTATGGAAAGTTGTGATAGTTAGGGTTACGGTGAGGTTTACATGTTAAGGTGAGCAATAGGATCAGTTTTAGGTGTTATGTTCAGGGTTAGGGTTATGGGTGAGCAGTAGCGTTTATCCTTAGGGCACGGGCCCTGTCTGCACTGGGGAGTCTGGGGGTTAGGGAGCTGGGTTTGTCACTGGGAACTCACTCTATAGTATGCTGGGTATGGGCTCCTGGGTTTCATGTAGGACACTGTAGCAGAGCCTCCTTTCACACATGGCATGGGAGCATTGTAGGCTTTCTAAACTCTGAAAAAGCAAGAAGTCTGAGAATTAGATTTAGAGTTAGCATTATGGTTAGGGTTAGGGATGAAGCTTAGTGTTAGGGTGAGGGCTTAGGGTTAAAGTTTGGTGTTAGGTTTAACGGTTATAGTTAGGTTTAGAGTTAAGTTTTAATGTGAGGGTTAGGGTTAGGGGTTAGGTTTTCGTTCAGGGTAAGGGTTAAGTGATTAGCATTAGGGGTAGGGTTAAGGGTTAGTGTGAGGGTTAACAGTTAGGGTTAATGTTAAGGGTTAGGGTTAAGTGTTCGTGTTACAATTAGTGTTAGTGTTAAGTGTTATGGTTAGGGTTAGGGGTTAGGCGTTAGGGTTAGGATTAAGGGTTAAGGTTTAGGGTTATTTTTAGGCATAGGGTTATGATTCGGGGTTAGGTTTAGGGTTACTGTTAGGGTTTTTGATACGGTTAAGGTTAGGGTTAGCACTTTAGAATTAGGGTTAAGGATTAGCTGTTACAGCTATGGCTAGGATTTAGGGTTAGAATTATGGGATAGGGGTTGTTCTCAGGGTACATGTTATGCATTAACGTTAGGAGAATTGGTTAAAGGTAAGGTTACACTGAGGTTTACATTCTAATGGGAGCAATAGGATCAGGGTTAGGTGTTATGTTCAGGGTTCGGGTTATGGTTTAGGGGTAGTGTTTATGCTTAGGGTATGGGTCCTGTCGGCACTAGGCGGGGGGGGGGGAGTTATGGGGCTGGCATTGTCATCGGGAACCCACTCTATTGTACGCAGGGTATGAGCCCCTGGATTTCATGCAGGACACAGTGGCAGAGCCTCCTTTCACCCATGGCTTGGGAGGATTGTAGGCTTTCTAAACTCTGAGAAAGCAAGAAGTCTGAGAATTAGATTTAGTGTTATGATTATGGTTAGTGTCAGGTAGGCACGTTAGTGTTAGGGTGAGGGCTTAGGTTTAGGGGTTAGGTTTAGGGTTAGGGTTAGGGTTAAGGGCTAGTGTGAGGGTTAGCTGTTAGTGTTAAGTTTAAGGGTTTGGGGTAAGGTTTAGGTTTAGGGTTAATGTTTCGTGTTAGGTTTAGGTTTAGAGTTAAGTGCTATGGTTAGGGTTAGGGGTTAGTGTTAGGTTTAGGGTTCATGGTTAGGGTTATGTTTAGAGGTTAGTGCTAGGGGTTAGATTGAGGGTAAGGTTTTACAGTTAGTGTTGGGCGTTAGGTTCAGGGCTTAGGTTTAGGGTTAGTGTTAGGGCTTAGATTTAACGGTTCGTTTAATGGCACAGGACCTGTTTAATCTATGGTGAGAGTGGTGCGGACCGGGTCGCCATGACACAACACCATCGTACCCTGGGCCAAGGGCCCAAACGTACATGCAGAACTCAGGCAGAGCCTGTTCTCACGCATGGCATGCGTATATTGTAGGCTTGCTTAACTCTCAAAATGGAAAAAGTGTGAGAATTATCGTTAGAGTTATGATTAGGGGTTTGGGTTTAGGGATTAGGGTTCGAGTGAGGGTTAGGGGTTAGAGTTTAGGGGTTAGGGTTAGTGTTAGTGTTAGGGGTTAGGTGTTAGGGTTGAATTAGGGGCTAGGGTTAGGTTTCTGGTTGGGGTTAGTGTTAGGGTTAGCGTTAAGGGTTAGGGTTAGGGTTAGGGTTAACAGATAGGACTAGGGTTAAGGGTTAGGCTTAGGGTTAGGGTTAAGGGTTAGGGTTAGGGTTAAGTGTTAGGGTTAGTGTCAGGGTTAAGGGTTAGAGTTAGAGCTATGGGTAAGGGATAGACTTAGGTTTAAGGGTTAGGGTTAGGGTTAGGTTTAGGGTTCAGTGTTAGGGTTAGCATCAGCGGTTACAGTTAAGTTTAGGGGTTAGGGATGCTGTTAGGGTAGGTCTAGGCGTTAGGGTAAAGGTTAGTGTTAGGGTTAAGAGTTAGGGTTAGGTTTAATTGTCAGGATTAGGATCAGGGTTTAGGGTTAGGGTTAGGGGTTAGGGTTAGGGTTAAGTGTCAAGTGTTAGGGTTATTTTTAGGCATTGGGTTAGGGTTAGCGGTGTAGGGTTAGGGTTAGTGTTAGGGATGTTGGTAGAGTTAAGGTTATGGTTAGCGGTTTAGAATTAGGGTTAGGGATTAGATGTTATGGTTATGACTAGGAGTTAGGGTTTGAATTATCAGATAATGTTGGTTCTCAGGGAAAGTGTTATGCACTAACATTAGGATAAGGGGTTAAAGTTATTGTTACAATGAGGTCTATGTGTTAAGGTGATCAATAGGATCAGGGTTAGGTGTTATGTAAGGGATAGGGTTATTGGTGAGTGGTAGTGTTTATGCTTAGGGCACGGGCCCTCTCTGCACTAGGAGAGGGGCTGAGGGGGCTGCGATTGTCGCTGGGAACCCACTCTATCGTACACTGGGTATGGATCCCTCGCTTTCATGCAGGACATTGTGGCAGAGCATCCTTTCACTCATGGCATGGGAGGATTGTAGGCTGTCAAAACTCTGAGAAAGCAAGAAGTCTGAGAACTAGATTTAGGGTTAGGATTATGGTAAGGGTTAGGGATGAAGTTTAGTCTTAGGATGATGGCTTAGGGTTAGGGGTTAGGGTTAGAGTTAGGGTTAAAAGTTAGAGTTAGGTTTAACAGTTACAGTTAGCTTTAGGGTTAAGGTTTAGGGCTAGGGTTAAGGTTAGGGTTTAGGGTTTGGTGCAGGGTTAGGGTTGTTAGGTTTAGGGTTAAAGATTAGGATTAGGGTTAGGGCTAAGGGTTAGTGTGAGGGTTAATGGTTAGGGTTAAGTTTAAGGGTTAGGGTTAGGGGTTAGGGTTAGGGTTAGGCATTTGTGTCAGGTTTAGGGTTAGAGTTAAGTGTTATGGTTAGGGTTAACAGTGAGGGTTAGGTTTAAGTGTTAAGGGTTATGGTTATTTTTAGTTGTAGGTTTAGGATAACGGGTTAGGGTGAGTGGTACTGTTAGGGTTTTTGGTAGGATTAAGGTTAGGTTTAGGCCGGGCGTGGTGGCTCACGCCTGTAATCCTAGCTCTCTGGGAGGCCAAGGTGGGCGGATCGTTTGAGCTCAGGAGTTCGAGACCAGCCTGAGCAAGAGCGAGACCCCATCTCTACTAAAAATAGAAAGAAATTATGGACAGCTAAAAATATATATAGAAAAAATTAGCCGGGCATGATGGTGCATGCCTGTAGTCCCAACTACTCGGGAGGCTGAGACAGGAGGATCCCTTGAGCTCAGGAGTTTGAGGTTGCTGTGAGCTAGGCTGACGCCATGGCACTCACTCTAGCCTGGGCAACAAAGTGAGACTCTGTCTCAAAAAAAAAAAAAAAAAAAAAAAGGTTAGGTTTAGCAGATAAGAATTAGGTTTACGGATTAGCTGTTACAGTTATGGCTAGGGTTTAGGGTTAGAACTATGGGATAGGGCTTGTTCTCAGGGTAAGTTTTATGCATTAACGTTAGGAAGAGTACTTAAAGTTAGGGTTACTGTGAGGTTTACATGTTAAGGTGAGGAATAGGATCAGGGTTCGGTGTTATGTTCAGAATTAGGGTTATGTGTCAGGGGTAGTGTTTATGCATAGATCTCGGGCCCTGTCTGCACTAGGCCGGGGGGTTACGGGGCTGCGATTGTCACTGGGAACACCCTCTATCATATGTTGGGTATGGGCTCCTGGGTTTCATTCAGGACACACTGGCAGAGCCTCCTTTAAGGCATTAGATGAGAGGATTGTAGTCTTTCTATACTCTGAGAAAGCAAGAAGTCTGAGAATTAGATTTAGGGTTAGGAGTATGGTTAGGATTAGGGATGAAGGTTAGTGTGAGGGTGAGGGCTTACAGTTAGGGGTTTGGGTTACAGTTAGGGTTAAAGGTTAGTGTTAGGTTTAACAGTTACAGTTAGGTTTAGGGTTAAGGTTTAGGGTTAAGGTTTAGGGTGAGGCTTAAGATTAGGGGCTACGGTTTGGTACAGGGTAAGGGTTAAGTTTTAGGTTTAGGATTAAAGATTAGGATTAGGGTTAGATTTAAGGGTTAGTGTGAGGGTTAACGGTTAGGGTTAAGGTTAAGGGTTAGGGTTAGTAGTTATGGTTAGGGTTAAGGTTTAGTGTTAGTTTTGTGTTAGAGTTAAATGTTATGGTTAGTGTTAGGTATTAGGGTTTGGGATAAGGGTCAAGGGTTAGCATTATTTTTAGGTGTAGGGTTAGGATTGGGGTAAAGTTTAGGGTTAGTGTTAGGGTTGTTGTTAGGGTTATGGTTAGGTTTAGCGGTTTAGAATTAGGGTTAGGGATTAGGTGTTATGGTTATGGCTAGAAGTTAGAGTTAGAATTATGGGAAAGGGGTTGTTCTCTGGGTAAGTGTTATGCATTAACGTTAGAATAAGGGGTTAAAGTTAAGGTTACGGTGAGGTTTACGTGTTAAGGTGAGCAATAGGATCTAGGTTAAGTGTCATGTTCAGGGTTAGGGTTATGGGTGAGGGTTAGTGTTTATGCTTAGGGCACGGTCCCTGTCTGCACTAGGCAGGGGTTTAGAGGACTGGGATTGTCTCTGGGAACCCATTCTATCGTGCGCTCGGTATGAGTCCCTGGGTTTCATGCAGGACACAATGGCAGAGGCTCCTCTCATGCATGGCATGGGAGGTTTGTAGGATTTCTAATCTCTGAGAAAACAAGAAGTCTGAGAATTAGATTTAAGGTTAGGATTATGGTTAGGGTTAGGGATGAATGTTAGTGTTAGGGTGAGGGCTTAGGTTTAGGGGTTAGGGTTAGGGTTCATGGTTAGGGTTATGTTTAGTGGTTAGGGTTATGATTAAGGGATAGGAATTGGGTTAAGGGTTTGGCTTAGGGCTAGGGTAAAGTGTTAGTATTAGGGTGGAGGGTTAGGGTTAGACTCAGGGTTATGGGTTAGCATGAAGGTTAACCGTTATGGTTAGGGTTATGTGTTAGAGGTAGTGTTTATGCTTATGGCACGGGCCCTGTCTACACTAGGTGTAGGGGTTACGGGGCTAGTATTGTCAATGGGAACCCACTCTATCGTACGCTGTGTATGGGCCCCTGGGTTTCATGCAGGACACAGTTTCAGAGCCTCCTTTCACGCATGGCATGGGAGGATTGTAGGCTTTCTAAACTCTGAGAAAGCAAGAAGTCTCAGAAATAGATTTAGGGTTAGGATTATGGTTAGAGTTAGGGATGCAGGTTAGTGTTAGGGTGAGGGATTAGGGTTACGCGTTAGGGTTAGGGTTAGGGTTAAAGGTTAGTGTTAGGTTTAACGGTTACAGTTAGGTTTAGATTGAGTGTCATCGTTAAGGGTTAGGGTTTGGTACGGGGTAAGGGTTAAGTGTTAGGTTTAGGGTTAAAGATTAGGATTAGGATAAGGGTTAATGGTTAGTATGACGATTAATGGTTAGGGTTAAGGTTAAGTGTTAGGAGTTAGGGTTAGGGTTAAGGGTTCGTGTTAGGTTTAGGTTTAGAGTTAAGGGTAATGGTTAGGCCTGGGGATTAGGGTTAGGTTTAGGGTTCAATGTTAGGGTTACGTTCTTGGGGTTAGGATTAGCATTAAGCAATAGGATTAGGGTAGAGGTTTAGGCTCTGGCTAGGGTAAAGGGTTAGTGTTAGAGTTGAGGGTTAGTGTTAGGGTCAGGGTTAAGGGTTAGGGTGAGGGTTACCGGTTAGGGTTAAGGTTATGGGTTAGGGGTAGTCTTTATGCTTAGGGCACGGGCCCTGTCAGCACTAGGCGGGGGGCTGGGGGTTAGGGGGCTGGAATTGTCGCCAGGAACCCACTCTATCGTACGTTGTGTGTGGGCCCCTGGGTTTCATGCAGGACACAGTGGCAGAGCCTCCTTTCACGCATGGCATGGGAGGATTGTAGGCTTTCTAATCTCTGAGAAAGGAAGAAGTCTGAGAATTAGATTTAGGTTTAGGATTATGGTTAGTGTTAGGGATGAAGTTTAGTGTTAGCGTGAGGGCTTAGAGGTAGGGGTTAGTGTTAGGGTCAGGGTTCAAGTTTAGTGTTAGGTTTAATGGTTACAGTTAGATTTATTGTTAAGTTTTAGTGTTAGGGTTAAGGTTAGGGGTTAGGTTTTGGTACAGGGTAAGGGTTAAGTGTTAGGTTTAGGGTTAAATATTAGGATTAGGGTTAGGATTAAGGGTTAGTGTGAGGGTTAACGGTTAGGGTTAAGGTCAAATGGTAGGGTTAGGGGTAAGGTTTAGTGTTAGGGTTAAGGGGTAGGATTAGGGTTAAGGGTTAGTGTTAGGGTTACGTGTTGGCATTAGGGTTAAGGGTTAGGGTAATTGTTATGGGATAGGGTTAGGGTTAGGGTTAGGTTTAGGTATCAGGGTTAAGTTTAGCATTAGGGGTTTGGGTTAGTATTAGGATTAGGTCTAGGCGTTAGGGTAAGGGTTACTGTTAGGGTTAAGTGGCTTAGGTTTAATTGCTAGGATTAGGATCAGGGTTAAGGGTTAGTGTTAGGGGTTACAGTTAGTGTTAAGAGTCAAAGGTTAGGGTAATTTTTAGGCATAGGTTTAGGGTTAGGGTTTAGGATTAAGGTTAGTGTTAGGGTTTTTGGTAGGATGAAGGTTAGGTTTAGCGGTTTAGAATTAGGGTTAGGGATTAGGTTTTATGGTTATGACTAGCAGTTAAGGTTAGGATTATGGGATAGGGTTTGTTTTCAAGGTAATTGTTATGCACTAATGTTATGATAACGGGTTACAGATAGGATTACTGTGACATTTACGTGTTAAGGTGAGCAATAGGATCAGGTTAGGTGTTATGTTCAGGGTTAGCGTTATGGGTGAGGGGTAGTGTTTATGCTTAGCGCACGGGCCTTGTCTGCACTAGGAGGGAGGCTTAGGGTGCTGGGAATGTCGCCGGGAACCCACTGTATCATACACTGTGTAACCCTAAACTTAAACCCTTACCCTAACGCCCAACACTAACTCTAAACTCTTACCCTAAACCTTACCCCAACCCTAACCTTAACACTTAACTCTAATCCTAAACCTAACACTAACACTTAACCCTAATCCCTAACCCTAAGACTTAAACCTAATCGTAACCCTAACCATTAAACCTAACCCTAAAACTAACCCTTACCCTAATGCCTAGACATAAACCTAACACTAACCTAACACCTAACACTAACACTAACCCCTAATGCTAAACCTAACCCCGAAACCTAAACCTAGCCCTATCCCTAACCCCTAAGCCTAACCCTAACCATTGATGCTGACCCTAACCCTTAACATTAACCCTAACCCTAAACCTTAACCCTGACAATAACACTGAACCCTAGCTATAAGCCCAACGCTTAACCCTAATCCTATCCCTTAATCCTAACCCCTAACCCTAACACTAACCCTAACATGTAATCCCTAACCCCTAACCCACACTCTAACGCTAACCCCTAACCCCAATTCCCTAACTCTACCATAACCCTAATTCTCATACTTCCTCCATTCTCAGAGTTAAGCAAGCCTACAATACAGTCATGCCATGTGTGAGATGAGGTTCCACTTGAGTCCTGCATGTAGGTCTGGGTCGCAGGCCCAGGATACAATGGTGTGGTGTTGGGGTGACCCTGTCTGCACCCCTGTCACCCCTCTCGTAGATTAAACAGGTCTTGTGCCCTTAAACTAACCAGTAAATCTAAGCCCTAACACTAACCCTAACCCTAAAACCTAATCCTAATCCTACACCTAAAAATAACCCTAACCATTAACACTTAACCCTAACCCTAGCTCCTAACAATAACCATAACACTTAACTCTAACTCTAAAGCTAACACAAATGCTTAACCCTAACATTAACACCTAACTCTACTCCTTAACCTTAACCCTAACTGTTAACCCTCATACTAACACTTAATCCTAACCCTAATCCTAATCTTTAACCCTAAACCTAACACTTAAACGTAACCCTGTACCAAACGCAACCCCTAACCCTAAACCTGAACACGAAATCTACTGTAACTGGTCAACGTAACACTAACTTTTAACCCTAACTGTAACCCTATCCCCTAACCCTAAGCCCTCACCCTAACACTAAACTTCATCCCTAACACTAACCATAATCCTAACCTTAAATCTAATTCTCAGACTTCTTGCTTTCTCAGAGTTTAGAAAGCCTACAATCCTCCGATGCCATGCGTGAAAGGAGGCTCTGCCACTGTGTCCTGCAGGAAACCAAGGGACCCATATCCAGCGTACGATGCAGTGGGTTCCCAGCGACAATCCCAGCCTCCGAACCCCCCACCTAGTGAAGACATGGCCTGTGCCCTAAGCATAAACTCTTCCCCTAACCCATTACCCTAACCCTGAACATAACACCTAACCCTGATCCCATTGCTCACCTTAACACATAAACCCCACTGTAACCCTAACTTTAACCCCTTATCCTAATGTTAATGCATAACAGTTAGCCTGAGACAACCCCTATCCCATAATTCTAACCCTAACACCTAGCCATAACTGTAACACCTAATCCCTAACCCTAATTCTAAACCATAACACTAACCTTAACCCTACCAAAAACCCTAACAATAACCCTAACCATAACCCCTAAACCTAACCCTACACCTAAAAAACCCTAACCCTTAACTCTAACGCCTAATCCTAACCATAACACTTAACTCTCACACTAAACCTAACATGAACCCTTAACCCTAACCCTAAACCCTCACCCCAACCCTTAACCTTATCCCTAACCCTTAACCCTGATCCTAATCTTAATAATTAAACCTAACCCTAACTCTTAACCCTAACACTAACCCTTACCCTAACGCCTAGAATTAACACTAACAATAAACCTAACCCCTAACCGTAACCCCTAATGCTAACACTAACCCTGAACCCTAAACCTAACCCTAACCCTAACTCTTAACCCAAACTCTATTCTTAACCAGTAACACTAACCCTAAAGGTTAACCTACACCCTAACACTTAACCCTCACCCTAACCCTAATTCTTAACCGTAACACTTAAACAAAACTCTAAGCCTAACCCTTAACTCTAATACTATCCCTTAACCCTTAACCTAACCCTAACCCCTACCCTAACCCTAACCCCTAACCCTAAACCTAACACTAACCCCAACCCTAAACCTAACCATAGCTGCTTACCCAACCCTAACACCTAACCCTGACCCTAACGCCCAACACTAACTCTAAATCCTTACCATAAACCTAACCCCTAACCCTAACTCTCAACCCTAAAAGTAACCCTAATCAAGAACTGTAAACCTAACCCTAACCCCTAACCCTAACCATAACACTTAACTCTAACCCTAAACCTAACACAAACCCTTAACCCTAAACCTAAATCCTATCCCTAAGCCTTAACCTTGACACTAACTGTTAACCCTCACATGAACCCTTAAAACTAACCCTAATCCTAATCCTTAACCCTAAACTTAACACTTAACCCTAACGTTGTACCAAACCCTAACACCTAACCTTAAGCCTAACCCTAAAATTAACCATAAACCTAACTGTAACGATAAAACCTTACACTAAACTTTAACCCTAACCCCAACCCTAACCCCTAAACCTAAGCTCTCACCCTAACACTAACTTTCATCCCTAATCCTAACCATCTTCCTAACCCTGAATCTAATTCTCAGACTTCTTGCTTTCTCAGAGTTTAGAAAGCCTACAATCCTCCCATGCCATGCGTGAAAGGAGGCTCTGCCACTGGTATTGCATGAAAACCAGGGGCCCATACCCAGCATACCATAGATTGGGTTCCCGGCGACTATTCCAGGCCCCTAACACCCCAGCCTAGTGCAGACAGGTCCTATGCCCTAAGCATAAACACTACCCGTCACCCATAACCCTTACCCTGAACATAACACCGAACCCTGATCCTATTGGTCATCTTAACATGTAAATCTCACCATAAACCTAACTTTTACCCCTTATGCTAACATTAATGCATAACACTTACCCTGAGAACAACCCCTGTCCCATAATTCTAACCTTAGCTCCTAGCAATAGCTCTAACACCTAATCCCTAACCCTAATTCTAAAGTGCTAAACCTAACGTTAACCCTACCAACAACCCTAATACTAACCCTAACCCTAAACCCCAATCCTAACCTTATGCCTAAAAATAACACTTAAACCTTAACCCTAACCCCTAACCATAAATATAACACTTAACTCTAACCCTAAACCCAACATAAACACTTAACCCTAACCTTAACCCCTAACCATAACCCTTAACCTTAACCCTAACCGTTAACCCTCACACTAACCCTTAATCCTAACCCTAATCCTAATTTTTAATCCTAAACCTAACACTTAACCCTATCCCTGTACTAAACTCTAACCCCTAAACTTAACCCTAACACTAAACCTTAACCCTAAACCTAACTGTAACTATTAAACCTAACACTAACCTTTAATCCTAACTCTAACCCTAACCCCTAACTCTAAGCCCTCACCCTAACACTAACCTTGATCCGTAACCATAACCATAATCCTAACCCTAAATCTAATTCTCACACTTCATGCTCTCTCAGTTTAGAAAGCCTACAATCCTCCCATGCCATGCGTGAAAAGAGGTTCTGCCACTGTGTCCTGCATAAAACCCAGGGGCCCATATCCAGGGTACAATAGAGTGCATTCCCAGTGAGAGTCACAGCTCCCAAACTTCCCAGCATAGAAAAGACAGGGCCCATGCCCTAATCATAAACACTACCCTGCACCCATAAACCTAACCCTGGACATAACACCTAACCCTGATCCTATTGCTCACCTTAACATGTAAACCTCACTGTATCCCTAAATTTAACCCCTTATCCTAATGTTAATGCATAACACTCTCCCACAGAACAACCGTTATCCCTTAATTCTAACCCTAATCGCCAGCCATAGACGTAACACCTAATAGGTAACCCTAATTCTAAACCACTAACCCTAACCTTAACCCTGCCAACAACCCTAACACTAACCCTAATCCTAACTGCTAACCATAACCCTGTGCCTAAAAATAACACTAATCCTTGACACTTAACCCTAACCCTAACCCCTAACCCTAAACCTAACCGTTAACCCTGATCCTAGTCCTAACAATTAAACCTAACCCTAACTCATAACCCTAACACTAACCCTTATCCTAACGCCTAGACTTAACCCTAACAGTAACCCTAACCCCCAACCCTAACACTAAGTCCTATGGTAATCCTAACCCTGAACCCTAAACCTCACCCTAACTCTTGACCCTAACTCTATCCCTAACCAATAACCGTAACCCTGACAATTAACCTGCATCCTAATGGTTAACCCTGACCCTAAACCTAAAACTTAACCCTAACACTTAACCCTAACCCGAACCGTAACCCTTAACCCTAATCCTATCCCTTAACCCTAACCCTAACCCTAACACCTAATGCTAACCCTAACACTAACCCCAAACCTAAACCTAACCCTAGCCCCTAATCCAACACTAACACCTATCTGTTAACCATAACATTAACCCTAACCCCTAAAACCTAACCCCTAACCCTCACTCAAACCCTAAGCCCAAATCACAAACCCCTAACCCAAAACCTAACTCTAATTATCACACTTCTTCCTTTCTCAGAGTCAAAGAAGCCCACAATACAGCCATGCCATGTGTGAGATGAGGCTCCCCATGAGTCCTGCATGTAGGTGTGAGCCCAAGGCCCAGGGTACGACGGTGTGGTGTTGCAGCGACCCTCTCTGCGCCCCCTTCACCATATATTAAACACGTCCTGTGCCTTTAAACTAACCTCTAAATCTAAGCCCTAACACTAACCCTAACCCCTGAACCTAACCCTAAGCCTTCACCATAACGCCCAACACTAACTCTAAACCCTTACCCTAAAAAAACCCCTAACCCTAACCTTAACCCTAACCCCTAAACATAACTGTAACCATGAATCTTAAATATAAGCCTAACCCCTAACCATAACCATAACACTTAACTGTAACCCTAAACCTAACATGAACCCTTAACCCTAACCCTAACGCTTAACCTTAAACCTAACTGTTAACCCTCACACTAACCCTTAAACCTAACCCTAATCCTAATCTTTTACCCTAAATCTATCACTTAAACCTAACCCTGTACCAAACCCTAACCTCTAACCTTAACCCTCCCCTAAAGCATAACCCTAAACCTAACTGTAACTGATAAACCTAACACTAACCTCTAACACCTAGGGTTAGAGTTAGGGTTAAAAGTTAGTGTTAGGTTTAACAGTTACAGTTACGTTTAGGGTTTCGGTTTAGGGTTAGGGTTAAAGTTAGTGGCTAGGATTTTGTACAGGGTTAGGGTTACGTGTTACTTTTAGGTTTAAAGATTAGGATTAGGGTTAGGGTCTAAGGTTAGTGTGAGAGTTATTGGTTAGGTTTAAGTTTCTAGGTTAGGGATAGGGTTAAGTTTTCGTGTTAGGTTTAGGGTTAGATTTAAGTGTTATGTTCAGTGTTAGGGGTTAAGGGTTAGGGTTATTTTGAGGCATAGTGTTAGAATTAGGGGTTAGGGTTAGGTTTACTGTTAGGGTTTTTGGTAGGGTTAATGTTAGGTTTACCAGTTTAGAATTAGGGTTAGGGATTAGCTTTTAAGGTTATGGCTAGGTTTTAGGGTTAGAATTATGGGATAGGGGTTGTTCTCAGGGTAAGTGTTATGTATTAACATTAGGATAAGGGGTTAAAGTTAGGGTTGCGGTGAGGTTTACATTCTAAGGTGAGCAATAGGATCAGGTTTAGGTGTTATGTTCATTGTTAGGGTTATGGGTTAGGGGTAGTGTTTATGCTTAGGACATGGGCCCTGTCTGCACTATGCGAGGTGGTTAGAGGGCTAGGATTGTAGCCGGGAACCCACTCTATCGTACCCTGGGTATCGGCCCCTGGTTTTCATGCAGGCCACAGTGGCAAAGCTTCCTTTCACGCATGACATGGGAGGAATGTAGTCTTTCTAAACTCTGAGAAAGCAAGAAATCTGAGATTTAGATTTAGGGTTAGGATTATGGTTAGGGTTAGGGATGAAGGATAGTGTTAGGGTCAGCACTTAGGGTTAGGGGCTAGGGTTAAAGTTAGGGTTAAAGGTTAGCGTTAGGTTTAATGGTTACACTTAGGTTTAGGTTAAAGTTTAAGGTTAGGGTTAAAGTTAATGGCTAGGGTTTGGTACACGGTTAGGGTTGAGTGTTAGAGTTAGGCTTAAAGATCAGGATTAGGGTTAGGGTTAAGGGTTAGTGTGAGGGTTAACTGTTCGGGTTAAGGATAAGGGTTAGGGTTAGGATTATTTTTAGGCATTGGTTTGGATTAGGGGTTAGGTTTAGGGTTGTTTGCAGGGTTAATGTTACGGTTAGCGGTTTAAAATTAGGGTTAGGGATTAGGTGTTATGGTTATGGCTAGGAGTTAGGCTTAGAATTATTGGATAGGGGTTACTCTCAGGGTAAGTGTTGTGCATTAACGTTAGGATAAGGGGTTAAAGTTAAGGTTACGGTGAGGTTTACATGGTAAGGTGAGGAATAGGATTAGGGTTAGGTGTTATGTTCTTGGTTAGGGTTATGGGAGAGGGGTAGTGTTTATGCCCAGGGAACGGGCCCTTTCTGCACTAGGCCAGGTGGTTAGGGGTCTAGGACTGTCACCGGGATCCCACTCTATCGTACACTGGGTAGGGGTCCCTGAGTTTCATGCAGGACACAGTGGCAGAGACTCCTTTCACGCATGGTATGGGAGGATAGTAGGCTTTATAAACTCTGAGAAAGCAAGAAGTCTGAGAATTAGATTTAGGGTTAGGATTATGGTTAGGGTTATGGATGAAGTTTAGTGTTATGTTTAGGGCTTAGATTTAGGGGTTATGGTTAGGGCCAGTGTTAAAGTTTAGTGTTAGGTTTAATGGTTACAGTTAGGTTTAGGGTTAAGTTTTAGGGTTAGGGTTAAGTTTAGGGGTTAGGGTTTGGTTCAGGGTAAGGGTTAAGTGTTAGCTTTAGGGTTAAAGATTAGGATTAGATTTTGGTTTATTGTTAGTGTGAGGGTTAACGGTTAGGGTTAAGGTTAATTGTTATGGTTAGGGTTTAGTGTTAGGGTTCAGGGTTCGTGTTAGGTTTAGGGTTAGAGTTAAGTGCTATGGTTAGGGTTAGGGTTTAGTGTTAGGTTTAGGGGTCATGGTTAGGGTTAGGGTTAGGGGTTGGTGTTAAGGGGTAGGTTTAGTGTAAGGCTTTAGATTTAGTGCTGGGCGTTAGACTCAGGGATTAGGTTTAAGGTTGGGGTTATGGTTAGTTTTAGGGCTGAGATTTAGCGGTTAGTTTAAGAGCACAGGACCTGTTTAATCTATGGGGAGAGGGGTGCAGACAGGGTCACCGCAACACTACACCATTTATTCCTGGGTCTTGGGGCCAGACTTAAATGCAGGACTCCGGCAGACCCACTTCAAACCCATTTCATGGCTGTATTGTAGCCTTGCTGAAGTCTGAGAATGGAGAAGTGTGAGAATTAGGGTTATGGTTAGGGTTAGGGGTTTGGGGCTTGGGGTTAGGGTTCGAGTGAGGGGTAGGGGTTAGGGGTTAGGGATTAGGTGTTAGGGTTAGTGTTAGTGGTAGGGGTTAGGTGTTAGGGTTGGGTTAGAGCCTACAGTTATGTTTAGGGTGGGGGTTAGTTCTAGGGTTAGGGTGACGGTTCATGGTGAGGGTTAGGGTTATGTGTTACGGATAGAGTTAGGCTTAAGGGTTAGGGTTAGGGTTAAGTCTAGGGTTAGCATTAGGGGTTTGGGTCAGGGGTTAGGGTTACTGTTAGGGTTACGGTTAATGTCAGGGTTAGGTTTAAATGTTAGGACTAGGTTCGGGGTTAAGGATTAGGTTTAAGGTTAGCATTTAATGTAGAGTTAAGGGTCAATTTTTAGGGTTATTTTTAGGCATAGGGTTAGGGTTAGGGGTTAAGGTTAAGGTTAGTGTTAAGGTTGTTGTGAAGGTTAAGGTTATGGTTAGCAGTTTAGAATTAGGGTTATGGATTAAGTGTTATGGTAATGGCTAGGAGTTAGGGTTAGAATTAAGGGATAGGGGTTGCACTTAGGGTAATTGTTATGCATTAACGTTAGGATAAGGGGTTAAAGTTAGGGTTACAGTGAGGTTTACGTAGTAAAGTGAGCAATAGGATCAGGGTTAGGTGTTATGCTCAGGGTTAGGGCTGTGGTTGAGGGGTAGTGTTTATGCTTAGGGCATGGGCCCTGTCTGTATTAGGTGGGGGGCTTAGGGGGCTGTGATTGTCGCTGGAAACACACTCTATCATACGCTGGTATGGGCCCCTGGGTTTCATGCAGGACACAGTGGCAGAGCCTCCTTCCCGCATGGCATGGGAGGATTGTAGGTGTTCAAATCTCTGAGAAAGCAAGAAGTCTGAGAATTAGATTTAGGGTTAGGATTATGGTTATATTTTGTGATGAAGTTTAGTGTTAGGGTGAGGGCTTAGGGTTAGGGGTTAGAGTTAGGGTCAGGGTTAAAGTTTAGTGTTAGGTTTAATGGTTCCAGTTAGGTTAGGATTAAGTTTTAGGTTTAGGGTTAAGGTTAGGGGTTGCGGTTTGGTATAGGGTAAGGATTAAGTGTTAGGTTTAGGGTTAAAGATTAAGATTAGGGTTAGGTTTAAGGGTTAGTGTGAGGGTTAATGTTTAGGGTTAAGGTTACTAGTTAGGGTTAGGGTTCAGGGATAGGGTTAAGGGTTCGTGTTAGGTTTAGGGTTAGAGTTAAGTGTTATGGTTAGGGTTAGGGGTTAGGGTTAGGTGTAGGGATCATGTTTTGGGTTATGTTTAGGGGTTACATTAGGCGTTAGGTTTATGGCATGTGTTTAGAGTTATTGATGAGCGTTAGGGTCAGGGCTTAGGATTAGATTTAGGGGTTAGTTTTAGTGTTAGGGCTTAGATTTAGCGGTTAGTTTATGGGCACAGGGCCTGTTTAATCTATGGTGATAGGGGTGCGAACAGGGTCACTGTGACACCACAGCATCGTACCCTGGGCCTTGGGCCCGGACCGACATGCAGGTTTCAGGTGGAGCCTCATCTCATGCATGGCTTGCCAGTATTTTAGGCTTGCTTAACTCTGAGAATGGAAGAAGTGTGAGAATTACGGTTAGGGTACGGGTTTGTGGTTAGGGGTTAGGGTTAGAGTCAAGGGTAGGGGTGATGGATTAGGGGTTAGGATATGTGTTAGGCTTAGGGGATAAGTGTTAAGGTTGGGTTGTGGGCTAGGCGTAGGTTTAGTGTTGGGGTTAGTGTTAGGGTTAGGGATAGGGGTTAGGGTTAGGGTTAAGGGATAGGATTAGGGTTAAGGTTAGGGTTAGGGTTAAGGGTTAGGTTTAGGGTTAGGTGATAGGTTTAGGGTTAAGGTTATGTTTAGGGTTCAGGGTTAGGGTTAGCATTAGGGTTCAGGGTTAGTATTAGGGTTAGGTCTAGGCTTTAGAGTGAGAATTAGTGTTAGGGTTGAGTTAGAGTTAGGTTTAATTGTTAGGATTAGGATCAGGGTTAAGGGTTAGGGTTAGGGCTAGGGGTAGGGTTATTTTTTAGGCATAGGGTTAGGGTTAGTGTTTAGGATTTAGGGTTAGGGTTAGGGTTGTTGGTAGGGTTAAGGTTAGGGTTAGCGGTTTAGAATTAGGGTTAGGGATTAGGTGTTACGGTTATGGGTAAATGTTAGGTTTAGAATTATGGAATAGGGCTTGTTATTAAGGAAAGTGTTATGCATTAACTTTCACAAAAGGGGTTAAAGTTAGGATTATGGTGAGGTTTTTGTGTGAAGGTGAGCAATAGAGTCAGAGTTAGGTATTATGTTCAGGGTTAGCGTTATGGGTGAGGGGTAGCATAATGCTTAGGGCACTGGCCCTGTCTGCACTAGGAGCGGTGTTTAGGAGGCTGTAATTGTCGCTGGGAACCCACTCTGTCATACGCTTTGTAACCCTAAAGCTAAACCCTGACCCTAATGCCCAACACGAACTCTATGCCGTTACCCTAAACCTAAAAACTAACCCTAACCATGACACTTAGCTCTAACCCTAAACCTAACACAAAGCCTGAACCTTAAGCCCTAACCCTAACTGTAACCCTTAACCCTAATCGTAAGCCTAACTATTAAACCTATCCCTAACTCTTAACCCTAACACTAACATAACAGCTAACACTAACCCTAACCCACTAATGCTAACCTTAACACTGAACCCTAAACCTAACCCTAACCCTAACACTATCCCTAACCCCAACCCTAACCCTATCCCTAAGCCAAAGCGTTAACCCTAATCGTATTCCTTAACCCTAATCCTAACCCTAACCACTAACCCTAACACTAACACTAACCCCAACACTAAACCTAACCCTAGCCCCTAACCCCACCCTAACGCCTAACCACTAACCCTAACACTAACCCTAACCCCTAATCCCTCTCCCCTAACACACAGTCTAAACTTAACCCTTAACTGCAAACCCCTAACCCTACCATAACCCTAATTCTCAGACTTCCTCCATTATCAGAGTTAAGCAAGCCTACAATATAGCCATGCCATGCATGAGATGAGGCTCCCCTTGAGTCCTGCATGTAGGTCTGGGTCCAGGCACAGGGTATGATGGAGTGGTGTCGCAGTGACCCTGTCTGCACCCCTCTTACTATAGATTAAAAGGGTCCTGTGCCCTTAAACTAACCACTAAATCTAAGCCCTAACACTAACCCTAACCCGTAACTCTAAAACTAAGCCCTGACCCTAATGCCCAACACTGACTCTATACCCTTACACTAAACCTAACCCCTAAGCCCAACCCTAACCCCTAAAAGTAATCCTAACCGTGAACCCAAAACCTAACCCTAACCCCTAATCCTAACCATAACACTTAACTCTAACTCTAAAACTAACATGAACCCTTAATCTTAATCCTAACCCCTAACCCTAACCCTTAACCTTAACACTAAAAGTTAACCCTCACATTAACCCTTAACCCTAACTCTAATCCTAATCTTTAACCCTAAACCTAACACTTAAACCTAACCCTGTACCAAAGCCTAACCCCTAACCTTAATCCTAACTCTAAACATTAACACTAAACCTAACTGTAACCGGTCAACCTAACACTAACCTTTATCCCTAACCCTAACGCGAACTCCAAAACCTAAGCCCTCACCCTAACACTAACCTTCATCCCTAACCCTAACCATAATACGAACCCTATATCTTATTCTCAGAGTACTTGCTTTCTCAGAGATTAGATAGCCTACATTCCTCTCATGCCATTCATGAAAGGAGGCTCTGCCACTGTGTCCTGCATGAAACCCAGGGGCCCATACCCAGTGTATGATAGAGTGGGTTCCCGGCGACAATCCCAGCCCCCTAACCCACCTGCCTAGTGCACACAAGGCCCATGCCCTAAGCATAAACACTAACCCTCAACCATAACCCTAACTCTGAACATAACACATAACCCAGGTCATATTGCTCATCTTAACATGTAAACCTCAGCGAAACATTAACTTTAACCCCTTATCCAAACATTAATGCATAACACTTACGCTGAGAACATCTACAATCCGATAAGTCTAACCCTAACTCCTAGCCATAACCGTAACACCTAATCCCTAACCTTAATTCTAAACCAGTAAACCTAACCTAAACCCTACCAACAACCCTAACCCTAACCCTTAACCCTAACACCTAACCCTAACCATAACACTTAATCTAACGCTAAATCCAACACGAACCCTTAACACTAATACCAACTCCTAAATCTAACCCTTAACGTTAACACTAAACCTTAACCCTCACACTCACCCTTAACCCTAACACTAATCCTAATCTTTTACCCTAAACCTAACACTTAACGCTAGCCCTGTCCCAAACCCTAACTGCTAACCTTAATCTTAACCCTAAAACTTAACTCTAAACTTGACTGTAACAGTTAAACCTAACACTAAACTTTAACCCTAACTCTAACCCTAACCCCTAAACCTAAGCCCTCACCCTAACACTAACCTTCATCGCTAACCCTGACCATAATCCTAACCTTATATCTAGTTCTCAGACTTCTTGCTTTCTCAGAGTTTCGAAAGCCTACAATCCTCCCATGCCATGCGTGAAAGGAGGCTCTGCCACTGTGTCCTGCATGAAACCCAGGAGCCCATACCCAGCGTATGATAGATGGGGTTCCCGGCGACATTCTCAGACCACTAACCCCCCCGCCTAGTGCAGACAGGGCGTGTGTGCTAAGCATAAACTCTACCCCTCACCCATAACCCTTACCCTGAACATAACACCTAACCCTGCTCCTAATGCTCACCTTAAAACGTAAACATTACGGTTACCCTAATTTTAACCCCTTATCCTAAATTTAGTGCGTAACACTTACTGTGAGAACAACCCCATCCCTTAATTCTAACCTTGAATCCTAGCCATAACTGTAACACCTAATCCCGAACCCTAATTCTAAACCTCTACCCCTAACCTTAACCCTACCAACAACACTAACCCTAACCCTAACACCTAACTCTAACCCTTAACCATGATCCTAATCCTAACAAACCTAACCCTAACTCTGAACCCTAAACCTAACCCTTATCATAATGCCTAGACCAAAGCCTAGCAATAACCCTAACCCCTAACCCTAACCCTAACCCCTAATGCTAACCCTAACCCTGAACACTAAACCTAACCCTAACCCTTAACCTTAACCCTATCGCTAAACCCTAACCCTAACACTTACCGATAAACATCACCCTAACCCTAATCCTAACCTTTAACCCTAAACCTAACACTTAACCCTAACCCTGTACCAAACCCTAAACCCTAACCTTAACTCTAGCAATAAAACTTAACCATAAACATAACTGTAACCATTAAAACTAATACAAACCTTTAACCCTATCTCTAAACCTAACACCTAAACCTAAGCACTCACCCTAACACTAACCTTCATCCCTAACTCTAAACATAATCGTAACCCTAAATCTAATTCTGAGACTTCTTGCTTTCTCAGAGTTTGAAAAGCCTACAATGCAACCATGCCATTCGTGAAACGAGGCTCTGCCACTGTATCCTTCATGAAACCCAAGGGCCAATACCTACCATATGATAGAGTGGTTTCCCCGTGACAACTGCAACCCCCTAACCCCCTCGCCTAGTGCAGACAGGGACCGTGCCCTAATCATAAACCCTACCCCTCACCCATAACCTTAACCCTGAACATAACACCTAACCCTGATCCTATTGCTCCTTTTAACATGTAAATATCACCGTAACCCTAACTTGAACGTCTTATCCTAACGTTAATGCATAACACTTACCTTGAGAACAATCCCTATCCCCTAATTCTAAAACTAACTCATAGCCGTAACGATAACACCTAATCTGTAACCCTAATTCTAAACTGCTAAACCTAACCTTAACCCTAGCAACAACCCTAACACTAACCCTAACCCTAACCAATAATTCTAATCCTATGCCTAAAACTAACCCTAACCCTTAAGCCTTAACCCTAAACCTAACACCTAACACCAACCATAACACTTAACTCTAATGGTAAACCTAACATGAACCCTTAATCCTAACACCTAACCCTAACCCTTAACATTAACCCTTACTGTTACCCCTCACACTAACCCTTAAACCTCACCCTAATCCTAATCTTTAACCATAAACCTAACACTGAAACCTAACCCTGTACCAAACCCTAGCACCTAAACTTAACCCTCACCTTAAAACTTACCCATAAACCTAACTGTAACCCTTACACCTAACACTAACCTTTAACCCTAACTCTAACCCTAAGGCCTCATCCTAAAACTAACCTTCATCCCTAACCCTAACCGTAATCCTAACCCTAAAAGGTAACCTTAAACCTAAATGTAACCGGTCAAGCTAACACTAACATTTTACCCTAAACCTAACCATAATCCCTAACTCTAAGCCCTCATTCTAACACTAACATTCATCGCTAACCCTAACCATAATCCTAACCCTAAATCTAATTCTCAGACATCTTGCTTTCTCAGAGTTTAGAAAGCCTACAATCCTGCCATACCATGCGTGAAAAGTGGGTTTGCCACTGTGTCCTGCATGAAACCCAGGGGCCCATACCAAGCAAATGATATAGTGTGTTCCTTGCAACAATCCCAGCCCCCTAAACCCCCAGCCTGGTGCAGACAGGGCCCATGCCCTAAGCATAAACACTACCCCTCACCCATAACCCTAACCCTGAACATAACACCTAACCCTTATCCTATTGCTGATCTTAACATGTAAACCCCACCGTAACCCTAACTTTAACCCCTTATCCAAACGTTAATGCATAACACTTATGCTAAGAACAAACCCTCTCACATGGTTCTAACCCTAACTCCTAGCCATAACCGTAACACCTAATCCCTAACCCTGATTCTAAACCACTAACCCTAACCTTAACCCTACCAACAACCTTAACACTAACCCTAATCCTAACCCCTCATCCTAACCCTACACCTAAAAATAACCCTAACCCTTAACACTTAACCATAACCCTAAAACCATAAATCCAACACGAACCCTTAACCCTAACCCTAAACACTAACCATAACACTTAATATTAACAATAACCATTAACCCTCACATTAACGCTTAACCCTAACCCTAATCCTAATTTTGAACCCTAATGCTAAGTCTTAACCCTAACCCTGTACCAAACCCTAACCCCTAACGTTAACCCTAACCTTAAGCCTTAACCCTAAACCTAACTGTAATCATTAAAACTAACACTGTACTTTAACCTGAATACTAACCTTAACCCCTACCCTAAGCCCTCACCTACGACTAAACTTCATCACTAACCCTAACCATAGTGCTAACCCTAAATCTAATTCTCAGACTTCTTGCTTTCTCAGAGTTTAGAAAGCCTACAATCCTCCCATGCCATGCGTGAAAGGAGGCTCAGCTACTGTGTTCTGCCTGAAACCCAGGGGCCCATAACCAGCATACGATAGAGTGGGTTCCCGGAGACAATCCCAGCCTCCTAATCCCCCCGCCTAGTGCAGACAGGGCCCTTGTACTACGCATAAAAACTACCCCTAATCCATAACTCTAACCCTGAGCGTAACACCCAACTCTGATCCCATTGCTCATCTTAACATGTAAACCTCACCATAACCCTAGCTTTAACCCCTTATCCTAATGTTAATGCATAACACTTACCCTGAGAACACCCCTATCTCATAATTCTAACTTTAACTACCAGCCATAACTGTAATACCTAATTCCTAATTCTCAACCGGTAACCCTAACCTTAACCCTACCAACAACACTAACACTAACAATAACCCTAACCACTTATCTTAACCTAAAAATAGTCTATGCCTAAAAATATCCCTAACCCTTAACCCTTAACCCTAACCTCTAAACCTAACCAAAAATTGGCCCTGTCTGCACTAGGCAGGGAGGTTAGGGGCTGCGATTGTCACCGGCAACCCACTCTATTGTACGCTGGGTATGGGCCCCTGGTTTCATGCAGGACACAGTGGAAGAGCCTCCTTTCACGAATGGCATGAGAGGACTGTAGGCTTTCTAAACTCTGAGAAAGGAAAAAGTCTGAGAATTAGATTTAGTGTTACGATTATGGTTACTGTAATGGATGAAGGTTAGTGTTAGGGTGAGGGCTTAGGGTTAGGGGTTATGGTTATGGTTATGGTTAAAGGTTAGTGTTAGGTTTAATGGTTACAGTTAGGTTTAGGTTTAAGGTTTAGTGTTAGGGTTTAGGGTTTGGTACAGGGTTAAGGTTAAGTGTTAGGTTTAGGGTTAAAGATTAGGATTAGGGTTAGGGTTAAGGGTTAGTGTGAGGGTTAACGGTTAGGGTTAACATTAAAGGATGGTGTTAGGGGTTAGGGGTTAGGGTTAGGGTTAAGGGTTCGTTTTAGGTTTAGGGTTAGAGTTAAGTGTTATGGTTAGGGTTAGGCATTAGGGTTAGGGTTAAAGGTTAAGGGTTATGGTTATTTTTAGACATAGGGTTAGGATTAGGGTTAGGGTTAGGGGTTGTGGTAGGGTTAAGGTTAGGGTTAATGGTTTAGAATTATTGTTAGGGTTCAGGTGTTACGGTTTTGGCTAGGAGTTAGGGATAGAATTAAGGGATGGGGTGGTTCACAGGGTAAGTGTTATGCATTAGCATTAGGATAAGGGGTTAAAATTAGGGTTATGGTGAGGTTTATGTTTTAATGTGAGCAATAGGATCAGGGTTAGGTGTTTTGCTAAGGGTTAGGGTTATGGATGAGGGTTAGCATTTATGCTTAGGGCATGAGCCCTGTCTGCATTAGGCGGGGGGGTAAGGGGGCTGCGATTGTCGCTGGGACCACACTCTAATATGCACTGGTATGGGCCCCTAGTTTTCATGCAGGACACAGTAGCACAGCCTCCTTTCACTCATGGCATGGGATGAATGTAGGCTTTCTGAACTCCGAGAAAGCAAGAAGTCTGAGAATTAGATTTAGGGTTAGGATTATGGTTATGGTTATGGATCAAGGTTAGTTTTAGGGTGAGAGCTTAGTTTTAGGGGTTAGAGTTAGAGTTAGTGTTAAATGTTAGCGTTAGTTTTATCGGTTACAGTTAGGTTTAGGGTTAAGTTTTAGGGTTAGGGTGAAAGTTAGGCGTTAGGGTTTGGTATAGTGTTAGGGTTAAGTGTTAGGTTCAGGCCTAAATATTAGGATTAGGGTTAGGGTTAAGGGTTAGTGTGAGGGTTAACCGTTAGGTTTAAGGTTTACGGTTAGGGTTCCTGGGCACGTATAGGGTTAAAGTTTCGTGTTATGTTCAGGGTTAGAGTTAACTGTTATGATTAGGGTTAGGGGTTAGGGTTAGGTTTAGGGTTTATGTTTAGGGTAATTTTTAGGGGTTACTTTAGGGGTTAGGTTTAGAACATGGGTTTAGAGTTAGTGTTGGGTGTTAGGGTCAGGGCTTGGGTTTAGAGTTAGTTGTTAGGGTTAATGTTTGGGCTTAGATTTAGTGGTTAGTTTAAGGGCACCGGGCCTGTTTAATCTATGATGAGAGGGGTGCAGTCAGGGTCACCGTGACACCACACCATCGTACCCTGGGCCTTGGGCCCAGACCTACATGCAGGACTCAGGCAGAATCTCATCTGACGCATTGCTTGGCTGTATTTTAGGCTTGCTTAACTCAGAGAAAGGAAGAAGTGTGAGAATTAGGGTTAGGGTTAGGGGTTTGTGGTTAGGGGTCAGGGTTACAGTTAGGGTTCAGGTTTAGGGATTAGGGGTTAGGGTAAGTGTTAGGGTTAGGGCTTAAGTGTTAGAGTTGGGTTTGGGGCTTGGCTTAGGTTTAGGAATGGTTAGGGTTAGGGTTAGGGATAGGGGTTAGGGTTAGGGTTAAGGGATAGGATTCGGGTTAAGGGTTAGGGTTAGGGTTAAGGGTTAGCGTTAGGGTTAAGGGTTAGGGTTATGGGATAGGGTTAGGATTAGGGTTAGGGTGAGGGTTCAGGGTTAGGGTTAGCATTAGGGTCTAGGGTTAGTATTAAGGTTGGGCTAGGCATTAGGGTAAGGGTTATTATTAGGGTTAAGAATTAGGGTTAGGTTTAAGTGTTAGGATTAGGATCAGGGTTAAGGGTTAGGGTTAGGGTTACTTTTAGGGGTTAGGTTTAGGGTTAAGTGTTAAGAGTTAGGCTTATTTGTCGGTGTAGGGTTAGGATGAGGTTTAGGGTTAGGGATAGTGTTAGGGTTGTTGGCAGGGTTAAGTTTAGGTTTAGAGGTTTAGAATTAGGATTCGGGATAAAGTACTACACTTATGGCTAGAATTATGGGATAGGGGTTGTTATTAGGGTAAGTGTTATGCATTAACGTTAGGATAATCGGTTAAAGTTAGGGTTCCGGTCAGGTTTACATGTGAAGATGAGCAATAGGATCAGAGTTAGGCATTGTGTTCAGGTTTAGCATTATGGGTGAGGGGTAGTGTTTATGCTTAGGGCACGGGCCCTGTCTGTACGAGGAGGGGGGTTTAGGGGGCTGGGATTGTCACCGGGAACCTACTTTATCATACGCTGTGTAACCCTAAACCTAAACCCTGACCATAACGCCGAACACTAACTATAACCTCTTACCTTAAACCTACCCCCTAAGCCCAACACTAACCCCTAAAAGTAACCCTAACAATGAACCCTAAACCTAACTTTAACCCCTAACCCTAACCATAACACTTAACTCTAACACTAAACCTAACACAAACACTTAATCCTAACCCTAAACCCTAACCCTTACGCTTAACCTTAACCCTAACCATTAACCCTCACAATAACCATTTACCCTAATCCTAATCTTTAACCCTAAACCTAACACTTAAACCTAAACCTGTACCAAACCCTAACCCCTAACCTTAACGCTAACCCTAAACCTTAAACCTAAACCCAAATGTAACCATTAAAACTAACACTAACCTTTAACCCTAAACCTATCCCTACACCCTCACCCTAACACTAACCTTGATCCCTAATCATTACCCTAATCCTAACCCTAAATCTAATTCTCTGAGTTCTTGCTTTCTCAGAGTTTAGAAAGGCTACAATCTTCCCATGCCATGTGTGAAAAGAGGATCTGCTACTGTGTCCTGCATGAAACCCAGGGACCCATACCGAGTGTACGATAGAGTGGGTTCCCAGTGACAATCGCAGACCCCTAACCCCCCGCCTAGTGCAGACAGGGACCGTGCCCTAAGCATAAACTCTACCCCTCACCCATAACCCTAACCCTAAACATAGCACCTAACCCTAATTCTATTGCTCACCTTAAAATGTAAACCTCACCATAACCTTAACTTTAACCCCTTATCCTAACATTAGTGCATAATACTTATCATGAGAACAAACCCTACCCCTTAATTCTAACCCTAACTCCTAGACATAAGTGTAATACCAAATCCTGAACCCTAATTATAAATCTCTAAACCTAACCTTAACCCCACCAACAACCCTAACCTTAACCCCTAACGCTAACCCTACACCTATGAATAACCCTATCCCTTGACACATAGCCCTAATCATAACCCCAACCCTAACCCTAAACCTAAGCAT
The DNA here is from genome assembly GCF_041146395.1 of Eulemur rufifrons. Lineage (NCBI taxonomy): Eukaryota > Metazoa > Chordata > Mammalia > Primates > Lemuridae > Eulemur > Eulemur rufifrons. The sequence continues at coordinate 610,152 of NW_027182825.1, read as the reverse complement.
AAACACTACCCCTCCCCCATAATCCTGACCCTGAACATAACACCTAACCCTGATTCTATTGCTGATATTAACATGTAAACATCACCCTAACTCTAACTTTAACCCCTTGTCCTAACGTTAATGCATAACACTTACCCTGAGAACAAATCATATCCCATAATTCTTTTTTTTTTTTTTTTGAGACAGAGTCTCACTCTGTTGCCCAGGCTAGAGTGAGTGCCATGGCGTCAGCCTAGCTCACAGCAACCTCAAACTCCTGTGCTCAAGCGATCCTCCTGTCTCAGCCTCCCAAGTATCTGGGACTACAGGCATGACCCACAATGCCCGGCTAATTTTTTCTATATATATTTTTAGCTGTCCATATAATTTCTTTCTATTTTTAGTAGAGATGGGGTCTTGCTCTTGCTCAGGCTGGTCTCGAACTCCTGAGCTCAAACGATCTGCCCACCTCAGCCTCCCAGAGTGCTAGGATTACAGGCGTGAGCCACCATGCCCGGCCTCATATCCCATAATTCTAACCCTAACTCCTAGACATAACCATAACACCTAATCCCTACCCCAAATTCTAAACCGCTAACCCTAACTTTAACCCTACCAACAACCCTAACACTAAACCTAACTTTAACCCCTTAACCTAAAACTACACCTAAAAATAACCCTAACCCTTAACCCTAACCCTAACACTTAAAACTAACCATAACTCTTAACTCTAACCCTAAACCTAACATGATCCCTTAAACCTAAAACTAAACACTACCCTAACCCTTAACTTTAACCCTAACTTTTAACCCTCACACGAACCCTTAACCCTAACCCTAGTCCTAATCTTTAACCCTGAACCTAACAATTAACCCTAACCCTGTACCAAACCCTAACACCTAACCTTAACCCTAAACCTAAACCTAACCGTAACTGTTAAAATTAACACTAAGCTTTAACCCTAACCCTAACCCCTAACCCTAAGCCCTCACTCTAACACTAACCTTCACTTCTAACCCTAACCATGATCCTAACCCTAAGTCTAATTCTCAGACTTCTTGCTTTCTCAGAGTTTAGAAAGCCTACAATCCTCCAATGCCATGCATGAAAGGAGGCTCTGCTACTGTGTTCTTCATGAAACCCAGGGGCCCATACCCAGCATACAATAGAGTGGGTTCCCAGAGACAATCCCAGCCACCTAATCCCCCTGCCTAGTGCAGACAGGGCCCTTGCCCTAAGCATAAACACTACCCCTTACCCATAACCCTAACCCTGAACATAACACCTAACTCTGATCCCATTGGTCATCTTAACATGTAAACCTCACCATAACCCTAACTTTAACCCTTTATCCTAATGTCAATGCGTAACACTTACCCTGAGAACACCCCATTCCATAATTCTAACCCTAACTACTAGCCATAACTGTAATACCTAATTCCTAACCCTAATTCTCAACCGGTAACCCTAACCTTAATCCTACCAGCAACACTAACACTAACAATAACCGTAACCCCTAATCCTAACCTAAAAATAACCTATGCCTAAAAATAACCCCAACCCTTAAACCGTAACCCTAACCCCTAAACCTATCCATAAATCGGCACTGTCTGCACTAGGCGGGGGGTTAGGTGGCTGAGATTGTCACCGGGAACCCATTCTATTGTACGCTGGGTATCAGCCCCTGGGTTTCATGCAGTATACAGTAGCAAAGCCTCCTTTCACGCATGGCATGGGAGGTTTGTAAGCTTTCTAAACTCTGAGAAAGCAAGAAGTCTGAAAATTAAATTTAGGTTTAGGATTATGGTTAGAGTTGGGGATGAAGTTTAGTGTTAGTTTTCATGGTTACAGTTAGGTTTAGGGTTAAGGTTTAGGGTCCATGTTAAGATTAGGGGTCAGGGTTTGGTACAGGTTTAGGGTTAAGTGTTAGCATTAGGGTTAAAGATTAGTATTAGGGTTAGGGTTAAGGGCTATTGTGAGGGTTACCAGTTAGGGTAAAGGTTCAGGGTTAGGATTATGGGTTAGGGTTAGGGTTAAGGATTCGTGTTAGGTTTAGGATTAAAGTTAAGTGTTATGGTTAGGGTTAGGGGTTACGGTTAGGTATAGGGTTCATGGTTAGGGTGACGTTTTGGCATTAGTGTTAGGGTTAGGGGATAGGTTTAGGGTAAGTGGTTAGAGTTAGTATTAGGCGTTAGGGTCATGGGTTAGATTTAGGGTTAGGGGTTAGGTTTAGTGTTAGGGCTTAGATTTAGTGGTTAGTTTAAGGGCACAGGACCTGTTTAATCTATGGTGAGAAGTGTGTGGACAGGGTCACCATGACACCACATCATCGTACCCTGGGCCTTGGGCCTAGACTTACATGCAGGACTCAGGTGGATCCTCACCTCACGCATTACATGGCTGTATTGTAGGCTTGGATAACTGTGTGAATGGAAGAATTGTGAGAATTAGGGTTAGGGTTATGATTAGGTGTTTGGGGTTAGGGGTTAGGGTTAGAGTGAGGGTTAGCGGTTAGGGATTAGGGGTTAGGGTTAGTGTTAGGGTTAGGAGTTAGGTGTTAGGGTTGGATTAGGTTTAGGTTTTGGGTTAGGATTAGGGTTAAGGTTAGGGGATAGGATAAGGGTTAAGGGTTATGCTTATGGTTAGGTTTAAGCATTAGGGTTAGCATTAAGGTTTAGGGTTAGTGTCAGGGTTAAGGGTTAGGCTGAGGGTTAACGGTTAGGGTGAGGGTTAGGGGTTAGGTATAGGGTTAGGGTTAAAGGTTAGGGTTAGTGTTAAGGGTTCGTGTTAGGATTAGGGTAGAGTTAAGTATTATGGTTAGGGTTTAGGATTCATTGTTAGGGTTACATTTAGGGTTAGGTGTTAGGGGTTAAGTTTAGGGTAAGGGTTTAGAGTTAGTGTTGGGCATTAAGGTCAGGTCTTAGGATTAGGGTGAGTGGTTCGGGTTAGTGTTAGGGCTTACATTTAATGGTTAGTTTAAGGGCACAGGACCTGTTTAATCTATGGTGAGAGGGGTGCAGACACAGTTGCCGTGACACCACACCATCATACCCTGGGCCTTGGGCCCAGACCTACATGCAGGACTCAGGCGGAGCCTCATCTCTCGCATGGCATGGCTGTATTGTAGGCTTGCTTAACTCTCAGAATGGACGAAGTGTGAGCATGAGGGTTAGGGTTAGGGTTAGGGGTTTCGGTTAGGGGTTAGGGTTCGAGTCAGGGATAGGTGTTAGGGCTTAGGGGTTAGGGTTAGTGTTAGGGTTAGGGGTTAGCTCTTAGGATTGGGTTAGGGGTAGGGTTAGGTTTAGGTTTGAGGTTACTGTTAGGGTTAGGGTTAGGTGTTAGAGTTAGTGTTAGTGTTAAGGGTTAGGGTTAGGGTTAAGGTTAGTGTTAGTGCCAGGGTGAAGGGTTAGAGTGAGAGTTAACGGTTAGGGTAAGGGTTATGGGTTAGGGATAGAGTTAGGGTTAAGGGTTAGGGTTAGGGTTAGGTTTAGGGTTAGCATAAGGGGTTAGGGTCAGGCTTAGGTGTTAGGGTTACTGTTAGGGTCAGGTCTAGGCGTTAGGGTAAGGTTGGTGTTAGGGTTAAGAGTTAGGGTTAGGTTTAATTGTTAGGATTAGGATCAGGGTTAAGGGTTAGAATTAGGGTTAAGGGTCAAGTGTTAGGGTTATTTTTAGGTGTAGGTTTAGGTTTAGGTGTTTGGGCTAGGGTTAGGGTATTAGGGTTAAGGTTAGGATTAGGGTTAGGGTTAAGGTTAGTATTAGGGGCTAGGGTTAGGTTTAGGGGTTAGGGTTAGGGTTAGGGTTAGGTCTAGGAGTTAGGGTAAAGGATAGGGTTAGGGTTAAGAGTTAGGATTAGGATCAGGGTTAAGAGTTAGGTTTAGGGTTAGGGGTTAGGGTTAGGTTTAAGGGTGAAGGGTTAGGGTTATTTTTAGGTGTAGGTTTAGGTTTAGGTGTTTGGGCTAGGGTTAGGGTATTAGGGTTAAGGTTAGGATTAGGGTTAGGGTTAAGGTTAGTATTAGGGGCTAGGGTTAGGTTTAGGGGTTAGGGTTAGGGTTAGGGTTAGGTCTAGGAGTTAGGGTAAAGGATAGGGTTAGGGTTAAGAGTTAGGATTAGGATCAGGGTTAAGAGTTAGGTTTAGGGTTAGGGGTTAGGGTTAGGTTTAAGGGTGAAGGGTTAGGGTTATTTTTAGTTGCAGGTTTAGGGTTAGGGGTTAGGGTTAGGGTTAGTGTTAGGGTTGTTTGTCGGGTTAAGGTTAGGATTAGTGGTACATAATTAGATTTACGGAGTACGTGTTACTGTTATGACTAGGAGATAGGATTATTATTATGGGATAGGGTTTAGAAAGCAAGAAGTCAGAGAATTAGATTTAGGGTTAGGATTATGGTTAGGGTTACGGATGAAAGTTAGTGTTAGGGTCAGGGCTTAGGGTTAGGAGTTAGGGTTAGAGTTAGGGTTAAAGGTTAGTGTTACGTTTAATGGTTACAGTTAGGTTTAGGATTAAGGTTTAGGGATAGAGTTAAGGTTAGTGTTTAGGGTTTGGTACAGGGTTAGGTTTAAGTGTTAGGATTTGGTTAAAGATTAGAATTAGGGTTAGGGTTAAGGGGTAGTGTGATGGTTAACGGTTAGGGTTAATGTTAAGGGTTAGGGTTAGGGCTCAGGGTTAGCATTAAGGGCTAGGGTTAGGGTTAAAGTTTAGGGTTACGTTCAGGGTTAAGGGTTAGTGTGAGGGTTAATGGTTAGGGTTAGGTTTAGGGGTTAGGGATACAGTTAGGGTTAAGTGTTAGGGTTATGGTTATGTTTAGGGTTCAGGGTTAGGGTTAGCATTAGGAGTTAGGGTTAGGTTTAGGGATAGGATTACTGTTAGTGTTAGATTTAAGTATTAGGATAAGAGATAGGGTTAGGGTTACGAGTTAGGATTAGGTTTAAATTTAGGGATAGGATCAGGTTTAAGGGTTAGGTTTAGTGTTGGGGTTAGGATTAGGTTAAGGGTCAAGGGTCAGGGTTATTTTTATGCGTAGTGTTAGTGTTATGCGTTAGGGTTAGGCTTAGTGTTAAGGTTCTTGGTAGGGTTAATATTAGGGTTAGCGGTTTATAATTAGAGTTACAAATTAGGTGTTATGGTTATGGCTAGGAGTTATGGTTAGAATTATGGGATAGGGGTTGTTCTTAGGATAAGTGTTATCCATTAAGGTTAGGATAAGGGGTTAAATTTAGGGTTAGTGTGAAGTTTATGCGTTAAGGTGAGCAATAGGGTCAGGGTTAGGTGTCATGTTCAGGGTTAGGGTTATGGGTTAGGGGTAGTGTTTATGCTTAGGGCACTGGCCCTGTCTGCACTAGTCGGGGGGCTTAAGGGGGCTGGGACTGTCGCTAGGAATCCACTCTATCATATGCTGCATATGGACCCATGGGTTTCATGCAGGACACAGTGGCAGAGCCTCCTTTCATACATGGCATGGGAGGATTGTAGGCTTTCTAAACTCTGAAAAAGCAAGAAGTAAGAGAATTAGATTTATGATTAGGATTATGGTTAGGGTTAGAGATGAAGGTTAGTGTTAGTGTGAGGGCTTAGGGTTAGGAGTTAGAATTAGAGTTAGTGTTAAAGGTTGTTGTTAGCTTTAATGGTTACAGTTAGGTTTAGGGTTAAGTTTTAGTGTGAGGGTTAATGTAAGGGGTTAGGTTTTGGTACAGGGTTATGTTTAACTGTTAGATTTAGGGTTAAAGTTTAGGATTAGGTTTAGTGTTAAGGGTTAGTGTGAGGGTTAATGGTTACGGTTAAGGTTTAGTATTATGTTTAGGGGATAGGATTAGGTTCAGGGTTCATTGTTAGGGTTACGTTTAGGGGTTAGCGTTAGGGTTTGGGGTTACGTTTAGGGTAAGAGTTTAGAGTTAGTTTTGGGTGTTAGGGTCAGGGCTTCGTTTTAGGGTTAGGGGTTAGGGTTAATGTTAGGGCTTAGATTTAGTGGTTAGTTTAAGGGCACCAGACCTGTTTAATCTATGGTGAAAGGGGTGAGGACAGGGTCACCACGACACCACACCATCATATTTTGGGCCTTGGGCCTAGATCTACATGAAGGAGTCAGGCAGAGCCTCATCTCATGCATGGCATAACTTTATTGTAGGCTTGCTTAATTCTGAGAATGGAGGGAGTGTGAGATTTGGGTTAGGGTTAGGGTTAGGGGTTTGGGGTTAGGGGTTAGAGTTGAGTGAGTGTTAGGGTTAGGGATTAGGGATTAGGGTTAGTGTTAGTGTTAGCAGTTAGGTGTTAGAGTTGGGTTAGGGGGTAGGGTTAAGTTTAAGATTGGGGTTAGTGTTAGGGTTAGGGTTAGGTTTTAGGGTAGGGTTAATGGATAGGATTAGCGTTAAGGGTTGGGCTTAGGGTTAGGGTTAAGGTTTACAGTTAGGGTTAAGATTTAGGGCTAGGGTCAGGGTTAACAGTTAGGGTTATGGTTAGGGGTTAGCGATAGAGCTAGGGTTAAGGGTTAGGGTTAGGGTTAGGTGTTAGGGTAGGGTTAATGGATAGGATTAGCGTTAAGGGTTGGGCTTAGGGTTAGGGTTAAGGTTTACAGTTAGGGTTAAGATTTAGGGCTAGGGTCAGGGTTAACAGTTAGGGTAATGGTTAGGGGTTAGGGATAGAGCTAGGGTTAAGGGTTAGGGTTAGGGTTAGGGTTAGTGTTCAGAGTTGGGGTTAGCATTAGGGGTTAGGATTTGGTTTAGGGGATAGGTTAGTGTTACAGTTAGGTCTAGGAGTTAAGGTAAGGGTTACAATTAGGGTTAAGAGTTAGTTTTTGTTTTAATTTTTAGGAGTAGGATCATGGTTAGGGGTTAGGTTTAGGGTTAGGGGTTAGGGTTAGTGTTAAAGGTCAAGGGTTAGGGTTATTTTTAGGCGTAGTGTTAGGGTTAGGGGTTAGGGTTAGGGTTAGCATTAGGCTTGTTGGTAGGGTTAAGGATATGGTTTGTGGTTTAGAATTAGTGTTAGGGACTAGGTGATACAGTTATGTCCAGGAGTTAGGGTTAGAATTATGGGATAGGGGTTGTTCCTAGGGTAAGTGCTATGCATTAACGTTAGGATAAGAGGTTAAAGTTAGGGTTATGGTGAGGTTTACATGTTAAGGTCAGCAATAGGATCAGGGTTAGGTGTTATGTTCAGGGTAAGGGTTATGGGTGAAGGGTAGTGTTTATGCTTAGGGCATGGGCCCTGTCTGCACTAGACGTGAGGTTTAAGGGGCTGGGAACCCACACTATTGTACGCTGCATATGGGCCCCTGGGTTTCATGCATGACACAGTGGCAAAGCCTCCTTTCACGCATGGCACAGGAAGATTGTAGGCTTTCTAAACTCTGAGAAAGCAAGAAGTCTGAGAATTAGATTTAGGATTAGGATTATGGTTAGGTCTAGGGATGAAGGTTAGTGTTGGGGTGAGGGCTTAGGGTTAGGGGTTAGGCTTAAGGTGAGGGTTAAAGGTTAATATTAGCTTTAATGGTTACAGTTAGGTTTAGGGTTAAGGTTTAGGGTGAGATTTAAGGTTAGGGTTTAGGGTTTGGTACCGGGTTAGCATTAAGTGTTAGGTTTAGGGTTAAAGATTAGTATCAGTGTTAGTGTTAAGGGTTAATGGTTAGGGTTAAGGTTAAGGGTTAAGGTTAGGGTTTAGGGTTAGGGTTAAGGGTTCATGGTTAGGGTTACGTTTAGGGGTTATTGTTAGGGGTTTGATATAGGGTAAGAGTTTAGATTTAGTGTTGGGCATTTGTTTCAGGGCTTAGTTTTAGTGTTTGGGCTTAGGGTTAGTGTTAGGTCCTAGAGTTAGTGGTTAGTTTAGGGGCACAGGACCTGTTTAATCTATGGTTATAGGAGTGTGGACAGGGTCTCCGTGACACCATGCCAGTGTACCCTGGGCCTTGGGCCTAGATCTACTTGCAGGATTAAGGCGGAGCCTCATGTCCCGCATGGTATGGCTGTATTGTAGGCTTGCTTATCTCAGAGTGAAGAAGTGTTACAATTAGGGTTAGGGTTAGGGGTTTGGGGTTAGTGGTTATGGACAGGGGAGTGTTAGGGGTTAGGTATTAGGGGTTAGGGTTAGTGTTAGTGTTGGGTTAGGGGCTAGGGTAAAGTTTAGGGTTGGGATTAGTGTTATGATTAGGGTTAGGGGTTAGGGTTAGTGTTAAGGGATAGGATTAGGGTTAGCGTTTTAGGGTTAGTGTGTTTGTGGTTAGGTATTATGGGTTTGATTATGCGTTAGTGTTAGTGTTACGGGTTAGGGGTTGAGTTTAGGGTTAGAGTTAGGGGTGAGGGTTACAGTTTGGGGTTAGGTTAAGTTTAGTGTTAGGTTTAGGGGTTAGGGTTACAGTTAGGGTTAGAGTTGGGTGTTATTATTGGGGTTAGGGTTATGGGTTAGAGTTAAGGATTAGGGTTAAGGCTTGGGCCTTATCTGCTCTATGCGGGGTCGGGACTAGGTGTATCACTGGGACACCACTCCATTGTATGCAGGGCATGGGACGCTGCCTCTCACCTGGACACATGGGCGGAGCCTCACCTCATGCATTGCATAGGTAGGATGCATGCTTGATATCTCTGCGAATGTAAGAAGTGTGTGAATTACATTTCGGGTAAGGGTAAGGGGTTAGGATTATAGTTAGTGTTAGGGTTGGGGTTCAGAGTTAGTCCTAAGCCCTAACCCTAATGGTAACTCTCACCCCTAACTCCTAACCTTAACACTAACAATAACGCCTAACCCCTAACCCCAACCCTAACCCTATATCTCATACTTCTTCCATTCTCAGAGTTAAGCAAGCCTACAATTCAGCCATGCCATGTGTGAGATGAGGCTCAACCTGAGTCCTGCATGACAGTCAGGGCCCTAGGCCCAGGGTACGATGGAGTGGTGTTGCAGCGACCCTGCCTGTCCTCCTCTCACCATAGATTAGACAGGCCCTCTGCTATTAAACTAATGGCTAAATCAAAGCCCTAACACTAAGCCTAACACCTAACCCTAAACCTAACCCCTGACCCTAACACCCAACCCTAATTCAAAACACTAACCTGAACCCTAACCCCTAACCCTAACCCCTAAACCTACTCCTAATTCCTAACCCTAACCATAATCCCAACCCCTTACCCTAACGCTAAATGTAATTCTCACATGTCTTCCATTCGCAGAGATAAGCAAGCCTACAATCAACACAACCCATGCATGAGATGAGGCTCCACAACAGGGTCAAAAAGAGGCAGGATCCCATGCCCTGGGTACAATGGAGTGGGGTCCGGGTGATGCTCCCTGTCCCTGAACCCACATAGAGCAGATAGGGCCCATGCATCAACTATAATCCCTAACCCAAACTGCTACCCCAGATTTTAACCAAAAAAACTAACCCTAACCCTATTGTAAAACCTAACCCTAACCCTAACACTAAACCCAACCCCTAACCCTAGCCCCTAACACTAACCCTAACCTTACCCTAACCCAAACACTACTGTAACCCTAACCCGAACCCAAACCCCTAAACCCATCCCCTAACCCTGACCCTAACCCCAACCGATACCCCTACAACGAACCTTACCCTTAACCCTAACCCTAACCCTAACCCCCTAACACTAACCCTACCCCTACACCTAACCCCTAACCCTAACTCTAACCCCTAACCCTAACCTTAAACTCTAACCCTAACCGTAACCCTACTCTAACCTTACCCTATCCCTAACACTAAACCTACCCTAACCCTACACTTACCCTAATGCTAATCCCAATCCTAACCCTAACCCTATCCTAACCATAACCCTAACCCTAACACAAACCTACTCCTACACTAACAATAATCCTAACCCCTAAATCTAACCCCTTACCCGTACTCTAACCCTAAACCTAACCCCAGACTCTGCTACAGTCCCAAAACTAACGCAACCCTAACCCTAACCCCAACCCAAACCACAACCCTAACACTAACCCTACCATAAACCTACCCTCAACCTAACCCTTCCCTACGCCTATCAATACCTGACACCTACCCATAACCCTAACCGTACACCTATGCCTAACACTACCCCTAATGCTACCCCCTAACCCTAACCCTAACCCTACCCTAACACTATCGTAACCCAACCCTAACCCTACCCTAACACTAACTCTAACCCTAACCACTAACACTTAACCCTTACCCTAACCGTAACCCGACCCTAACCATAACGCTAACCCTAACTCTACCCTACTTATATGCTACCCTATCCATACCCCTGACACTGACCCTGACCCTGACCCTGACCTCTAACCCTAACCCTACCCTAACCCTAACCCTACTCTAAATGTAACACTAACCCTACCCTAACCCTACCCTACCTTAAACCAGCCCTAACCCTAACGCTGCCCCTAACCCTACGACTACTTCTAACCCTACACCTACACCTAATCATACCCCTAACACTAACTGAAACTACTAACCCTAAACCTAAACCTACGCCTAACCCTACCACCACACTAACCCTAATCCTAACACCAACCCAAACCCCAACCATAAACCCTAACAACCTAACCCTAACCCTACCCTAAGACTACCCTTATCCTAACCCTAACCATAACCCGAAACCCTAACCCTAACCCCTAATCCTAACTTTGATCCTAACCCTAACCCTACCCTAACCATAACCCTCCCCTACCCCTAACAATAACCCAAACACAACCCTACCCTAACCCTACACTAATCCTAACCTAAACCTAAACCAACCCTAACCGTTACACCAACCCCAGGCCCAACCCCTAGCCTAACCCCTAACACTAAACCTAACCCCAACACCAACCCCAACGTGAACCCCAACCCTACACCTACCCTTAACCCTACCACTAACCCTAAACCCTAACCCTAACACTAACCCTACACATACCCCTACCCCTAACACAAACCTTGCCCCCCTACCCATAACACTAGCCATACACTTACCTTATGCCTAACCCCAACCCCCACCTCAAAGCCTAAAGCTAACCCTACCCTAATCCTGTCCTAATCTAACCCTAAACTTACCTTACCTTAATGCTAACACTAATCTCTAACCCTAAACCTACACTTACCCTAACCTAAACACAACCCCAACCCCAACACCTAACCCTAAAGCTAACCCGACCCAACCCTACCCAACCCTATGCAAACCTTACCCCAACCCCAAACCCAACACCGAACCCCAACCGTATACCCAAACCCTACCCAAACCCTACCCTAACCGTAACCTTACCCTTACCCTAACCCTAAACCTACCCAACCCAAACCATAACCCTAACCCTAACCCTACCCTAACCCTACCCTAACCTTAACCCTAACCCCTAACCCTAACCCTAAACCTACCCTAACCCTACCCTAACGCTAACTCCAACCTTAGCCTCAACCCCAACCCCTACGAGAACCCTAACTCCACCACCACCTCTAACCCTAACTCTAAACCCATAGCACTGTAATCCTAACTCTAACCCAACCCCAGCAATATCCCTAACCTCTATCCTCTGCCCTCTACCCTTTCTCTAACCCTAACCCCAACCCCAACACCTACCCCTACCCCTAACCCTAAACCTACACCCTAACCCTAACCCTACCCCTAACCTCACCCTACCCTAACCCTAACCCTACCCTAACCCTAACCCTAAACTTAACCTCTAAAAGTAACCCTAACCCTACCTTGACCCTAAACCTAAACCTAACCCTACCCTGACTCTACCCTAACCCTAATCCCTAACCCTAAACCTAACCCTAACCCTAATCCCAACCCCTAACAGTAACCCCAACCCCAACACCAACAGTAACACAAACCCTAACTCCAACCCCTAAACCTAACCCTAACCCTGTCCTTCAACCTAACCCCTAACTCCAACCCCGACCCTGACCCTAACCCCAAACCTGACCCACTCACCCTAAACCCTAACCCTAGCCAAGCCTACCCACCCTACCCTAACCCCTACTACCCTAACCATAACCCTACCCTAACCTTAATTTCCACTTAGCCGAACCTGAAACCTAACACTACCCCAACCACAAACCCCATCACCCACCCTATCGCTAACACTAACTCTAACCCTACTCTAAACATAATCATCACCCCTAACCCTAACCCAGCCCTACCCTGCCCTACCTTAACCCTAAACCATAAGCCTAAACCTAAGACTACCCCTACGTCAACCCCAAACCTAAGCCCCAAACATAACTGTATCCCTGGCCCTAAACCTACCCTTATCCTTACCCTTACCCTAACCCTAATCCTAATCCTAATACCAATCATACCCTACCCTAACCCTAACCACAACACCAAACACTAACCTTCAGCCTAACCCCTAACACCCTAACCCTAACACTCACCCCTAACCGTAACTTCTAACGCTAACCCTAACACCAACCCCAATTCCCAAATCCAACCCCTAACCCTAAACCCTACCCTAACCCCAACCCCAATCCACCCACCCCTAATCCTAATCCTAACCCTATACCTAACCCAAACCCAAAAACTGACCCTGACCCCGACCCTCACCCTAACCCATAACCCAAACCCCTAACCCCTAACCCTAACCCTAATCTCTAACCCTAACCCTAACCATACCATGCACCACATATGCATAACGAGCATTTTGCGCACCAAGTGCAACACCAGAATAGCACACAATCTGCCCACCGAGCATGACACGGACATACTGCACACAGCACACCGCATGCAACACGCGAATATAGAGCACTACATGCACCGCTCGCAACATGCACATATTGCCTGTCCAGCAAACAGTGCACTACATGTGGATACCAGGCACCGCACACCACGCGTGAAACACGCATAATGCACCCTTCGAGGACCATGTATGACACTTGCACATAGCACGTTCCATGTACCGTGTGCTGCACGTGCATACCACGCATTCCGTGCACCGTGCCCGACACACACATACCACATGCGCTGCCCGCCACATGCTGCCCACACATACCCCAAGCTCCGTGCACCACATGCCACATGCGCATACATGGGATCTGTGCACCAAGTGCCGCACACCACAGGCGACACATGCATAATGCACACACCATGCACTGCATGGGACAAGCACATACCGCACGCTCCACGCATTGCGTGCGATACTCACATACCACGTGATCCTCACACCATGCACCAAACACGCATAATTCCCACACCGCACACTGTGATAGAAATGCACTTGCTGCGCACCAAGCGCCACATGTGCATACCGCATACCGATCTCCGAGCGCAACACACAGTTACTGCACACTCTACATACTGTGCATGACCACAGCATACCACGTGCTCTGTGCACCCCACGTGACAGGCACACACAGCGCGGTCCATGTACCGTGAACATCTGTACATTGTGTGCCACACACGCATAACACACGTCCCACGCACCGCATGCAACACTCACATACCACGTGATCCAGGCACCGAGTGCGACACGCGCATACTGTGTGCTGCACCCTGCGGACCACATGCGCATGACACACACTCCATGCACTACATGGGACACACACATACCATGTGATCCATGCACAGTGAGCCACATGTGCATAACTCGTGCTCTGCGCCCTGTGTGCAACACACACATACACGTCATACACGCACCAAACACTGCACACCATGGATGACATGTGCATAACGCATGATCCACGCACTGCGTGGGACATGCACATACCACGTGTCCTGTGCACCACGTGAGACACGCACATACCACGCAATCCTCACATCATGCACCAAACACACATAAGGCGTGCACTGTGCCCCATGAACCAAATGCACTTATTGCAGACCATGCACCGTGAGTGACATGTGCATACCAACAGCACAACACACCATGTGTGATACGGGCATAACACATGCTCCATGCACTGAGTGCGACACGTGCATACCACACGCTGCTCTCTGCATGCAACACGCACTTACTGCACACTCTGCATACCGTGTGCGACCACAGCATACTATGTGCTCCATGCACCAAGCGTGATAGGCACATAACACACACTCAGCACAACATACATGACACGTGCATACCACGTGATGCACGCACTGTGCACCACACACACATAACGCATGTTCTGTGCACCGTGTGCAACACCCGCATACCACACGATCCGTGCACCATGTGCCACAAGTGCATAACACCCTTTGCACGCACTACGTGCAACACACGCATACCACATGATCCACAAACCCAGCATGACATGTGCATAATGCACACCATACAGCATTGGCAACACGTGAATAATGTACACCCCATGCACTGCATGTGACACACACCTACCATGTGCTCTGTGTACTGTGTGTGACACACACCTACCACACGATCCACACACTGTTAGTCAAACATGCATAACATGCGTTCCGTGCACCACATGCAAAATGCGCATACCAGGTGATCAGGACTACAAGCGCAATAGGCACATACTGCGTGCTCGGAGCACCATGCCCATAACGCAAGCTCTGTGTACCGTACACCACCAGTCCATACCACATGCTCTGCATACCGTGAGAAAGAGGTGCATACCACATGCTCAGCCCACCACGTGTGACACATGCATATCACACGATTCGTGCACCGTGTACTGCATGCACATAATGCGTGTTTTGTGCACCATGTGCATCACATGCATTCTCGTGATCCACCTACTGACTGCGACACATGCATACCGAACACCAGACACCGTGGGCGACATGCACATAACGCATGCTCCATTTGCTTCTTGGGACATGCCCATACTGCATGTTCTGGCACCATGTGCGACACATGCATACCACGTGATCCATGCACCATGCACCAAACACACATAATGTGTGCAGCGTGCACTGTGAATGAAATGTGCTTGCCACACACTGCGTATGACATGCACATACCAACTACATCACACAATAATGAGTGACACATGCTTAACGTGTGCTCTGTGCACCGACTGTGACACACGTATAGCACACACCACACTCCGCATGCAATACACACATACTGTGCACTCCGCATATCATGCGTGACCAGAGCATACCACATGCTCCGTGCACCATGCATAACAGGCGCATAAAGTGCACACTGCACACTGTGTGCAACAGGCACATACCACGCCGTGAGTGCACCTCTCATGACCAGCTCATAATGCATGTTCTACCACCGTGCGTGACATGTGCATAAAACGCAATCTGTACCATGTGCGCCAAACATGCATGATGCGCATTCCATGTACTGTGTACTACATGTGCGTACCACATGATGTGTGCACTGAGCATGACATGCGCATACCATGCACTGCACACCATAGGCAAGACGCACATCACACACAATCCACGCACTGCATGGGACACACACATACTATGCACTCTGTGCACAGTGTAGCCACAGGCATGCATACCATGAGATCTGTGCACCATGCACCAAACATGCATATGGCGAGTTCCATGCACTGCATGCCCAATGAGCATACCACGTGATCCGGGCACTCAGCGCGACAGGCACATACCGTGTGCTCAGCACACCACAAATGACACACGCATAATGTGCGCTCCGTGTAAAATAGGCAACCAGTCAATACCGTCTTCTCTGTGTACCGCACAAGACAGGCACATACCATACACTCAGTGCACATCATGCTACATGTGCATACCACATGCACTGCACACCCTAACACCACCCCAACGCCAACCCCAACCACTAGGCCTACCACTGACCCTGACACTTACCCTTATGCTAACACTAACACATACCCTTACCCTGACCCCAACTGCGACCCCGATCCGGAACACAACCGCTAACACCGAACCAAAAAACTAACCCCAAAAGCCAACACTAATGCTAACCCTTAACCCTAAACCTAAGCCCACTCTACCCCTGACCCTAATCCTACCCTAACCCTAAACCTAGGCTTAGCCATAACCCTAACCCTAACCCTAACACTAACCCCAACGCAACCCTACCCTTAACCAACCCTAACCCTAAACCCAACCTCAACCCCAACACTAACACTAACCCCTAACCCTAAACCTACCCTAACCCTAACCCTTACCCCCTACCCCAACCCTTACACTACCCTACCATAACGCTAAACCTATCCCAAACCCTAACCCTAAATGCAACCCCCAACTCCAAACACTAACCCTAAACCTAACACCCTAACACCCTAGCACACTATCCCTACCCTGACTCTAAACCTAAGCCTACCCCTACCCTTACCCCTAACCCTACTGTAACCCTAACCCTAACCCTAACACAAACCATACCCTACCCTACACTAACCCTAACTCCCAACCCCAACCCCAACCCCTAACCCTAACCCAAACCCTGTCCTTCACCCTAACATCTAACCCCAACCCTGGCCCTGACCCTGACCGTTGCCCTGATCCTGACCCTAACCCAAATTCGAACTCCTCACTCTAAACCCTAACCCTAACCAAGCCTACCCACCCTACCCTAACCCACCCTACCCTAACCTTAACCTTTCCCATACCCGAGCCTGAAACCTAACACTAACCCCACCACCAATCCCAACTCCCCACCCTATCACTACCACTAACCCTAACCCTACCCTAAACATAACCCTCAACCCTAACCCTAACCATACCCTACCCTAGCTTAACCCTAATCCGTAAACCTAAACCTAAGACTACCCCTACCCCCAACCCCAACCCTAACCCCCAAACATAACTGTAACCCTAGCCCTAAATCTACCCTTAACGTTACCCTTACCCTTACCCTAACCCTAACCCTAATACGAATGCTACCCCACTGTAACCCTAACCACAACCCCAAACACTAACCCTCAGCCTAACCCCTTAACACTTGAACCCTAACCCTAACCCCTAACCCTAACTTCTAACACTAACCTTAACACCAACCCCAATCCCCAAATGCAACCCCTAACCCTAACCATAACCCAAAACCCTAACCCTAACGCTAACACCTAAGCCTTTCCGAAACCCAAACCCACCCACACCTAACCCTAATCCTAACCCTATATCTAACTCAAACGCCAAAGCCAACCCCGACCCCGACCCTGAACTTAACCCATACCCCAAACCTCTAACCCCTAACCCTAACCCTAATCTCTATCCCTAACCCTAACCGTACCATGCGCCACATGTGCATAACGAGCATTTTGTGCACCGTGTGCAACACGCGAATAGCACAGGATCTGCCCACCGAGCATGACACTCACATACCGCACACAGCAAATCTCATGCAACATGTGAATATAGAGTGCTATACGCACCGCTCGTAACATGTGCATATTGCCTGTCCATCAAACAGTGTGCTATATGCAGATAGCAGGCACCGCACACCGTGCATGAAATGCGCATAACCCACCATTTGTGGACCACATGTGACACACACACCACGAGTTCCAAGGGCCGCGTGCTGCAGGTGCATACCATGCATTCCGTGCACCACTCCTGGCACATGCATACCGCATGCGCTGCCCACCACATGCTGCCCGCGCATACCCCAAGCTCTGTGCACCACATGCCACATGTGCACACACGGGATCCATGCACCGAGCACCGCACACCACAGGCGACACATGCATAATGCACGTACTGCGCACTGCGTGGGACAAGCACATACCACATGCTCCATGCACTGTGTGCGAAACACACATACTACATGATCCTCGCTCCATGCACCAAACACGCATAATGCTTGCACCGAGCACCGTGAATGAAACACGCTTGCCGCGCACCGTGATCCGAGCACCACACATGCATACCGCACACCGCTCTCCGAGCGCAACACACACTTACTGCACACTCTGTGTACTGTGTGAGACCAGAGCATAATGCGTGCTATTTGCACCCCATGGGACAGGCACACACAGCGCAGTCCGTGCACTGCTAATGACATCCGCACACCATGTGCCACGCGTGCATAAAACACGTCCCACGCACTGTGTGCAATGCAAGTTATGTACTTGTGGCTCATGGTGCATGGATCACGTGGTATGTGGGTGTTGCACATGGTGTGCAAAACGTGCGTTCTGTGTGTGTGGTGCATGGTGCAGGGATCACATATGCACATGTCACGCATGTTGCACTGAGCATGTGATATGTGTGTGTCATGCGTGGTGCACAGAGCATGCAGTATGCTGTGGTTGCGCTCGGTATGTGGAGTGCGCAGTAAGTGCGTGTTGCACGCGGAGAGTAACGTGCGGTATGCACATGTCGCACTCAATGCATGGAGCATGTGTTATGCACGCATCACTCATGGTGCGTGCTGCAGTTGGTATGCGCATGTCACTCACGGTGTGTGGTCTGCGGTAAGTGCGTTTGCTTCATGGGGCGTGGTGCATGCCTTATGTGTGTTTGGTGCATGGTGCAAGGATCGTGTGGTATACGCATGTCTCACATGGTGCACGGGTCACGCGGTATGCGCATGTCCCATGCAGTGTGTGGATCGTGCATTATGCACATGTCATCCATAGTGTGTGGTGCTCGGTGCATGTATTACATGTATGCATGTGTTTTACATGGGGCACAGAACGCGAGTTATGCACATGTGGCTCACTGTGCACTGATTGCGTGGTATGCATATGTCCCACGTACTGCGTGGAGTGTGTGTCATGCACGTGTGATCTGCAGGGTGCAGCACATGGTATGCGCGTGTCACGCTCCATGACCGGATCACGTGGTATGTCAGTGTTGCATGCGGTGCGTGGGACGTGTGTTATGTGTGTGTGGCACACGGTGCATGGATGTCGTTCACGGTGCGTGGACCACGCTGTGTGTGCCTGTCATATGGGGTGCACAGAGCACACGGTATGCTCTGGTCATGCACAGTACGTGGAGTGTGCAGTGTGTATTGCGCTCAGAGAGCGGTGTGTGGTATGCATCTGTGGCACTTGGTGCACGGTGCACAGCAAGTGCGTTTCGTTCACGGTGCACGGTGTGGGCATTATGCGTATTTGGGGCATGGTGCAAGGATCACGTGGTGAGTGCATATAGCATGCAGTGCACAGAGCATGCGATATGTGCTTGTCCCATGCAGTGCACAGTGCGTGTGTTATGCACATGTCATCTGTGGTGTGCGGCGCTTGGTGCACAGATCCCATATATGCACATGTGGCACGTGGTGCGCAGAGCTTGGGTATGCATGGGCTGCATGTGGTGGGTGGTGCATGCGATATGCATGTGTTGGGCACGGTGAATGGAATGCGTGGTATGCACGTGCAGCATGTGGCACATGGAACACGTGGTGTGTGTGTGTCACACGTGGTCCTTGAAGGGTGTGTTATGCGCATATCATGGGTGGTGTTCGGTGCCTGGTATCTGGGTGTAGCGCACTGTTTGCTGGACAGGCAATATGTGCATGTTGCGAGCGGTGCGTGTAGCACTCTATATTCATGTGTTGCATGCAGTGTGCTGTGTGAGGTATGTGCATTTTGTGCTCGGTGGGTGGATTGTGTGCTATTTGTGTGTTGCACATGCTGCACAAAATGCTCGTTATGCACATGTGGCACACGGTATCATTAGAGTTAGGGTTAGAGATTCAGGTTAGGGTTAGGGGTTAGGGGTTTGGGTTATGGGTTAAGGTCAGGGTCGGGGTCAGGTTCGGCTTTGGGGTTTGGGTTAGGTATAGGGTTAGGATTAGGGTTAGGGGTGGTGGGTTGGGGTTCAGGTTAATGCTAGGTGTTAGCTTCAGGGTTAGGGTTAGGGGTTGGATTTGAGGATTGGGGTTGGTTTAGGGTTAGCATTGGAAGTTAGGGTTAGGGGTTACAGTTAGGGTTAGGATTAGGGTGTTAGCAGGTTAGGCTGAGGGTTAGGGTTTGGGGATAGGGTAGGGTAGGGTTGGTATTAAGGTTAGGGTTCGGGTAAGGGTAAGAGTAAGGATAAGGGTAGGTTTAGAGCTAGGGTTACAGTTATGTTCGGGGGTTAGGGTTGGGGTTGGGGTATGGGTAGTCTTATGTTTAGGTTTACAGGTTAGGGTTAAGGTAGGGTAGGGTAGGGTTTGGTTAGTGTTAGGGGTGAGGGTTATGGTTAGGGTAGGGTTAGGATTAGTGGTAGCGATAGGGTGAGGGTTGGGGTTGGTGATGGTGTTAGTGTTAGGTTTTGAGTTTGGGTAAGGGTAAGGTTAAGGTTAGGGTAGGGTTAGGGTTAGTGTAGGGTGGGTTAGGGTAGGGTGGGTATGCTTGGTTAGGGTTAAAGGTTAGGTTGAGTGGGTCGGATTTGGGGTTTGGGTCAGGGTCAAGGCAAGGGTCAGGGTTGGGGTTGGGCTTGGATTTAGATGTTAGAGTGAAGGGCAGGGTTAGGGTTAGGGTTAGGGGTTGGGGTTCGTGTTAGTGTTAGTGTTAAGGGTTAGTGTTACTGTTACAGTTTGGGATTAGGGTTAGGGTTAGTGTTTGTGTTGGGATTGGGTTTAGGCCTAGGGGTTGGGGTTAGGGTTAGTGTAGGGTAGGGTAGGGTTGGTGTTAGGGTTAGGGTTTGGGTTACGGTAGGATTAGGGGTAGGGGTAGGGGTAGGGTTATGGTTGGGTTTAGAGTCACAGTAGGGTCAGGGTGTTAGGGTGTTAGGGTTAGGGTTAGTGGTTGGAGTTGGGGTTGCAGTTAGGGTTAGGGATAGGGTTAACGTTAGGGTAGGGTAGTGTAAGGGTAGGGGTAGGGGTAGAGTAAGGGTTAGGATTAGGGTATGGTTAGGGTTAGGGGTTAGTGTTAGGGTTGGGGTTGAGGTTGGGTTTAAGGTTAGGGTTTCGTAAGTTTAGGGTTGCATTGGGGTTAGGGTTAGGGTTAGGGTTATGGCTAGGGTGAGGTTTAGGTTTAGGGTAGGCTTAGTGTCGGGGTAGGGTAGGGTTAGGTTTAGTGTTGGGGTTTGGGGTTAGTTTTGCGGTTTGGTGTTAGCGGTTGTGTTCCGGGTTGAGGTCGCGGTTGGGTTCAGGCTACGTGCATATGTTATTGTTAGGGTAAGGGTAAGTTTCAGGGTCAGTGGTAGGCCTAGCGGTTGTGATTGGCGCTGGGGTTGGTGTTAGGGTGTGCTGAGCGTGTCCTATGTCCATGTAGCGTGAGGTGCGCTGAGCGTGCGGTATGTGCCTTTCATGAGCGGTGCACAGAGCAGGCGGTATGGTCCGGTTGCCTATTTTACATGGAGCGCACGTTATGTGCATGTCGTGTGTGGTGTGCCGAGTGCACGGTATGTGCCTGTCATGCTCAGTGCCCGGATCATGTGGTATGCGCATTTGGCATGCGGTGCACGAACGTGCCATATGCCTGTTTGGCACATGGTGCACGGATCATGTGGTATGTGCCTGTGGCACACAGTGCGCGGAGTGCACGGTATGCCCATGTCCCACGCAGTACGTGGATCATGCATGATGTGTGTGTTGCCCATGGTGTGTGGTGCGTGGTTTGCACATGTCATGCTCAGTGCACACATCACGTTGTTGCACATGGTACGCGGGAGGCGTGTCATGTGTGTTTGGTGCATGGGGTATGGATCGCATTTTATGCACATGTCACGCATGGTGGCAGAACGTGCATTATGAGCCGGTCATGCGAGGTCCGTGCACGGCTTGTTATGGCCTGTTGTGCACTGTGCGCTGTGTTTGTGTTTTGTGCCTGCTGTGCATGGTGCGTGGAGCATGCAGTATGCTCAGGTCATCCATGATATGCAGAGTACACAGTATGTGCGTGTTGAGTGTGGAGTGTGGTGTGTGCTATACGTGTCATGGTCGGTGTGCAGAGCACGTGTTAAGCGTGTGTCCCACATCGTTGTGTAGTGCAGTTGGTATGTGCATGTCATACGCAGTGCGTGGTGCATGGCAAGCACGTTTTATTCACAGTGTGCGCTGCACAGGTTATGCGTGTTTGGTGCATGGTTCACAGATCAGGTGGTATGCGCGTGTCGCACGTGGTACAAGAGCATGTGGTATGGGTGTGTCCCATGAAGAAAATGGAGCATGCGTTATGCGCATGTCACCCATGGTGTGATGTGTGTGGTATGTGCATGTCACGCTGAGTGGGTGGATCACATGTATGTGCGTGTTGCACACGGTGCACACAATGTGCATTAAGAGCATGTGCCACATGGTGCGCAGATCGTGTGATATGCATTTGTCGCACGTGGTGGTCCTGAGCCCATGGTATGTGCTTTTTGCTCGCAGTTCGTGGAGCATGTCATATGGCCCGGTGGCACACGGTACACAGAGCATGCATTATGGGTGTGTCGCTCATGGTGTACCGAGCGCGCGGTATGTGCCTATCGCACTTGTAGTCCTGATCACCTGGTATGTGCATTTTGCATGCGGTGCACAGAATGTACATTATGCATGTTTGGTGAACAGTATGCGGATTGCATGGTAGGCGTGTGTCACACACAGTGCACAGAGAACATGGTAGGTTCATGTCCCACACAGTGCATGGGGCGTACGTTATTCACGTGTTGCCCACGCTGTATGGTGCATGTTATGTGCATGTCGTGCTTGGCTCATGGATCACGTGGTATGCACATGTTGCATGCGGTGCATGCAATGTGCGTTATGTGCTTGTGGCACACAGTGCACGGATCACGTGGTTTGTGGGTGTTGCACACGGTGTATGCAACGTGTGTTATGTGTGTGTGGTGCACAGTACACAGATCACGTGGTATGCACGTGTCACACGTGTTGTGCTGAGCATGTGATATGTGCCTGTTGTGCGTGGTGCACAGACCATGTGGTATGCTATGGTCACGCATGGTACACACAGTGTGCATTAAGTGCGTGTTGCGCACGGAGAGCAGCTTGCTGTATGCATATGTCGCTCTCGGTGCATGGAGCATGCGTTATGCACATGTCACGCATGGTGCATGGTGCAGTCAGTATGCGCATGTGACTCACAGTACGTGGTCTGCGGTAAGTCCATTTGGTTCATGGGGCTCAGTGTGCACCTTATGTGTGTTTGGTGCATGGTGCGAGGATCATGTGGTATGTGCATGTCTCATGTGGTGCACGGGTCACGCGGTATGCGCATGTCCCACGCAGTGCTCAGATCATGCATTATGCACGTGTTGTCCACAGTGTGCAGTGCTCGGTGTGCAGATGATGTGGATGCACGTGTTGCACATGCAGAATGTGAGTTATGCACACGTGGCACACTGTGCACGGATCACATGGTATGTGCATGTCCCACGTAGTGTGTGGAGTGTGTGTCATGCATGTGTCATCTGCAGGGTGTGGCACACAGTATGCGCATGTCACATGCCATGCCCGGATCACGTGGTATGTGCATATTGCACACAGTGCGTGGGATGTGTGTTATGCATGTGTGGCACATGGTGCATGGATGTTGTTCACGGTGCACAGACCATGCTGTGTGTGCCTGTCACATGGGGTCCACAGAGCATGTGGTGTGCTCTGGTCATGCACAGTAAGCGGAGTGTGCAGTAAGCGTATGTTGCGCTCGGACAGTGGTGTGCAGTATGCACGTGTGGTGCTCGGTGCATGGTGCGTGGCAAGTGCGTTTCATTCACGCTGCATGGTGTGGGCATTATGCATGTTTGGTGCATGGTGCGAGGATCATGTGGTATGTGTGTATCTCACGCAGTGCGTGGAGTTGCGATATGTACCTGTCCCATGAAGTGCACAGTGCGTGCATTATTCATGTGTCACCTGTGGTGTGCGATGCTCGGTGCACAGATCCCGTGTATTCGCATGTGGCATGTGCTGCACAGAGCTTGGGGTATGCGTGGGCAGCACGTGGTGGGTGGCGCATGCGATATGCGTGTGTTGGGCACGGTGCATGGAATGTGTGGTATGCATGCGCAGCATGCAGCGCGTGGAACACGTGCTGTGCATGTGTCACACGTGGTCTTTGAAGGGTGCATTATGCATGTTTCACACATGGTGTGCGGTGCCTGGTATCCGCGTGTAGCGCACTGTTTGATGGACAGGCGATATGCGCATGTTGCAAGCGGTGTGTGTAGTGCTCTGTATTTGCATGTTGCATGTGGTGTGCTGTGTGTGGTATGTGCGTTTTGTGCTCAGTGGGAGGATTGTGTGCTAATCATGTGTTGCACGCAGTGCGCAAAACGCTTGTTATGCACATGTGGCACACGGTTAGGGTTAGGGTTAGAGATTAGGGTTAGGGTTAGGGGTTAGGGGTTTGGGTTATGGGTTAGGGTGAGGGTCGGGGTCAGGGTCGGCTTTGGGGTTTGGGTTAGGTATAGGGTTAGGATTAGGGTTAGGGGTGGGTGGGCTGAGATTCTGGTTAGGGTTAGGTGTTAGCGTTAGGGTTAGGGTTTCGGGTTAAGGTTAGGTTTAGGGGTAGGATTTGGGGATTGGGGTTGGTGTTAGGGTTAGCATTAGAAGTTAGGGTTAGGGGTTATGGTTAGGGTTAGGGTGTTAGGGGGTTAGGTTGAGGGTTAGGGTTTGGGGGTTGTGGTTAGGGTTAGGGTTAGAGTAAGGGTAAGGATAGGGTAGGTTTAGGGCTAGGGTTACAGTTATGTTTGGAGGTTAGGGTGGGGTTGGGGTAGGGGTAGTCTTAGGTTAAGGTTTATGGTTTAGGGTTAAGATAGGGTAGGGTAGGGTTGGGTTAGGGTCAGGGTTGAGGGTTATGTTTAGGGTAGGTTTAGGGTTAACGGTAGTGATAGGATGGAGGTTGGGGTCGGTGGTGGTGTTAGTGTTAGGTTTCGGGTTTGGGTAAGGGTAAGTTTAAGGTTAGGGTAGGGTTAGGGTTAGTGTAGGGTGGGTTAGGGTAGGATGTGTATGCTTGGTTAGGGTTAGAGGTTAGGGTGAGGGGTTCAGGTTTGGGGTTAGGGTCAGGGTCAAGGCAAGGGTGAGGGTCGAGGTTGGGCTTGGGTTTAGATGTTAGAGTGAAGGACAGGGTTAGGGTTAGGGGTTGGGGTTCGTGTTAGTGTTAGTGTTAAGGGTTAGTGTTATTGTTACAGTTTGGGATTAGGGTTAGGGTTAGTGTTGGTGTTGGGGTTGGGTTTAAGGTTAGGGTTTGGGGTTAGGGTTAGTGTAGGGTAGGGCAGGGTTGGTGTTAGGGTTAGTGTTAGGGTTATGGTAGGGTTAGGGGTAGGGGTAGGGGTAGGTTTAGGTTTAGGTTTAGAGTCAGGGTAGGGGCAGGATGTTAATGTGTTAGGGTTAACGTTAGTGCTTGGAGTTGGGATTGCGTTTAGGGTTAGGGTTAGGGATAGGGTTACCATTAGGGTAGGGTAGTGTAACGGTAGGGTAGGGGTATGGTAAGGGTTAGGGTTAGGGTAGGATTAGTGTTAGGGTTTAGTGTTAGGGTTTGTGTTGATTTTGGGATTAGGGTTAGTGTTGGGTAAGGGTAGGGTTGCGTTGGGGTTAGGGTTAGATTTAGGGTTATGGGTTGGTCTAGGTTTAGGGTTAGGGTAGGATTAGGGTCGGAGGTAGAGTAGGATTAGGTTTAGGTTTAAGGGTTAGTGTTTAGCCTAATTATACTGAGTTACAGAAATTCCACCTATATTTCTGCAGACAAGATTTGATTTTAGAAGTGAAATAAGGCTTTTCCTTACAGAAAAAATAAATGTGTTAGTACAAAATCTGCCTTGTCTCAGGAGGGCGTCTCATTGGTCAGTAATAGCTGCACTTCAAAGAGACAGCTGTAAACTGGGCCTATGGTTCTCACCTGTTTTGAAAGACAAGGCAGGCCTCTCCCATAAAACCAAAAGTTTGCCAGAGTTGACAGGTGTAGACCCCCGGAGATGAGAGTTGATGAGATAGATATGCTAATGCCCAAGCCAGGCCCAGGCAGGAACCATGCGGTTAAAGTAATTAACACAAAGCACAGCCCATGTTGACTTCTGGGATCATCTCTGTCTCCAAGGACACAATCACCAGAGCCAAGATGTCTCTGTTTTTTGCTAAAGTAATAGCCCTATCATAAAACTTAGAAGTTTGCCCCAAGAAGGTTTTATAACTCATTGTTCCCCTAGATAGAGTTAGTTAAAGGATCTGTAGTAGCCTTTTAGGAGACTTTGACCCTAAAGCAAACTGCCTGTTAGTATGTAAATACCGTTACCCTTGGCAATGGGAGCCTGTATCTACCCTATAAAATACCTGTGTGGCGTTTCAGTCAGGGATATATTTTATGCGGGAAGAAATATATCCATCGGGATACTCTCTTTTTATCTATTTTCATAAACCTTTACTTTATAAACTATATGTTTGGCTGTGTGTATTATTATCATTATTTTACTTTTATGTCTGTTTCCTACTATTTTTTCATCCTTTGTGATGACCACTGCCTGAGAGACCTAATCAGAAGAAAAAAACCTCCTTGCGGGGAGCATAGCTAACTCCCCGCAGGTTAGGGTTAGTGTTGGGGTTTGGGGTTAGTTTTGCGGGTTGGTGTTAGTGGTTTTGTTCCAGTTCGGGGTCGCGGTTGGGGTCACGGTAAGGTAAGGGTAAGTGTCAGGGTCAGTGGTAGGCCTAGCGGTTGGGGTTGGCAGTAGGGTTGGTGTTAGGGTGTGCAGAGTGTGTTGTATACGCATGTAGCATGAGGTGCACTGAGCATGTGGTATGTACCTGTCATGAACAGTGCACAGAGCAGGAGGTATGGTCTGGTTGCCTATTTTACACGGAGTGTGCATTATGTGCGTGTCATGTGTGGTGTGCCGAGCATGTGGTATGTGCCTGTCACCCTCGGTGCGTGGATCATGTGGTATGCACATTTGGAATGTGGTGCACGGATTGCCTGTTTGCATGTTTGGTGCATGGTGTGTGGATCACATGGTATGCGCCTGTGGCTCACTGTGCGTGGAGCGCATGGTATGCGCGTGTCCCACGAAGTACATGGATTGTGCGTGATGTGTGTGTTGCCCACGGAGTGCGGTGCATGGTTGCACATGTCATGCTCAGTGCATGCATCATGTGGTATGCACATGTAGCACACGTTATGCAGAATGCGCATCATGTGTGTTTGGTTCACAGTGTATGGATCACATTTTATGCACATGTCACGCATGGTGATGGAACCTGCATTAAGAGCCAGTCACATGAGGTGCATGCATGGCGTGGTATGCGCCTGTTGTGCACGGTGCACGGAGCATGCAGTATGCTCCAGTCGCGCATGATATGCGTAGTGCACAGTATGTGCGTGTTGCATGCAGAGTGTGGTGTGCGCTATACGCATGTCATGTTCAGTGCACGGAGCGTGTGTTAAGTGTGTGTCACGCATCGTTGTCTGGTGCAGTCAGTATGTGCATGTCATACGCAGTGCGTGGTGCGTGGCAATCACGTTTCATTCATGGTGCGCGCTGCACACATTATGCATGTTTGGTGCATGGTTTGCAGATCACGTGGTATGCACGTGTCACACGCGGTGCCAGAGTGTGCAATATGGGTGTGTACCACGAAGAAAATGGAACATGTGTTATGCGCATGTTGCCCACTGTGTGCAGTGCACGGTATGCACGTGTCACGCTCAGTGGGCAAATCACATGTATGTGTGTGTTGCACATGGTGCACAGAATGCACGTTATGAGCATGCGGCACACAGTGCATGGTTCGTGTGATACGTGTGTGTCGCACGTGGTGGACTGAGTACGCAGTATGCACCTCTTGATCGTGGTGTGCAGAGCACGTGGTATGGACCAGTGGTGCACGGTACACGGAGCATGCATTATGGGCATTTTGCGCGTGGTGCACCGAGCACGTGGTATGTGCCTATCGCGCTTGTAGTCCTGACCACCTGGTATGTGCATTTTGCATGCAGTACATGGAATGCACGTTATGCATGTTTGGCAAACAGTGTGTGGATCGTGTGGTAGGCAGGTGTCACACAGAGTGCACAAAGCACATGGTAGGTGTGTGTCCCACACAGTGCATGGGGCGTACGTTATTCACGTGTTGCCCACGCTGTATAGTGTGTGTTATGCACATGTCGTGCTCGGTTTGCAGATCATATAGTATGCACGTGTTGCACGCAGTGTGTGGATTGTGCGTGATGTGTGTGTTGCCCACAGTGTGCTGTGCATGGTTTGCACATGTCATGCTCAGTGTGTGTATCATGTGCTATGCACATGTAGCACAAGGTATGCAGAATGCACGTCATGCATGTTTGGTGCACGGGGTATGGATCGCATTTTATGCACATGTCACGCACAGTGATGGAACATGCATTAAGAGTGAGTCACACGAGGTGTGCGCACGGCATGGTATGTGCCTGTTGCGCACGGTGCGCAGTGTGCACATTATGCACCTTTTGTGCACGGTGCATGGAGCATGCAGTATGATCCGGTTGTGCATGATATGCGGAGTGCACAGTATGTGCATGTTGTGTGTGGAGTGTGGTGTGCGCTATATGCGTGTCACGGTTGGTGCACAGAGCATGCGTTAAGCATGTGTCGTGCATCATTGTCTGGTGCAGTCAGTATGTGCATGTCGTATGCAGTGCGCGGTGCGTGGCAATCACATTTCGTTCACGGTGCACACTGCACACGTTATGCGTGTTTGGTGCATGGTTTGCAGAAAACATGGTATGCGCATGTCGCACGCGGTGCCAGAGAGTGCAGTATGGGTTTGTCCCACGAAGCAAATGGAACATGCATTATGTGCATGTCGCCCACTGTGTGTGGTGTGCAGTATGCACGTGTCGTGCTCGGTGGGCAGATCACGTGTATGTGCATGTTGCACAAGGCACACAGAACGCGCATTGTAAGTGTGCGGCACATGGTGCGCAGTTCGTGTGACATGCGTGTGTCGCACATGGTGGACTGAGCGCACAGTATGCGCCTCTTGATCGCAGTGCGTGGAGCACGTGGTATGAACCAGTGGTGCACGGTATGCGGAGCGTGCATTATGGGCATGTCACGCATGGTGCACCGAGTGTGCGGTATGTGCCTATCACGCTTGTAGTCCTAATCACCTGATATGCACATTTTGCACACAGTTCACGGAATGCACGTTATGCATGTTTGGCAAACAGTGTGTGGATCATGTGGTAGGCGGGTGTCACACACAGTGCACAGAGCACATGGTAGGTGCGTGTCCCATGCCGTGCATGGAGCGTACATTATTCATGTTTTGTCCACGCTGTATGGTGCGCGTTATGCGCATGTCATGCTCGGTTCGCAGATCATGTGGTATGCGCATGTTGCACGCATTGTGTGCAATGTGCGTTATGTGCTTGTGGCACACAATGCACGGGTCGCGTGCTTTGTGTGTGTGGCACATGGTGCATGGATGTCATTTGCGGTGCGTGGACCGTGCTGTGTGTGCCTGTCACACGGGATGCACAGAGCACACGGTATTGTCTGGTCACACACAGCACATGGAGTGTGGTGTGTGTGTTACGCTTGGAGAGTGGTGTGCGGTATGCACATCTGGTGCTCAGTGCACGGTGCGTGGCAAGCACTTTTCGCTCACGGTGCGTGGGGTGGGCATTATGCATGTTTGGTGCATGGTGCGAGGATCATGTGGTATGTGCATATCACACGCAGTGCACAGAGCATGCAGTATGCGCTTGTCCCACACAGTGCACGGTGCATGGGTACTGCAGGTGTCGCCTGTGGTGTGCGGCACTCGGTGCACGGATCCCGTGTATGCGCATGTGTCACGTGGTGCACGGAGCTTGGGGTATGTGCGGGCAGCACGTGGTGGGCGGTGCATGCGGTATGCATGTGTCGGGCATGGTGCACAGAATGCATGGTATGCACCTGCAACACACAGCACATGGAACACGCGGTGTGCGTGTGTAACATGTGGTCCTCGAAGGGTGTGTTATGTGCATTTCACACGTGGTGTGTGATGCCTGGTATCCTCGTGTAGCACACTGTTTCCTGGACAGGTGATATGCACATGTTGCGAGCGGTGCATGTAGCACTCTATATTCACGTGTTGCATGTGGTGTGCTGTGTGTGGTATGTGTGTGTCACAGTTGGTGTGCGGAAAGTGTGCTATTCACATGTTGCACGCACTGCGCAAAATGCTCATTATGCACATGTGGCATACGGTATGGTTAGGGTTAGGGTTAGGGTTGGAGATTAGGGTTAGGGTTAATGGTTAGGGGTTTGGGTTATGGATTAGGGTCAAGGTCGGGCTCAGGGTCAGCTTTGGGGTTTGGGTTAGGTATAGGGTTAGGATTAGGGTTAGGGGTGGGAGGGTTGGGGTTTGGGTTAGGGTTAGGTGTTAGCGTTAGGGTTAGGGTTTCGGATTAGGGTTAGGGTTAGTGGTGGGATTTTGGGATTGGGGTTGGTGTTAGGGTTAGCGTTAGAAGTTAGGGTTAAGGGTTAGGGTTAGGGTTAGAGTGTTGGGTTAGGGTTTGAGGTTGAAGTTAGGGTTAGGGTAGGGTAGGGTTGGTATTAGGGTTAGGGTTCAGGTAAGGGTAAGGGTAAGGGTAGGTTTAGGGCTAGGGTTACAGTTATGTTTGGGGGCTAGGGTTGGGGTTGGGGTAGTCTTAGGTTTAGGTTTACACCTTAGGGTTAAGGTAGTACCCCTAGGGTTAGGGTTTGGTAAGGGTTAGGGGTGAGGATTATGTTTAGGGTAGGGTTAGGGTTAGTGGTAGCAATAGGGTGGGGGTTGTGGTTGGTGGTGGGGTTAGTGTTAGGTTTCAGGTTCGGGTAAGGATAATGTTAAGTTTAGGGTAGGGTTAGGGTTAGGGTAGTGTGTGTTAGGGTAGGGTGGTTAGGCTTGGTTAGGGTTAGGGGTTAGGTTGAGGGGTTCGGGTTTTGCGTTAGGGTCAGGGTCAGGGCAAGAATCAGGGTTTGGATCGGAGTTGGAGTCAGGGTAAGTGTATGTGTTAGGGTGAGCGTAATGGTGTCAGGGTCGGTGATAAGCCTAGCAGTTCGGGTTGGCGTTGGGGGTGGTGTTAGGGTTTGTGGAGCGTGTGGTATCTGCATATAGTGTGAGGTGCGCTGAATGTGCGGTATTTGCCTGTCATGGTCGGTGCACAGAGCAGGCGGTATGGTCCGGTTGCATATTACACATGGAGTGCACATTATGCGCGTGTCATGTGTGGTGTCCTGAGCACGCGGTACGTGCCTATCGTGCTTGGTGTGCGCATCACTTGGTATGCTTTTTTGGCATGCGGTGCACGGAATGCACCATATGCATGTTTGGCGCATGGTGCGTGGATTGCATGGTATGAGCCTGTGGCGCACCGTGCACAGAGCGCACAGTATGCGCGGGTCCCATGCAGGGCATGGGTCATGCGTGATGTGCATGCTGCCCACGGTGTGCTGTGTGTGGTATGCACATATCATGCTGAGTGCATGCATCATGTGGTATTCAAGTGTAGCACCTGGTACGTGGGATGCGCATCATGCGTGTTTGGTGCACCGGGTACGGATCACGTTTTATGCACATGTCACACGTGGTGCACAGAGCATGCAGTATGGGCGCATCCCATGCAGTGCGTGGAGGGTGTGTTTTGCACGTGTTGCCCATGGTGTGTGGTTCTCAGTGTATGGAGCATGTGCTATGCGCATGTTGCATGTGGGGCATGGGACATGCATGATGTGCATGTGGCACACGGTGTGTGGATCGTTTGGTATGTGCATGTCATGCATCGTGCGTGGTGTAGTCATTATGCACATGTCGCATGGGGTGCGCAGAGCATGCACTATGCACATGTCCCATGCGGTGCACGGAGGGTGAATTATGCATGTTTCACCGTGGTGGGCGGTACTCGGTGTGCAGATTGCATGTATGCACCTGTTGCCTACGGCGCACAGAACACATGTTATGTGTGTGTGGCTCACGGTGCGTGGATTGTGTCATATGCGTCTGTTGCATGTGATGGGCTAAGTGCATGGACTGCGCCTGTTGCTCGCAGTGCACGGAGTATGTGGCATGGACTGGTGGCGCCGGGTATACGGAGTGTGCATTATGGGCATGTGGTGCATGGTGCCCAGAGCACGTGGTATGTGCCTATCATGCTCAGAGTCCTGATCGCCTAGTATGCGCATTTTGCACGTGGTGCACAGAATGCACGTTATGCATGTTTGATGAACAGTACGCGGATTGCGTGGTAGGCGCGTGTCACACACAGTGCACAGAACATGCAGTATGTGCCTGTCCCATGCAGTGCATGGGGTGTGCATTACTGACATCGTGCCCACGGTGTATGGTGCAGCACAATGGCATTCTGGCATGGCACCAGCAGCAGCGTGATTGAGCAAGAAGGTAGGGGAGAGGGGCAGCGAAAAAAAAGTCAAACCTTTGGCCACGTAGTGAGGAAGGGAGAGACGGGGAGTTGAGAAGTCTGCAAATGCAGAGCCCTCTGGTCGTGACCCCCTCCATAGCGTTGACGAGGCCGGCCCCACAGAGACTAAGTGTGAAGGGGACATCTTGTCAGCCCCGTGCACCATGGTGTTTACGCACCACACTGGCAGAGGCACAAGCGCGTGAGCATGTGAGAGAGCGGTCGGAGGGTGGGAGGAAAAAATAAAGTCCCACCTTCAACCATGTAGTGAGGAAGGGAGGGAGGGAGGGAGGAGGGAGAGGAAGTCGAAAGGCCCGCAACCTCAGAGCCCTCTGGCAGTGACCCTCTCCATAACGTCCACCAGGCTGGCCCCGCAGAGACTAACTGTGACATCACACTCACGCCCTCACCTTACACTTGCACTCACGCCCACTCAACTCACTCTGACACTCAGTCACACTTGCACTCATGCTCACTCATGTCCCACTCATGCCCAGTCACACTCGCACCTATGGCCACTCACACTCACCTCCCACTCACACTCACTCACCTAACACTCACACTGACTCACACTCACACTCACGACAACTCACACTCACACTCACGCTCACTCACCTCCTTTTCACGCCCAATCACACTCACAATAATGCCCACTCACACTCGCACTCATGCCCACTCACCTCCCACTCACGCCCACTCACACTCACACTAACGCCCATTCACACTCGGACTCACGCTCTCACCTCACACTCACGGCCACTAACCCCACACTCACGCCCTCACCTCACACTTACACTCACGCCCACTCACCTCCCACTCACAACAACTGACAATGGCAATCACTCTCACTGACCTCCCACTCACGCCCACTCAAACTCCCACTCACGCCCACTCACACTAGCAATCACACTCACTGATCTCCCACTCATGCCCACTCACACTTGCACTCATGCCCACTGACCTCCGACTGATGCCCACACACACAGAGTCACGCCCACTCACACTCAGACTCATGCTCTCACCTCACACTCACGGCCACACATTTCACACTCATGCCCTCAACTAACACTCGTTCTCATGCCCACTAACCACCCACTAATGCCCACTCACACTCGCACTCATGCCTTCACTTCACACTCGAACTCACGCTCACTCACCTCCCACTCATGCCCACTCACCTCCCACTCACACCCACTCACCTCGCACTCCTTCCCACTCACAGTCACACTCACGCTACTCCAACCAACTCACGCCCACTCACCTCGACTCACGCCCACTCAACTCCCACACACGCCCACTCATATTTGCACTCATGCCCACTCACCTCGCACTCATGCCCACTCACCCTGCCTCACGCCCACTCACTCTCACACTCACACTATAACCTCACACTCATGCCCTGTCACACTCACACTTATGGCCTCACCTAACACTTGCACTCACACCCACTCACCTTGCACACATTCCCACTCACACTCGCACTCACTCTGACTCACCTCCCACTCATGCCCAGCCAAACTCGCACTCATGCCCATGGACCTCACACGCCGACTCACCTGCCACTCATGCCCACTCACACTCACACTGATGCCCACTCACACTCGCACTCTCACTAACTCACCTCCCACTGACGCTCACTCACTCTCACACTAATGCCCACTCAAACTCACACTCACACCTCCCATTCATGTCCACTGACACT
The DNA here is from genome assembly GCF_041146395.1 of Eulemur rufifrons. Taxonomy (NCBI): domain Eukaryota; kingdom Metazoa; phylum Chordata; class Mammalia; order Primates; family Lemuridae; genus Eulemur; species Eulemur rufifrons. The sequence goes on along the minus strand of NW_027182825.1, from coordinate 576,411 downwards.
CGCATTTACCTCCCACTCAAGCCATCTCACACTCACACTAATGCCCACTCACACTCAGACTCATGCTCTCACCTCATAATCACGGCCACTCATCTCACACTAACACACAATCACACTTGCACTCATGTCCACTCACCTCCCACTCATGCCCAATCACACTTGCACTCATGCTCTAACCTCACACTAATGCCCTCTGACACTCACACTCACATCCTCACCTGACATGCGCACTCATGCCCACTCACCTCACATTAATGCCAGCTCACACTCGCACTCAAGCCCACTCATCTGGCACTCACGCCCACTCACCTCGCACTCACGCTCTCACCTCACACTGACACCCACTATCCTCCCGCTAGCACCCATTAACACGCACACTCACACCCACTCACCTCCCACTCATGCCCACTCACCTCACACTCACACTCTCTCTTCACACTTACACCCACTATCTTCCCACTAATGCCCACTGACACTTGCACTCACGCCCACTCACCTTCTACTCATGGCCACTCACCCTTGGACTCACACTCACCTCACACTCATGGCCACTCATTTCACACTCACGCCATCACCCCACACTCGCACTCACACCCACTCACCTCCCACTAATGCCCATTCACACTTGCACTCATGCCCAATAACCTCCCACTCAAGCCCACTCACACTAACACTAACGTCCACTCACACTCGGACTCACGCTCTCACCTAACACTCACGGCCACTCTCCTCGCACTCATGCCCTAACCTCAAACTCGCACTCATGCCCACTCATCTCCCACTTCCACCCACTTACACCCACAATAACACCCACTCACAGACTCACTCTCTGACCTCACATGGCCACTCACCTAACACTAATGCACACTGACACACGCACTCATGCTCACCTCGCCATCACATCCACTTACCTCGCACTCATGCCGACTCACACTTGCACTCACACTGACTCACCTCCCACTCTCGCCCACTCACACTTGCACTGACACCCACTCACACTGGCACTCATGCCCATTCACCTTGCCCTAATGCCCACTCACCTCCCACTCACACCCTCTCACACTCTCACTCACGCCCACTTACACTCGGTCTCAGGCCCATTCACACCCGCACTCAGGACCTCACCTCACAGTCATGCCCACTCACCTCCCACTCATGCCCACTCACACTCACACTAATGCCCACTCTCACTCAGATTCACGCTCTCACCTCCCACTCACACCCACTCACCTCGGACTCATGTCCACTCATACTCCCTCTCACCCCACTCACACCCTCTCAATCCCACTCATCTTACACTCACTACTACTCACATCACACTCACGCCCTCTCACCTCCCACTGATGCTCACTCACACTTGCACTAACACTCACTCACACTCGCACTCACGCTCATTCACCTCCCACTCACATCTCACCCACGCACTCTCACCTCCCTCTGACGCCCACTCACATTCGCATTCATGCTGACTCACCCTCACACTTACACTCATGCAACTCAAACCCACTAACCCAGTCACCTCACACTCACGCCCACTGACACCACACTCACGCCTGCTCACCTCCCACTCACACCCACTCACACTCACACTCATGCCCACTCACACTTGTACTCATGCTGACTCAACTCTCACTCACGCCCACTCAGCTCTCTCTCATGCCCATTCACACTGGCACTCATGCCCACTCACACTTGCACTCACGCCTGCTCACCCCCCACTCACGCCCATTCAGAATTGCACTCACACCCACTCACACTTGCATTGATGCCCACTCACATTGCACTCATGCCACTCACACCCACTCATGCCCACTCACCACACACTCATGCCCACTCACATTGCACTCATGCCCGCTCACCCCACACTCACGCTCACTCACACTCACACTCACGCCCACTCACACTCAGATTGAAGCCCACTCACCTTGCACTCATGACCGCTTACCTCCCACACATGCCCTCTCACACTCTAACTCATGGTCACTAACACTCGGACTCATGCCCACTCACCTCTCACTCATGCCCACTCATGCCCAGTCACCTCTCACTCACACCCACTCACCTCCCACTCACGCGCAGTAACACTGGCACTAACGCTCACTGACCTCGCACTCATGCCCACTCACACTCGCACTCACCCTCTCACCCCAACGGACACCCACTAACTTCCCACTAATGCCCACTGACACTCGGACTCATGCCTACTCATTTCTCACTCATGCATACTCGCACCCACTCACGCCAATTCACCTCTTGCTCACTCCCACTCACCCCCGACTCACGCCCACTCACCCTCACACTGTTGCTCACACACACCCCTAACACTGAGTCACACTTGCGCTCAAATTCTCACCTCACACTCATGGCTACTACCATTCCACTCTCGCTCACTTCCCTCCCACTCGTGCCCACTCACACTCACACTCATGCCCACTCACCTCTCACTCCTACTGACTCACCATCACACTCACGCTACTCCAACCAACTCACGCCCACTCACCTCGACTCATGCCCACTCACCTCCCACACAGGCCCACTCATATTAGCACTCATGTCCACTCACTTCACACTCATGCTGAATCACACTCGCACTCACGCCACTCACACCCACTCACTCCCACTCACCTACTCACACCCTCTCACACTCTGACTCACGCCCACTCACACTCAGACTCATGCCCATGCACACTCACACTCATGCTCACTCACCACCCACTCAGGCCCAGTCACACTCACACTCATGCTCTCACCTCACACTCATGGCCACTCACGTCACACTCACATCATCACCTCACACTCACACTCAGGCCCACTCACCATGCCCTCACACCCACTCACACTAGCACTAATGTTGACTCACCTACTCATGCCCACTCGCACTTGCAGTTATGTTCACTCACCTCCCACACATGCCCACTCACATTCACACTCATGCTCTCATATCACACTCACACCCATTCACCTCCCACTCATGCCCACTCACACTCACACCAACTCACACTCACACTCATGCTCTCACTTCACACTCATGCCCCCTCACCTCCCAATCACACCCTCTCACAGTCATGCCCACTCACACTTGCACTCACGCTCATGCACCTCCCACTCACACCCGCTCACTATCACATTAATGCCCACTCACACTCGGACTCATGCTCTGACCTTTCACTCATGGCCACTCACCTCACATGCACCCCCTTGACTCACACTTGCATTCACGCCCACTCACCTCCCACTCACGCTCACTCACACTTGCACTCATGCTCACTCATCCTCACTAACGGCCACTCACCTCACACTCATGCCCACTCACCCCCATTCATGCCCACTCACCTCACAGTCACGCCTTCGCCTTTCACTTGCACTCACACCCACTCACGCCCAGTAACACTGGCACTAATGCTCACTGACCTCCCACTCATGCCCACTCACACTCGCACTCATGCACACTCACCTCCCACTCATGCCCACTCACCTCGTACTGACGCCTACTCACGCCCACTGACACTGACTCACCTGACACTCACGCCCACTCACCTCCCACTCAGGTCCACTAACACTCACACTCACGCCCACTCACACTGACACTCACACCCACTCTCCTCGTACTCATACCTACTCACACGCCCTGAAGTGGACTCACCTCACACTCATGCTGACTCACCTGCCACTCAAGTCCTCTTACGCTCGCACTCATGTCCACTCACACTCACACTCACGTCACTCACACTCACTAACGTCCATTCACACGTGCACTCACGCCCACTCACCTCCCACTCACACCCACACACACTCACACAAAGGCCCACTCACACTCGGACTCACGCTCTCACCTCACACACACACCCACTGACCTCCCACTCATGCCCACTCACACTCATGCTAACTCACCTCTCACTCACGCCCACTGATTTTTGCACTCATGCCCACTCACACTCTCACACCCACTCACCAACCACTCACACCTACACACCTCGCACTGATGCCCACTGACACTCACACTCATGCCACTGTGACCCACTGATGCCCACTCAGCTCGCACTCACACCCACTCACATTGCAATCAAGCCTGCTCATTTCCCACTCACGCCCACTCAAACTCACACTCATGCCCACTGACTTCACACTCATCCCCACTCACCTGCCACTCATGCCCACTCACCCTCACACTGACTCCTACTCAAACTCACACTCACGCTCACTCACATCCCACTCACACCCACTCACCTCACACTCACTTCCTCACCTGACATTTTCACTCACGCCCACTCACCTCCCACTCACACCCAGTAACACTGGCACTAACACTCACTGACCTCCCACTCATGCCCACTCACACTCGTACTCACGCAAACTCACACTCACTCTGACACCCACTCACCACCTTCTCATGCCCACTCACCTGACACTCAGACCCACCCACCTCCCACTCAAACCATCTCACATTCGCAATTATGCCCACTAACACTTGCACTCAAGCCCACTCACCCTCACACTGACTCTCACTGACACTCACACTAATGCTCACTCACCTCCCACTCACGCCAACTCACACTCACACTCACGCCCACTCACCTCGTACTCATGCCTACTCACACCCACTGCCACTGACTCACCTCACACTCACACCCACTCACCTCCCACTCAGGCCTACTAATACTCATGTCCACTCACACTAACACTCACACGCAGTCGCCTCATACTCACACCTACTCACACACACTCATGCTGACACACCTCACATGCCCACTCACCTCCAACTCACACCCACTAACCTCCCACTAATGCCCACTAATACTCGCACTCACGCCCACTCACACTCACATTAACACCCACTCACATTCGGACTCACCTTCTCACCTCAAACTGATGCCCACTCACCTCCCACTAATGCTCACTCATACTCACACTCACGCTCACTCATCTCCCATCATGCCCACTCACACTCGCACTCATTCCCACTCACCTCCCACTCATGCCCACTCACCCTCTCACTCACATCCACTCACACTTGACCTGATGACCACTCACCTCCCACTCACACTGACTCACACTCGCACTCATGCTCTCAGCTCACACTCATGGCCACTAACCTCACACTCATGCCGTCTCCTCACACTTGCACTCATGCCCACTCACCTCCCAGTAATGCCCACTCACAGTCAGTCTCATGCTCTCACCTCACACTCATGGCCACTCACCTCACACTCATGCCCTCTCCTCACACTCGCACTCATGCCCACTCACCTTCCACTAATGCCCACTTGCACTCACACTCATGCTGACTCAAATCCCACCCATGCACACTCACACTCACGCCCACTGACTTCACACTGACGCACACTCACCTCCCACTCACGCCAACTCAGATCGCACTCACGCCTACTAGGACTCACACTCACACCCACTCACCTCGCACTCATGCCCACTCACACTTGCAATCTTGCTCTCACCTCACACTAACACGCACTAACCTCCCACTAATGCCCACTGACACTCTCATTCACACCCACTCACCTCGCACTCACAACCACTCACATTCGCACTCACACCCACTCACATCCCACTCACACCCACTGGCAATCACACTCACGCCCACTCACACTTGGACTCATGCTCACTTACTTCCCACTCACGCCCACTCACACTCACACTCACCCCCAGTCATCTCCCATTCACACCCGCTCACACACACATTAATGCCCAATCACACTCCAACTCATGCTCTCACCTCACACTCACGGCCGCTCACCTCACACTCATGCCCTCTCCTCTCACTCGCCCTCATGCCCACTCACCTCCCACTATTGCCCAGTCACACTCGCACTCACACTCACTCACCTCCCACTCACACCTACTCACACTCACTCTCCCGCTCTAACCTAACACAAAGCCACACATGACCCACTCATGCCCATTCACCCGCACACTAACGCCCACATGCACTGACTCCCAGACACTTCTGACTCATGCCCACACACACACACTTGCCTCACACTCACGTCCACGCACCTCCCACTCCCACCCACTCACACTCCCACTCATGCTCACTCACCCCCCTCTCAAGCCCACTGACACACTAGTGCACACTAACACTTGCCCTCTTGCCCACTCACCTCCCACTAATGCCCACTCACACTCACACTACTGCCCACTCACACTCAGATTCACGCTCTCACCTCACATGGCCACTCACCTCACACTCATACCCTCACCTGACACTCGCACTTACGCACACTCACCTAGACCTCACACCCATTCACACTTGCACTCACGCCCACTCACCTCGGACTCACGCCTACTCACCTCACACTCATGCTCTCACCTCACACTAACACCCACTAACCTCCCACTAATGTCCACTGACACTCGCACTCACGCCCACTCATGTCCCACTCACACCCACTGGCACTCACACTCACGCCCACTCACACTTGGACTCATGCTTACTCACCTCCCACTCACACCCACTCACACTCGCACTCACCCCCAGTCACCTCCCACTCACACCCTCTGACACACACATTAATGCCCACTCACACTCCGACTCACACTCTCACCTCACACTCACAGCGGCTCACTTCACACTCATGCCCTCTCCTCCCACTCGCCCTCATTCCCATTCACCTCCCACTATTGCCCACTCACACTAGCACTCACACTCACTCACCTCCCACTCACGCCCACTCACACTCTAACCTGACACAAAGCTACTCACGACCCACTCACACCCACTCACCCTCACACTATCGCCTACTCACACTTGCACTGATGCCCAGATACCACCCACTCACCCCAATGCACACTCACACTCTTCCCTCACACTCATGTCCCCTCACCTCCCACTCATATGCACTCACTCTTGCCCTCATGCTCACTCATCCCCCTCTCAAGCCCACCGACACACTAATGCACATGATCACTTGCACTAATGCGCACTCACCTCCCACTAATGCCCACTCACACTCACAGTATTGCCCACTCACACTCAGATTCACGCTCTCACCTCACACTCATGCCCTCTTCTCCCACTCGCACTCATGCCCACTCACCTCCCACTTTTGCCCACTTACACTCACACTCTCACTCACCTCCCATTCACACCCACTCACACTCGCACTCACACTCTAACCTGACACAAAGCCACTCATGACCCACTCACACCCACTCACCCTTACACTAATGCCCACTCACAATTGCACTGATGCCCAGACACCTCTGACTCACGCCCATGCGCACTCACACTCTTACCTCACACTCACGTCCACTCACCTCCCACTCACACCCACTCACACTCTTACTCACGCCCACTCACACTCGCACCCACTCACCTCACACTCACACCCACTCACACTCGCACCCACTCACACTCGCACTCACGCATTCACCACACAATCAGGCCCACTCACATCCCACTCATGCCGACTCACACTTGCACTCACTCTCTAATCTCACACTAGCGCCCTCTTTCCCTTGCACTCATGCCCTCACCTGACACTTGCACTCACACCCACTCACCTCACACTCACGCCCACTTGCCTCGCTCTCATGCCCATTCACACTCGCACTCACACTCTCACCTCACACTCACACACAATTACCTCCCACGAACGCCCGGAACACTTGCACTCACGCCCACTCCCCTCCCACTAATGCCCACTCAACTGGTACTCATGCTCACTGACGTCCCATTCATTCCCACTCACCCTCTCCCTCACGCTCACTCAACTCACAGTCACTCCCACTCACATCACACTCAGGACCTCTCACCTCCCACTCATGCCCACTCAAATTCACACTCAGGCTCACTCACACTCGAACTCACACTCACTCACCTCCCACTCACACCCACTCACCACCCACTCACGCCAGCTCACTTTGCACTCTTGCCCACTCACACTCACACTTATGCAACTCAAACCTGCTGATGCCCACTCACCTCGCACTTATGCCCAATCACATCACACTCATGCCAAATCACATTGCACTCACGCCTGCTCACCACCAACTCATGCCAACTCACACTCACACTCACGGAATTCAAACACACTCACGCCCACTCACACTTGGACTCATGCTCACTTACCTCCCACTCAGGCCCACTGACAATTGCACTCACGCCCAGTCACCTCCCACTCACACCCTCTCACACTCACATTAATGCCCACTCACACTCAGACTCATGCTCTCACCTCACACTCATGGCCACTCACATAACACTCATATCCTCTCCTAACACTCACACTCATGCTCATTCACCTCACACTCATCCCCACTCACACTCGCACTCACGGACTCACCTCACACTCATGCCCAAAAACCTCCCACTAATGCCCACTAACACTCTCACTCACGCCTGCTCACACTCATACTAACGCACCTTCACACTCAGACTCACCTTCTAACCTCAAACTTATGCCCAATCAGCTCCCACTCACACCCACTTACACTCGTACTCACGTCCACTCACACTCACGCTCACTAACCTCCCACTCACACCCTCTCAAACTCACACTAACGCCAACTCACACGCAGACTCATGCTCTGACATCACACTCACATTCAGTGACCTCACACTCACGCTCTCAGCTCACACTATCACTGATGCCCACTCACCTCCCACTAATGCCCACTCACACTCGCACTGATGCCCACTCACCTCACACTCACACCCACTCACGCTCATGACCACTCGCTCTCGCACTCAGGCTCACTCACCTCCCACTGACACCCACTCACACTCACATTAATGCCCAATCACACTCGACCTGATGACCACTCACCTCCAACTCATGCCGACTCACATTCGCACTCATGCTTTCAGCTCTCACTCATGGCCACTAACCTCACACTCATGCTCTCAAGTCACACTTGCACTCATGCCCACTCACCTAGCACTCACAACCACTCACCTTGCACTCACGCCCACTCACATCGCATTCATGCCCACTCACCACTGACTCACGTCCACTCACACTTGCACTCATGCTCACTCACCTCCCACTCATGCCTGCTCACACTTGCACTCACCTTCTGACTTCCAAATCACATCCACTCACCTGGAACTCATGCCCACTCACACTCATACTCATGCTCACTCACACCCCTCTCAAGCCCACCCACACTCACACTAATGCACACTAACACTCAAACTCATGCCCACTCAAGTCCCAATCATACACACTCACACTCAGACTCATGCTCTCACCTCACACTCAGAGCCACTCACATCTCACTCAAGCACTCACCTCACACTCACACAGACGCCCACTCACACTCGCACTCACACACACTCCCACTTGGGCTCAGGCTCATTCAGCTCCCTCTCATGCCCACTCACACTCGCACTCACGCTTTCACCTCACACTCACACCCACTCTCCTCCCGATAACGCCCACTCACGCCTTCACCTTACACTCGGACTCATGCCCACTCACCTCCCTCTAATGCCCACTCACACTTGCTCTCATGCTCTCACCTGACACTGACACCCACTCATGACCCGGTCACGCTCACTCACCCTCACACTAATGCCCACTCACCACCCACTCATGCCCACTCACACTCACACTAATGCCCACTCACACTCAGTCTCACGCTCTCCCCTCACATTCATGGCCACTCACCTCACACTCATGCCTTCTCCTCACACTCGCACTCATGCCCACTCACACTCGCACTCACGACCACTCACCACCCACTGACGCCCACTCAACTCGCACTCATGCCCAATCACATTGCACTCACACCCACCCACCACCAACTCATACCCACTCACACTCACACTAACGCAACTCAAACCCACTCATGCCCACTCACCTCACACTCACACCCACACACCTCGCACTCGTGCCCAATCACATCGCACTCACCCCCACTCACCACCAACTCATGCCCACTCACACTCAAACTCATGCAACTCAAACACACTCACACCCACTCACCTCACACTCACACCCACTCACATTGCACTCACGCATGCTCACCTCCCACTCATGCCCACTCACATTCACACTCACACTCACTCACATTGCACTCATGCCTGTTCACCCCCCACTCATGCCCATTCACAGTCGCACTCACACCTAGTCACACTCGCATTGACACCCACTCACATTGCACTCATGCCACTCACACCCACTCATGCCCACTCACCTCACACTTATGCCCACTCACATTGCACTCATGCCCGGTCACCCTGCACTCACGCCCACTCACACTCGCACTCAAGCCCACTCACACTCGCATTGAGGCCCACTCACCTTGCACTCACGACCACTCACTTCCCACACATGCCCTCTCACACTCTACCTCATGCCCACTAACACTCGGACTCATGCCCACTCACCTCTCACTCATGCCCACTCATGCCCACTCACACCCACTCACCTTTTGCTCACGCCCACTAATCTCCCACTCACATCCAGTAACACTGGCACTAACGCTCATTGTCCTCCCACTCACACGCACTCACGCCAAGTCACCTCTCACTCACGCCCACTCACCTCCCTCTCACGGCCAGTAACTCTGGCACTAATGCTCACTGTCCTCCCACTCACGTCCACTCACACTCGCATTCACGCTCACATCTATGCCTCTTTAAACCCAACATGGCTTCTGTGGACGAAAGTATGCTGAGGCCTACCTCACTTGGTATTGCCAATGCCTGGCAAGAAGCCATTATTTTAAGTATCATTCCACCATCATTTCTCCATTATTTCAAAAAGCAGAGCACCTTTCACCAGTTAACATAAGAATGAGTCGCTGAAGGGGACGTGTTTGTGTAGGGTGGTGGGGGCAGGCCTTCTGTCATTCCGGTGTTTATTTTTATTATCTCCAGAGAGGAGAAGTGGGCATGTGTGTGACAGGTGAAAAGTGCGCATCCTATATCTCTTAGACTGAAATATGATCTGCACTTTTCTCCCCGTTACTTTAAGGATCATTTGATTCATCAGCTGGGAATCCACCATGGTTCTCTAGAATCCTCTATGTGTAGGCCCAGGTAACTGGCTAGTTCGAAGAACTATGCCACAGAGCTTTTGAAATAATCACTATGTTGAGGATTATTTGCCAGTTTTTGCAGCACCTTTCACCATAATTGTGATAAGGTTCATCTCTGTCTCCTTGAAACCAAGAGGGCTTCCACGGAAAAACTATGCTGAGGCCCAGCTCACTTGGTGTGGCCGATACTTGATCCTGGAGCCTGGCAAGAAGCCATTCTTTTAAGTATCATTGCACCATCCTTTTTCCATTATTTACAAAAGCAGAGCACCTTTCACCAGTTAGCATAAGGATCAGTCGCTGGAGGGTAGGTTTTCGTGTGGGGTTTGGGGGGGTGGCGGGAGGCAGACCATCTGTCAGTATGGTGGTTTGTTTATATTATCCCCAGAGAGGAGAAGTGGGCATGTGTGTGGCAGTTGAAAAATGTGGATCCTGTTTTAGTCTTAGACCCCTCTATGCGTGGGCACAGGTAACTGGCTTGTTCCAAGAAGTATGTGACAGAGCTTTTGAAATAAACACTACATTGAGAGTTATTTGCCAGTTTTTGCAGCACCTTTCACGATAATTGTGATAAGGTTCATCTCTCCCTCCTTAAACCCGTGTGGCAGTTTTCAGCCCGTTCCTTTAAGAATCATTTGATTCATCAGCTGGGAATCTACCAAGGTTCTGTAGACCCCTCTATGCGTGCGCCCAGTAAACTGGCTGGTTCCAAGAAGTATAACGCAGAGCTTTTGAAATAACTACTACGGTGAGAATTATTTGCCAGTTTTTGCAGCACCTTTCACAATAATTGTGTTAAGATTTGCCTCTGCATCCTTAAACCCAAGATGGCTGCCATGGAAAACACTATGCTGAGGCATAGCTCACTTGGTGTTGCCAGTACTTGGTACTGGACCCTGGCAAGAAGCCAGTTTTTTAAGTATCATTCCACGATCCTTTCTCCACTATTTTAAATAGCAGAGCACCTTTTGGCAGTTAGCATAAGAATGAGTCGCTGGAGGGGACTTTATTTGTGGGGTCAGGTGGTGTTTGGGGGGGCAGGCCATCTTTCAGTCTGGTGGTTTGTTTTTATTAGGCCCAGAGAGGAGAAGTGGGCATGTGTGTGGCAGGTGAAAAGTGCTGATCCTCTTTCAGTCTTAGGGTGAAAGAGGATCAGCAGTTTTCAGCCTGTTTCCTTAAGAATCCTTTGATTCATCACCTGGCAATCTACCGTGGTTCTCTGGACCCCTCAATGCGTGGGACCCTTTAACTGGATACTTCCAAGAATTATGCTGCAGAGCTTTTGAAATAACCACTACGTGGAGAATGATTTGCCAGTTTTTGCAGCACCTTTCACCATAATTGTGACAAGGTTCGTCTTTGCCTCCTTAAACCAAGCTGGCTGCCACGGACAAAACCATGCTGAGGCCTACCTCACTTGGTATTGCCTATACTTGGTACTGGAGCCTGGCAAGAAGCCAGTCTTTTAAGTATCATTCCACCATCCTTTCTCCATTATTTTAAAAGGCAGAGCACCTTTTGCCAGTTAGCATAAGAATGAGTTGCTGGAGGGCACGTTTTTGTGTGGGGTCAGGTGGTTGTGAGGGGGAAGGCGCTCTGCCAGTCCAGTGTTTTTTGTTTTTTTTTTTTTGTTGTTGTTATCCTCAGAGAGGAGAAGTTGGCATGTGTGCAGCAGGTGAAAAGTGAGGATCCTGTTTTAGTCTTAGACTGAAACAGGATCCACATTTTCTGCCCGTTCCTTTAAGAATCATTTGACTCTTCTTCTGCGAATCCACCATGGTTCTCTATAACCCTCTATGCATGGCCCCAGGTAACTAGCTGGTTCCAAGAAGTATGCCACAGAGCTTTTGAAATAACCACTACGTTGAGAATTATTTGCCAGTTTTTGCAGCACCTTTCACCATAATTGTGACAAGGTACTTCTCTGCCTCCTTAATCCCAAGATGGCTGCCAGGGAAAAAACTATGCTGAGGCCTAGCTCACTTGGTGTTGCTGATACTTGGTACTGGAGCCTGGAATAAAACCAGTCTTTCAAGTATCATTCCACCATCCTTTTTCCATTATTTTAAAAGGCATAGCACACTTTGCCAGTTAGCATAAGAATGAGTCACTGGAGGGGACGTTTTTGTGTGGGGTCGTGTGGTGTGTGTGGGGGGGCAAGCCCTCTGTCAGTCTGGTGGTTTGTTTTTATTATGCCCAGAGAGGAGAAGTGGGCATGTGTGTGGCAGGTGAAAAGTGTGGATCCTGTTTCAGACTTAGACTGAAACAGGATCCGCACTTTTCAGCCCGTTCCTTTAAGAATCCTTTGATTCATTCTCAATGATGGTGGAATGGTGGTGACCGCCTGGATTCGTGCTCCCGGAGTGGAAGGCATGGGTCTCCCACTGCCACAACCCTAGAGGTTCACTTCCCCACAAGAACGGTGGTGTGAATCCAGGGAGAATCAGCGTGGGACAGAGAGAGCAAGAAAAGACTGAGGTGATTAGAGAAATAAAACACCAAAATCTGGAGAGTGCGGGATGGCCAATAGAGAAGGGAGCACGGGACAGCTGTACCCACCTCACCAGAGAGTGGGGTGGGTTCAGCCCCACAGGAAAGCATCTTGTTCCCCCTCTGACCTCCACACCCACTCAATTGAGGATCTCCCTGAAGTCGGTGCAGAATTGCCGCGGGAGACGTGGGGCTCTGCAGAGAGGAGACATTGGCAGGAGGCATTTTGGACCCTGGAGTGCTGTGCACAGCCAAGGCGCCTAGCAACTGTCTCCTATTGGCGGGCGGTAGAGCTGCTTCGGTCCTGGCTCTAGCAGACGCCAAACTGTCTCGTATAGGTGGGCAACTGGATTCTCCCACTCCCCGGCTCCTCTGGCCTCTGCCGGTCCCTGAGCATTCAACCCCAGCGACAGTGATCTGCAGATGGGCGGCCGCCATTGTCGGGGTCCACAGCCTAAATGCTGTGGAGCGATTGGGTACTGGGCGGCTCCCTGGGCGGCTCCCTTCCCTAGTCCACGGACCCTGACTAGGAGCTCCACCTTTGTGTGAACACTGAGTGGTTCCCCAGTCACGAGAGAGTGGAGTGCGGACCTTGCAGACATTGGGGTGGGGCAGAACATCGCCCGCGGGAACTGTAGTGGCTGGGGAGCTGGGCAAATGAGGGCACCGCTCCCCTCTCCCTATCCACTGTCTTTCTCACAGAGAGAGACATAAGCCACCTCCGGAGAGGAAGAGGAGCAGCCCCCCCAGCGGAGCTAGCAAAATCCTGAACAATATGCGAAGGGCTCCCCCTAGTGACAGAGGAGGCAGCTTACCTGGCACTCACAGCGTGCCCCTATCCAGACTAAAGCTGAAAGAAGGGATCTTAAGGATTCATTCAGATGGGAAGGGCTCAGCGAAGGAACTCTAGGAGTATAAAGAATCAAGCTGAAACCATGCCCTCAAAGAGGATTACTAGTTCTCCACCAATTAACACAAACCAGATTCCAAATAGCAACATGTCACAGGAAGAATTTCAAACATGGATCATAAATATGCTGAACATTATGCAAGAAAAAATGGATAATCAACACAAAGAAACCACAAAAAAGATCCAGGACTTGGAAGAAAAATTCACCAAAGAAATTGAAATACTGAAGAACAATCAAACTGAACTCCTGGAAATGAAGAATTTATTCAAGGAGCTACAAAACACAGTGGAAAGTCTCAAGAGCAGGGTAGATCAAACAGAAGAAAGAATCTCAGAGATCGAAGATAACACTTTCCAATTAAATAAGACAGTCACAGAGATAGAGCAAAGAAACAAGAGAAAAGACCAGAGTCTACAAGGAATGTGGGATTATGTGAAGAAGCCTAAAGTGAGAGTTATCGGCATTCCTGAGGGTGAAGAAGACAATAAGCAAGGGTTGAATAAAGTATCTGAAGATATAATTGAGGAAAATTTCCCAGGCCTTGCCAAATCTCTAGATACACAGGTTCAAGAAGCTCAAAGAACCTCTGAGAGATTCATACCAAATAGGAAGACACCACGTCATGTAGTTATCAGACTGACCAAAATATCCACTAACGAGGCCCTTCTTCAATCTGTAAGGAGAAAGAAACAAGTAACATACAAAGGAAAGCCCATCCGAATCACGCCAGATTTCTCAACTGAAACCTTACAAGCAAGAAGAGATTGGAGCCCCATTCTCACTCTTCTGAAACAGAATAATGCCCAGCCTAGAATCCTGTACCCAGATAAGCTCAGTTTTATATATGAAGGTGAAATTAAGACATTCTCAGATAAACAAAAACTCAGAGAATTCACCAAGACAAGAGCAGCTTTCCAAGAAGTATTTAAAACAGAGTTACACGTGGTCCAGCACAAGAAGGACCCTCGAATGTAACACTAATCAAGAGATAAATATGAAAACCCAGTTATCATAATGGCTCAAGAGAGAAAACAGATCAATGAAATTCAACCCAACATGAGGAACAGCAATCTGTCTCGCTTATCAGTTCTCTCATTAAATGTGAATGGATTGAATTCCCCACTCAAGAGACATGGACTGGCCCAATGGATAAAAAAGATATAAGCCAAGTATCTGCTGTCTTCAGGAAACTCATCTAACCTGCAAGGATGCATTTAGACTGAAAATAAAAGGGTGGAAATCAATATTCCAAGCAAATGGAACCCAAAAGAAAGCTGGCGTGGCAGTTCTAATCTCCGATAACGTAGTTTTTAAATCAACAAAAGTAAAGAAAGACAAAGATGGTTACTATATACTGGTGAAGGGTACAATTCAACAAGAAGACATAACTATACTTAACATATATGCACCCGATCTAGGTGCACCCAGATTCATAAAGCAAACCCTACTTGATCTGAACCAAATGATAGATAACAACACTTTAGTAGCCAGAGATTTTAACACGCCACTGACAGTTCAAGACAGATCCTCCAAACAAAAAATAAACAAAGAAATATTGGACGTATATAGAATGCTAGAACAAATGGGCCTGACTGACATCTACAGGACATTCTACCCAAATACCACTGAATATAAGTTCTTCTCATCAGCTCATGGGACATTCTCCAAGATTGACCATATCTTAGGACATAAAGCATGTCTTAAAAAATTTAAAAATATAGAAATAATACCATGCAGCTTCTCGGATCACAGTGGAATAAAAGTAACAATGAACCCTAACAGAAATCCTCATTTCTACTCAAAGTCATGGAAGCTAAATAACCTTCTCCTGAACAATCATTTTATAAATGAAGAAATCAAGTCAGAAATCAAAAGATTCTTTGAATTAAACGACAAAGGAGATACAACTTATCAAAATCTGTGGGACACAGCTAAAGCAGTCCTGAGAGGAAAATTTATTTCCATAAATGCCTATACCAAAAAGACAGAAAACTTACAAATAGACAATCTAATGAATAGACTCAAAGAGCTGGAGAAGAAAGAAGAGACCAAACCCAAACCCAGCAGAAGGAAATTATTAAGATTAAATCAGAACTAAATGAAAAGGACCATAAGGGAGCATAAGGGAGATTAAACCAAACCATAATGGAGATTAATAAAACCAAAAGTTGGTTCTTTGAAAAAATAAACAAAATTGACACACTTCTGGCTAAACTAACCAAGAGCAGAAAAGAAAAATCTCTTATAACCTCGATCAGGAACACGAAAGGAGTAATCACGACTGATGCCACAGAGATACATGATATCATCTATGAATTCTACAAAAATCTTTATGCACACAAATTAGAAAACCTGGAGGAAATGGACAAATTCTTATAAACACACAGCCTTCCCAGGCTCAACCAGGAAGAAATAGAATTCCTGAATAGACCGATATCTAGATCTGAAATTGAAACAGCAATAAAAAACCTTCCCAAAAAGAAAAGCCCTGGACCAGATGGGTTCACACCTGAATTCTACCATACCTACAAAGAAGAACTGGTGCTCATCGTACATAAACTATTCTCCAATATAGAGAAGGATGGGATTCTCCCCAACACTTTTTACCAAGCCAACATAATCCTGATACCAAAACCAGGAAAGGATGCAACTAAAACAGAGAACTATAGACCAATTTCTCTTATGAATATAGATGCAAAAATTCTCAATAAAATTCTAGCAAATCGAATCCAAGTGCTTATCAAAAAAAATAATCCATCACGACCAAGTGGGCTTCATCCCAGAGATGCAGGGATGGTTTGACATATGTGAATGTAATTCATCACATAAATAGAAGCAAAAATAAAGATCATATGATCCTCTCAATAGATGCAGAGAAAGCATTTGACAAAATTCAACACCCTTTTATGATAAGAACACTTAACAAAATAGGCATAGATGGGGCCTATATAAAAATGATACAAGCCATATACGACAAACCCTCAGCCAACATCATACTGAATGGGGAAAAACTGAAAGCATTCCCACTTCAAACTGGAACCAGACAAGGCTTACCACTGTCCCCATTACTTTTCTACATAGTATTGGAAGTCCTTGCAAGAGCTATCAGGCAAGAGAGCAGAATCAAGGGAGTCCAAATAGGGACAGAAAAGATCAAACTCTCACTCTTTGCTGATGATATGATGTTATATCTAGAAAACCCCAAGGTTTCAACCAAGAGACTCCTGGAATTGATCAATGAATTCAGTAAAGTCTCAGGATACAAAATCAATACACACAAATCAGAGACATTCATATACGCCAATAACAGTCAAATGGAAAACCAAATTAAGGATTCAATACCCTTCAAAATAGCAACAAAGAAAATAAAATACCTAGGAATATATTTAACTAAGGAGGTAAAGGACCTCTATAGGGAGAACTATGAAACACTGAGGAAGGAAATTGCAGAACATGTAAATAGGTGGAAAACCATACCATGCTCATGGATCGGTAGAATCAACATTGTTAAAATGTCTATACTGCCAAAAGTTATCTACAGATTCAATGCAATCCTTATTAAATTACCAACATCTTTTTTCACAGACATAGAAAAAATAATTTTACGCTTTGTATGGAACCAGGGAAGACCCCGTTTAGCAAAAGCAATCTTAAACAACAAAAACAAAATGGGAAGTATTATTTGCCAGACTTCAAACTATACTACAAGGCTGTGGTTCTTAAAACAGCCTGGTACTGGCACAAGTGCAGGGACACAGACCAGTGGAACAGAACAGAAAATCCAAATATAAAACCATCCTCATATAGCCATCTAATCTTTGACAAAGCAGACAAAAACATACTCTGGGGAAAAGATTCCTTATTTAATAAATGGTGCTGGGAAAACTGGATAGCCACATGTAGAAGACTAAAACAGGACACACAACTCTCACCCCTCACAAAAATCAAGTCACGGTGGTTAGACTTAAACCTAAGGTCAGAAACTATTAGAATTCTAGAAGAAAATGTAGGAAAGACTCTTACAGACATTGGCCTAGGCAAAGAATTTATGAAGAAGACCCCTAAGGCAATCACAGCAACAACAAAAATAAATAAATGGGACCTGATCAAATTAAAAAGCTTCTGCACAGCCAAAGAAACAGTCACGAGAGTAAACAGACAACCTACAGAATGGGAAAAAATTTTCGCATACTACACATCAGATAAAGGACTGATAACAAGAATCTATTTAGAACTCAGGAAAATCAGTAAGAAAAAATCAAACAACCCTATCAAAAAGTGGGCAAAGGACATAAATAGAAATTTTTCAAAAGAAGATATAAAAATGGCTAACAAACATATGAAAAAGTGTTCAACATCTCTAATCATCAGGGAAATGCAAATCAAAACCACAATGAGATATCACTTAACTCCAGTGGGAATGGCCTTTATCAAAAAGTCCCAAAACTATACATATTGGCGTGGGTGTGGCGAGATAGGTACATTCATACACTGCTGGTGGGACTGTAAACTAGTGCAGCCCCTGTGGAAAGCAATGTGGAGATACCTTAAACAGATTCAAGTAGACCTACCATTCGATTCAGCAATCCCATTATTGGACATCTACCCAGAAGAACAAAAGTCATTCTATAAAAAAGACACCTGCACCTGAATAATTATAGCAGCACAATTCACAATCGCAAAGATGTGGAAACAACCCAAATGCCCATCAATTCATGAATGGATTAGCAAAATGTGGTATATGTATACCATGGAATATTACTCAGCTATCAGAAATAATGGCGATATGGCATCTCTTTGGTTCTCCTGGAGAGAGCTGGAACCCATTCTATTAAGTGAAGTATCCCAAGAATGGAAAAATAAGCACCACATGTACTCACCAGCAAACTGGTTTCCCTGAGTGCACATTTGGGATCAACACCAATTGGGTATCAGATAGAGGTCGGGGCTGGGTGAAAGGGATGGGTGTATACCTACTTGATGAATGTGGTGTGCACTGCCTGGGGAATGGACACGCTTCAAGTTCTAACTGGGGGGGATGGGGTGGGGGAGGGGAGGGGTGCACACCTACATGATGAGTGTGATGTGCATTGACTAGGGAATGGACACAATTGAAGCTCAGAATCGGGGGGAAGGGGAGGCATGGGCAATGTATATAGCCTGATCTTTTGTACCCCCATAATGAGCTGAAAAACAAACAAACAAACAAAAAGGAATCCTTTGATTCATCAGCTGGGAATACACCATGGTTCTCTAAAGACCTCTATGCGTGGGCCCAGGTAACTGGCTAGTTCCAAGAAGTATGCCACAGAGCTTTTGAAATAACCACTACGTTGAGAATTATTTGCCAGTTTTTGCACCACCTTTCACCATAATTGTGATAAGGTTCGTCTGTGCTTCCTTCAACCCAAGATGGCTGGGGCGGACGAAACTATGCTGAGGCTGAGCTCAATTGGTGTTGCCGATTTTTGGTACTGGAGCCTGGCAAGAAGCCATTCTTTTAAGTATCATTCCACTGTCATTTCTCCATTATTTTAAAAGGCACAGCACCTTTCGCCAGTTAGCATATGAATGAGTCACTGGAGGGGAAGTTTTTGTATGGGGTAGGGGGGGTTGGGGGGCAGTACCTCTGTCAGTTTGGTGGTTTGTTTTTATTATCCCCAGAGAGGAGAAGTGGGCATGTGTGTGGCAAGTGAAAAGTGCAGATCCTGTTTCAGTCTTACACTGAAACAGGATCTGCACTTTTGAGCCCGTTCCTTTAAGAATACTTTGATTCATCAGCTGGGAATCCACCATTATTCTATAGACCTCTCTATGCATGGGCCCAGGTAACTGGCTACTTCCAAGAAGTATGCCTCAGAGCTTTTGCGATAACCACTACGTT
Organism: Eulemur rufifrons; assembly: GCF_041146395.1. NCBI lineage: Eukaryota > Metazoa > Chordata > Mammalia > Primates > Lemuridae > Eulemur > Eulemur rufifrons. Next base: position 556,125 of record NW_027182825.1, on the reverse strand, counting down.
GAGAATTATTTGCCAGTTTTTGCAGCACAATTCACCATAATTGTGATAAGGTTTGTCTCTGTCTCCTTAAGCACAAGCTGGCTGCCACGGACAAAAATATGCTGAGGCCTAGTGTCGCGCCGCAGTTGCCAGCAAGTACGACACGACCAGTTGGAGTTCTTCCAGCAGTAGTTTAATGAGGCACCTACAACAGTTACATGGCGAGAGACCTCGAACAGGAAATGCAAGCTGCTTTTATAGCCCCGGATAGGTGTGTCCCACAAGCGTGTCCCACAGGGATAGGTGGAGGGCCTGACTACGCATGTCCTGGGCGGGGACACTAGGAGGCCTAGACCGCTCCCCACAGCTCCCCCTTTTGTTTTTGCCTCATGGTGAACGGAAGCCCCAGTCCGGATCTAGGGTCACAGTTCACCAAGGGGCGTATGGTCACCACTCTTCAGTGCAATGAGCGAGAGCTCATGAAGGTGCAAGGGCTGACCACAAAACAGGGGTCGCGCGCCCTTCCCGGTGCAATGGGGACAAGCCCTCGGGGTGCAAGGGCCACGCCATGCTGTCAAGGGGAAGAGCGGTAGTTGCCGTCCATATGTAACATGCTTATCCACACTCCAGGAGGAGAGCCCTCATGAAGGGCAGCAAAGGCTTGAGCCATGACCACTCGATCCCTTTGTTGCTGCCAACGGACACGCATGAGCATCCAGAACACGAGGCCAAAAGCAAGACATCCCAGCAGGCCCAGGGATCCAAGACCTGCCCATTCCCGAACCCCGTGTAAAAGCGACAAAAAGGTGGGGAGGAGGCCATCAGTAAGCATAGGATCTAACCGGGTAGAATTAATATGGGTGATTTCTAGTTGTAACTGAGTGGCTAGCTTGGAGAAATTGGCAGACCAAGAGCCCTGTAACAGCCGAGAAATCTCTTTAGAGAGATTGGCCGCCTGGGAAAGGTTAGAATATGGGATCGAAGTAATACACAATCCCGGCAGTCGTCGCTCGCAACCAAGCTGGGCGAGCTGTACCAAACTGTCCACCTGTTCTTGAACCAAGTCCACACGTTGATTTAGGAGCATAATCCCTCCCGCCAGGTGTGAGTTGATAGAGCTTTGTGTGTCCAAGGCAGTTGCTACCGTTGCTGACAGGTTATTTAGGACCTGTGCCGTTTGTACGGCGCCCGCCGCCGCGATCGAAGCGGCGGTAAGGGCCGCAGCGGAGGCCGCTGCAATAGCAAAGACAAGAGCTGTCACGCCAAAGTCCCTACGATGTCGAAAGAGAACCAACGAATCCGGTGCGTCAACCGGCCAGGGGACGTACCGGGGCATGCGTGCAACCACGGCCATCCTGTGTTCTGAGGCATTCCAGCAACGTGTATACGTGCAGTTTACGGTTGAGCAGTTAAGGGTGGCCGTATGGTTTTCCAGGCGGGCCACAATCCAGATGAATGGAGGCCAGAGACAAACAGGCGTGGGACCGAAGGTCACGTTGGAAAACTGAGCGCCTGACGCAGCGGTCTCAAATGTTCACAGTTTTGTGTAACGCAGGCCACATCCCTGTCACAAAAGTCCCATTAGCAAAGGTCCCGTTGCGGGGACGCGGCCGGTCCACCCAAGCACCCGTCTGGTTGGCAAGAAGTATACAGGACAGGTTGCCGTTAGTCGGGATAATGGTAGTAAAGCACAAGGACCCAGCAAGGATATAGGATTCATTGCCGGGAACCGCTCCAGACTCGTTGGACCACGGGAGGTAGGGAAGTCCTAGGGAAGCATTGGTAATAAAGAACCGGGGGAATATCTGCGAATCATGAGACACCGGCAGGGGTCTCGGGAATACAGGCAGGATGGCCCAACGACGTTTCGCCCTGGACAGCACTCCCAGGGCGAGGAGGGTCATGGTCAGGGAAAGCAGAATCCGCCACAACAGCATCGTCGTCAGGAGCCGGCGAGGAAGCAGCAGGATGACTGAGGCGTCGCGTGAGGCGTGTCGGAACCCAGATAGGGTCCGGGGCATCCTGTGGAAAAACACAAACAGCTCCCCTGGATCTGCTGAGAATCAGATCCGGTCCTTTCCATTGATTACAAAGCACATCTTTCCACATCACCCGCTCGGAAAGGGGGGGGCCAGGATCCACATGGCGATCTGCCGCCGAGCGACCACGGTCATCCAGCAGCAAAAAATTTAAAGTATATAGAGTAAGAGATAGGGCAGATTTGGGAGACCTGCCACCGCCCAAAGCCCCAGCCTCCCCCTTTTGTTTTTGTAAGTAGACTTTGATTGTGCCATGGGCACGTTCTACAATGCTCTGGGCCTGGGGGTTATAGGGCAAGCCAGTGTGATGGGTAACGCCGAGACGGCGGCAAAATTGTTGAAAGGCCCGGGAAGTATAGGCCGGGCCGTTATCAGTCTTAAGGACCTCAGGCTTGCCCCAGGCAGCCCATGCTTCTAGACAGTGCGTGACGACATGACAGGAGCGCTCTCCAGCTAAAGGAGTGGCGTGGATAACCCCAGAACAGGTGTCTACGGACACATGAACATAAGACAACTTACCAAACATGGGAATGTGAGTGACGTCCATCTGCCACACCTGGAGAGGCCGAAGGCCCCGCGGGTTGACGCCCACGGAAGGTTGTGAGCGGAAAGGTGCACAGTCCGCACACTGGAGGACCACTTCCCGCGCAGAGGCGTGGGGGAGACCAAATTTAAGGCGTAAAGTACAAGCTGGGACATGGTACAACGAATGGAAGTTGCGGGCACTTTCCAAACGAGAAGCAAGCCAACATAATTTCGTGGCCCGATCCGCCAGGGCATTGCCGGCAGCCATAGGTCCAGGCAAGAGCGAGTGGGCCCGAATATGAGTGATAAAGAACCTCGCACTGCGCGAGTGGATGGCTGACCGGACAGCACAGAATAAAGAGAATACTGTACTCCGTGGGTTCAAGGCATGAGACACTTCTAACAACCGAACAGCCTGAACGACATAGACAGCATCAGAGACAATGTTGAGTGGTCCTGGGAAAGTACGGAGGACCAACTCAACGATGGCACATTCCACATGCTGAGGGGAAGAGTAAGGAAAAGAAGCGGTGAAGGCCTGGCCATTGACAACATAACTACCCGTACTATTAGAGGACCCATCAGTATAAACTGTAGTAGCATTGGGAAGAGGGTCAGAAGACGTGACACGGGGGAAGATAATCTGATGTCGCAGAGCAAACTGAAGAAGAGGGTGCTTGGGGAAATGATTGTCTATAACACCAGAAAAAGAGCATCGAAGGACTGCCCAACTGTCTACCGAGGCACAGAGAATCTGTACTTGAGCTCTAGTATAGGGGCAATGGAGAACAGAAGGATGGGCCCCAAAATGAGTTAAGGAGAGTTTAAGCGCAGACAACGCGAGATCAGCAACCGCGGTAGGATAGTGCTCAATGGCCCGTCGCGGAGAGGTATGCGCGTGAATCCAGAGCAGAGGGCCCTCCTGCCAAAGAACTGCAGTAGGTGTCTCCAAAGAGGGCAAAAGGCAAAGAGAAAAAGGCTGATCAGGCTGGATCCGAACCAACTGGGCGTGCTGTATCGCCTCCTTGACCAGCCGAAGGGCCTGTCGTGCGTCAGGAGTCAGAACGCGAGGGGACAATATGTCTGAATCACCCTCCAGCACCCGGAACAAAGGGCTCAGCTGTGCTGTGGACAGGCGAAGATAAGGGCGAAGCCAATTGATGTCACCTAGTAACTTTTGGAAATCATTTAGGGTGTGAAGACCGTCTACCCGAATAGTAATTTTTTGAGGACGAATGGACAAGGGGCTTATATGGGCCCCCAAAAACTCCCCTATATCACCTTCCTGAACCTTTTCGGGTGCTAAGTGCAGCCCGTAGGAAGAGAAATGAGCACACAAAGTGGCATAAGCACGGTGAAGATATGAAGGGTCGGAATGACAAAGAAGAAGATCATCCATGTAATGTAGAATCCTAATCGAAGGAAAGGTGTGGCACACGGGAGCTACAGCTGCTGCCACATACAGTTGACACATGGTTGGGCTGTTGGCTATCCCCTGAGGTAAGACTCTCCAGTGATAGCAAGAGTCAGGCTCTTCATGATTTGGGGAAGGAACAGTGAAGGCGAAACGTTCTCTATCATCGGGGTGCAGCGGGATAGAGAAAAAACAATCCTTAATATCTACAATAAGGAGATGCCAAAATCGGGGCAAGGTGGAGAGAAGAGGGAGACCGCGCTGCACCGGACCCATGATCTGCATTTGTTCGTTGACTGCACGAAGATCGTGCAACAGTCGCCACTTGCCTGATTTTTTCTGAATAACAAAAATAGGAGTGTTCCAAGGGGAGCGAGAGGGTTCCAAGTGTCCCAACCGAAGCTGCTCAGCGACTAGTTCACGTGCAGCGGAGAGTTTGGGAGTGGAGAGGGGCCACTGAGGCACCCAAACCAGCTTCTCCGTAAGCCATGGGATGGGTATCGGTTGCTCCTCAGTGGCCCCTACGAAAAACCCAGACTATGCCGAGGGGGGCGAGGCTGAGGCTCAACGGGTTCGGTTCTGCCTTGCAGCCGAGACCCCAGTCCCCTTCCAGGAACATAGCCCATCTCTCGCATCATATGTTGACTTTGTGGCGAATACTCATTAGTGAGACGAAGGGCCATTTGACTCAAAACATCTCTGCCCCAGAGGTTAACAGGGAGAGGCATCACATAAGGGCGAAATGTGCCCTGATTGCCTTCAGAGTCCTTCCAGTGAAGATGAGCAGCACTTAGATCAGGGGCGGCAGCATAGCCAAGACCCTGAAGTGTCTGGGTGGAAGGGACAGTGGGCCATGCGGATGGCCACCACTTAGATGACATGACACTGGAGTCGGCTCCCGTGTCCAACAAACCTGAAAAAGACTTTCCTTGTATTATAAGGGGGAGCATAGGTCTCTCACCCATATGAAGGGACAGATATGCAGCATTGACCTCAGAACTGCCAGAACCCGCTGTCCCCCGTGTACGGGGGGCAGCGGGAAATCGTGCATGGAGGCTCGGGAGCAAGAGCAACTGAGCAATCCGATCCCCTGGGCAAATGGAAACGACCCCTCTGGGAGCCGTCGCCAATATCTGTACTGTACCTGTAAAATCAGAATCTATAACTCCTGGATGGATAAGCAAGCCCCGCAGGGTTGAGGAAGAGCGACCAATCACTAGACCCACAGAGTCTGGGGGCAAGGGTCCCTTAAAATCCGAAGGAATTGGCTGACACCCCATTTCAGGGGTCAATACTGTGAGGGTGGTGGCACGGAGGTCCAATCCTGCGGAACCCGAAGTGGCTCGCCGGACCTCCCTTGGGGCGTTAGTGACGGCGATTGCAGCTGAGGCATCAGCGCTGGCGTCGCCGGGGACTGATGGAAGGCCCCATACATTTGCGGGCCCTGGGGTCGAGGGCCCTCCCTCCCGTTTTTTGGCACATTAAAGACCTTAGGCCGAGCACCTCCAGCGGGGGCACTCCCTGCAGGGTCCAGGGGCCGCCCCCGAAGATCCTTGACGGATCGACATTCAGAGGCCAAATGACGCCCCTTGCCACAGCGCGAGCAGATTTCCGGCACCGCACGGGAAGGCCGGGGGCGCGGGCGCGAAGAAGCCCAGCACTGTCGCCGTATGTGCCCTTGTTGACCGCAGTTATAGCAGGTCACATTGGCACTCTCCCGGGCAGCCACGGTAGCGGCTGCCAGTCCTGCAGAGGTCAGTGGGCCCCCGATCTCCCGGCAAGCTTTAAGCCAAGTGGTAAGGCCCTTGTTCTTCCAAGGAACAATGGCATTGCGGCAGGCTTCAGTGCACTGCTCAAACACTAGTTGTTCTACCAGGGGCATCACCGTGTCAGCATCCCCGAAAATGCGGGCCGCACATTCCACCATACGAGCCACGAAATCAGAAAAAGGCTCTGTAGGTCCCTGAACCACTTTGGTTAAGTTACCTGCAACCTGTCCCCGATTAGGCAGCTGCTGCCAAGCTTTTATGGCCAATTGGTTAATCTGAGCATATACTTGTACGGGGAAACAGGTTTGATTGTTCTGCCACTGACCCAAACCCAATAGCATATCAGCGTTCCAAGCGGGTTGACCCTGTTGAGCATTAACACGGGCTTGGTTGACACAAGCCTCCTGGTAAAGGGATTTCCAATCTAAATACTGCCCGGCGGATAAACAAGCCCGCACAGTGCTGGCCCAATCACTAGGAGTCATAGCGTGGGCAGCCAAACGATCTAACAGGCCCCTAGTATAAGCAGCATTGCAACCGTAAGCCTGCACTGCCTGGGCCAGGTCCTTCAGTAGCTTGTAGTCGAGTGGCTCATGGTGCCGTTGTTGGTTGGCATCCTCAAATACAGGAAAGCACTGGCTGACTTTTCTCCGAACCCGGTCGGACATGAAAGATGTACCTCCCCCGCTATCAACTGGTGGGGGAGGGGCGGAGGCATACGGAGGCGGGCGATAACGCTCCGCCTCATACGCCGTCACCGCCTCCTCCAAGTCCGCCTTATCGGCCGGAGAAAGCTCCGCCTCCCTCTCGCGAGACGAGGAAGAAGAGCGGGACAAAGAAGAGGAAGAAGAAGAAGAAGAAGAAGAAGACAGACGGAGGGCGGCCATTTTACAAGCCACGTCCTCCCTAGATAATGGGCCGGGCAACGGGCATCCCCGTCGCCTTCCTGAGCGCCCTCCCTTGCGGGCGGCTCCCCGCTTTTCTTCCGACCGGGTTCTCGAACGCCCCGGCCGGTCCGGACCACCCTTATCCCTTTCTGACATACTATCTTGATAGTCACTCAGAGCCTGCTGCCCCTGCTGCACTTGAATACTACAAGGAGAGTCCTCTAGGCAGGTGCGCACCAATGCCCAAATAGGAAGGACGCACTCTCCAAGGAGCCCAGTAGCATGGGCACAGCGAAGGTCCTTCTCTAATTTATCCCAGCTCGGAACGGTGAAAGAGCCCGAGTGGAGAAACCATGGTGCCACACGATCTACTTCCTGCATAAAATGCCGTAAGACACGCTCGGGGATTTTCAACTCTCGTGCAGCCAAAAGCTCCTGTAGAGCACGGAGCAGCTGGGCGCTCGGGGAATTTCCCATAGTGAAGCACGATCAAAGGTGGGGGTCCAACTCTACCTCTACTACTGCGGTTCTGAACTCACCTCTAATGAGGTTGTCTCCGCCTGGTGCGAGAGTTCCCGGGTCTCGGCACCACTTGTCGCGCCGCAGTTGCCAGCAAGTACGACACGACCAGTTGGAGTTCTTCCAGCAGTAGTTTAATGAGGCACCTACAACAGTTACATGGCGAGAGACCTCGAACAGGAAATGCAAGCTGCTTTAATAGCCCCGGATAGGTGTGTCCCACAAGCGTGTCCCACAGGGATAGGTGGAGGGCCTGACTACGCATGTCCTGGGCGGGTACACTAGGAGGCCTAGACCGCTCCCCACAGCCTAGCTCACTTGGTGTTGCCAAATCTTGGAGCCTGGCAAGAAGACAGTCTCTTAAGGATCATTACATCATCCCTTCTCCATTACTTTAAAAGGCAGAGCAGCTTTCTCCAGTTAGCATAAGAATGACTCCCTGGAGGGGACGTTTTTGTGTGGGGTCGGAGAGGCTGGGGGTGCAGGCCCTCTGTCAGTTAGGTTGTTTGCTTTTATTATTCCCAGAGAGGAGAAATGGGCATGTGTGTGCCAGGTGAAATGTGCACATTCTGTTTCAGTCTCATACTGAAAAAGATCCGCACTTTTCAGCCCATTTCTTTAAGAATCCTTTGATTCATCAGCTGGGAAACCACCATAGTTCTCTAGACCCCTCTATGCGTGGGCTCAGGTAACTGGCTAGTTCCAAGAAGTATGCCACAGAGCTTATGAATTAACCACTACGTTGAGAATTATTTGCCAGTTTTTGCAGCACCTTTCACTATAATTGTGATAAGGTTCCTCTGTGTCTACTTTAACGCAAGATTTCTGCCACAGAGAAAACTATGCTGAGGCCTAGCTCACTTGGTGTTGCTTATCCTTGGTACTGGAGACTGGCAAGAAGCCATGCTATTAATAATCATCCCACCATCCTTTCTCCATTATTCTAAAAGGCAGACACCTTTTGCCAGTTATCATAAGAATGAGTCGCTGGAGGGGACGTTTTTGTGTGGGGTCAGGTGGTGTGTTGGGGGGAAGGCCCTCTGTCAGTCTGGTGGTTTTTCTTTATTTTGCCCAAAGAGGAGAGGTGGGCATGTGTGTGGGAGGTGAAAAGTGTGGATCCTGTTTCAGTCTTAGACTGAAACAGGATCCACACTTCTCAGCCCATTCCTTTAGAATGCTTTGATTCATCAGCTGGGAATCCACCACGGTTCTGTAGACCCCACTATGCGTGGGCCAGGTAACTGGCTATTTTAAAGAAGTATGCCGCAAAGCTTTTGAAATAACCACTACTTTGAGAAGTATTTGCTAGTTTTTGCAGCACATTTGACCATAATTGTGATAAGGTTCATCTGTGCCTCCTTAAACCCAGGATGGCTGCTGTGGACAAAACTATGCTGAAGCCTAGCTCACTTGCTGTTGTCAATACTTGGTACTTGGACATGGCTAGAATCCAATCTTTTAAGTATCATTCCACCATGCTTTCTCCATTATTTTAAAAAGCAGAGCACCTTTTGCCAGTTAGCATAAGAATGAGTCATTGCAGGGGAGTTTTTTGTGTGGGGTCGAGTGTTGTGTGGGGGGGCAGGCCCTCTGTAAGTCCGGTGATTTGTCGTTATTATGCCCAAAGAGGAGAGGTGGGCATTGTGTGTGGCAGGTGAAAAGTGCAATTCCTGTTTCAGTCTTAGATTGAATAAGGATCCCCACTTTTCAGCCTGTTCCTTTACGAACCCTTTGATTCATCAGCTGGGAATCCACCATGGTTGTCGAGACCCCTCCATGTGTGGGGCCAGGTAACTGGCTAGTTCCAAGAAGTATGCCGTAGAGCTTTTGAAATAACTGCTACGTTGAGAATTATTTGCCAGTTTTTGCAGCACCTTTGACCATAATTGTGATAAGGTTCATCTGTGCCTCCTGAAACCCAAGCAGGCTGCCACGGACAAAACTATGCTGAGGCCTAGCTCCTTTGGTGTTACTGATACCTTTTACTGGAGCCTGGCAAGAAGCCATTTTTTTAAGTACCATTTCACCATCCTTTCTCCATTATTTTAAAAGGCAGTGCACCTTTAGCCAGTTAGCATAAAGATGAGTCACTGGAGCGGCTTTTTGTGTGGGGTTGGGAGTGTGTGGGAGGGCAGGCCCTCTGTCAGTCCGGTGGTTTGTTTTTATTATTTCCAGAGAGGAGAAGCGGGCATGTATGTGGCAGGTGAAAACTTTGGATCCTGTTTCAGTCTTAGACTGAAACAGGATCTGAACTTTTGAGCCTGTTCCTTTCGGAATCCTTTAATTCATCAGTTGGGAATCCACCATGGTTCTCTAGACCTGCCTGAGCGTGGGCCCAGGTAACTGGCTAGTTCCAAGAAGTATGCCACAGAGCTTTTGAAATAACCACTGCATTGAGTATTGTTTGCCAGTTTTTTCAGCAACTTTCACAATGATTGTGAAAAGGTTAGGCAGTGCATCCTGAAACCCAAGCTGGCTTCCACAGAAAAAACTATGCTGAGGCCTAGCTCCCTTGGAGTTGCCGATAATTGGTACGGGTCCCTGGAAAGAAGCCAGTCTTTTAAGTATCATTCCACCATCCTTTCTCCGTTATTTTAAAAGGCAGAGCACCTATTGCCAGTTAGCATAAGAATGAGTCGCTGGTGGGACGTTTTTGTGTGGGGTTGAAAGGGTGGGGGTGCAGGACCTCTGACAGACTGGTGGTTTGTTTTATTATCCCCAGAGAGGAGAACTGGGCACATGTGTGGCAGGTGAAAAGTGCGCATCCTCTTTCAGTCTTATACTGAATCAGGATCCGCTCTTTTCAGCCCATTCCTTTAAGAATCCTTTGATTCATCAGCTGGGAATCCACCATGGTTCTCTAGACCCCTCTATGTGAGGGGCCAGGTAAGGGACTAGTTCCAAGAAGAATGCCACAGATCTTTTGAAATAACCACTACGTTGAGAATTATTTGCCAGTTTTTGCAGCACCTTTCACCAAAATTGTGATAAGGTTCAACTGTGTCTCCTTAAACCCAAGATGGCTGCCATGGACTAAACTATGCTGAGGCCTAGCTCACTTGGTGCTGCCAATACTTGGTACTGGAGCCTGGCAAGAAGCCATTCTTTTAAGTGTCATATCACCATTCTTTCTCCATTATTTTAAAAGGCAGAGCACCTTTTGCCAGTTAGCATAAGAATGAGTTGCTGAAAGGGAAGTTTTGTGTGGAGTCAGGTGGTGTGAGGGCCGGCAGGCCCTCTGTCACACCGGTGGTTTGTTTTTTTTATGCACAGCGAGAAGAAGTGGGCATGCGTGTGGCAGGTGAAATGTGCAGATCGTGTTTCAGTCTCAGACTGAAACAGGATCCGCACTTTTCAGCCCATTCCTTTAAGAATCCTTTGATCCATCAGCTCGGAATCCACCATAATTCTCTAGACCCCTGTATGTGTGGGTTCAGGTAACTGGCTAGTTCCAAGAAGTGTGCCACAGAGCTTTTGAAATAATCACTACCTTGAGAATTATTTGCCAGTTTTTGCAGCATCTTTCACCATAATTGTGATAACGTGCATCTGTGCCTCTTTAACCCCAAGATGGCTGCCACGGGCAAAACTATGGTGCGGCCTAGCTCACTTGATGTTGGCGTTACTTGTAACTGGAACCTCGAAGGAAGCCATTCTTTTAAGTATCATTCCACCATCCTTTCTCCATTATTTTAAATGGCAGAGCACTTTTTGGCACTTATCATAAGATTGCATCGCTGGAGGTGACGTTTTTGTGTCAGGTCAAGGTAGGTGAGGGGGCAGGCCCTCTGTTAGTCTGGTGGTTTCTTTTTATTATGCCCAGAAACGAAAAGGCATATGTGTGACAGGTGAAAAGTGTGGATCCTGTTTCAGTCTTAGACTGAAACAGGATCTGGACTTTTCAGCCTGTTCCTGTAAGAATCCTTAGATTCATGAGCTGGGAATCCTCAATGGTTCTCTGGACCTCAATATGCATGGGCCCAGTTAACTGGCTAGTTCAAAGAGGTATGCCGCAGAGCTTTTGAAATAACCACTACCATGGTAATTATTTGCCAGCTTTTCCAGCACTTTTACCATAATTTTGATAAGGTTCATCTGTGCTTCCTTAAACCCAAGATGGCTGCCACGGGCAAACCTATGCTGAGGCCTAGGTCACTTTCTGTTGCCAAGAATTGGTATGGGAGTCTGGCAAAGGGCCAGTATTTTAGGTGTAATTACACCATCCTATCTACATTATTTTAAAAGGCAGAGGACCTTTCACGAGATAGCATAAGGATGAGTCGCTGGAGGGGACGTTTTTGTGTGCGGTGGTCGGGGGCGGGGGGAGGCTATCTGTAAAGCTTATGGTTGTTTTTGTTTTCCCTAGAGAAGAGAAGTGGGCATGTGTCTGGCAGGTGAAAAGTGCGGATCCTGTTTCAGTCTTAGACTGAAACAGGATCCTCACTTTTCAGCCTATTCCTTTAAGAATCCTTTGCTTCATCAGCTGGGAATCCACCATGGTTCCCTAGACCCCTCTATGCATGGGTCCAGGTAACTGGCCAGTACCAAGATGTATGCCGCACAGCTTTTAAATAAACACTACGTGTAGAATTATTTGCCGGTTGTTGCAGCACATATCACCATAATTGTGATAAGGTTCATCTGTGCCTCCTTAAACACAAGATGGCTGCCACGGAGAAAACTATGCTGAGGCCTAGCTCACTTTGATTTCAGAACACTTGTTACTGGAGCCTGGAAGGAGGCCATTCTTTTAAGTATCATTCCACCATCGTTTCTCCATTATTTTAAAATGCAGGAAACCTTTTGCAAGTTAGCATATAATTAGTAGCTGGAGGGGACTTTTTTTTTGTGGGGTCGGTGTGGGTGGGGGGAGCAGGCTCTCTGTCAGTTCTCTGTTTTTTTTTTATTTTCCCCAGAGAGGAGAAGTGGGCATGTGTGTGGCAGGTGAATAGTGCAGATCCTGTTTCAGAGACTGAAAGAAGATCCACTCTTTTCCTACCGTTCCTTTAATAATCCATTGCTTCATCAGGTGGGAATCCACCATGGTTCTCTACACCCCATAATGCGTGGGCCCAGTTAACTGGCTAGTTCAAGGAATTATGCCACAGAGCTTTTGAAATAACCACTACGATGAGAATTTTTTGACAGCTTTTGCAGCACCTTTCACCATAATTACGATAAGGTTCATCTGTGCCGCATTAAATCCAAGAAGGCTGCCACGGACAAACCTATGGTGAGGCCTAGGTCACTTGCTGTTGCCAATACTTGGTATGGGAATCTGGCAATAAGCCAGTCTTTTAGGTATAATTCCACCATCCTATCTCCATTATTTCAAAAGGCAGAGGACCCTTCGCCAGAGAGCATAAGAATGAGTTGCTGGAGGGCACGTTTTTGTGTGGGGTGGTGGGGGGCGGAGGCAGGCCATCTGTCAATCCGATGGGTTGTTTGTGTTATCCCTAGAGAGGAGAAGAGGACATGTGTGTTGCAGGCGAAAAGTGAGGATCCTGTTTCAGTCTTAGACTGAAACAGGATCCGCACTTTTCAGCTTGTTCCTTTAAGAATCCTTTGATTCATCACCTGGGAATCCACCATGGTTCTCTAGACCACTGTATGCGTGGGCACAGGTAACTGGCTTGTTGCAAGATGTATGCCGCAGAGCTTTTAAATTAACCAGTACGTTGAGAATTATTTGCCAGGCTTTCAGCACGTTTCACCATAATTGTGATAACGTTTGTATGTGCCTCCTTAAACCCAAGATGGCTGCCACGGACATAACTATGGTGAGGCGTAGCTGACTTGGTGTTGCCTATTTTTGTTAGTGGAGACTTACAAGAAGCCATTCTTCTAAGTAGCATTCCACCATCCTTTCTCCATGATCTAAAGATGCAGGCAAATTTAGCAAGTTAGCATAATAATTAGTAGCTGGTGGGAACTTTTTTTTTTGTGGGTCGCTGTCGGTGGGGATGGCAGTCCCAATGTCAGTTCGCTGGTTTGTTTTTATTATCCCCAGAGAAGAGAAGTGGGCATGTGTGTGGCAGGTGAAAAGTGCAGATCCTCTTTCAGTCTTAGACAGAAACAGGATACGCACTTCTCACCCCTTTCTATCAAGAATCCTTTGGTTCATCAGCTGGGAATCCACCATGGTTCTCTAGACCCCTCTATGCATGGGCCAAGAAAACTGCCTGGTTCCAAGAAGTATTCCACAGAGCTTTGGAAATAACCACTACGTTCAGGATCATTTGCCGGTTTTTGCAGCACCTTTCACCATAATGTCATAAGTTTTGTCTCTTCCTCCTTAATCTCAAGATGACTGCCATAGACAAAACTATGCTGAGGCCCAGCTCACTTGGTGTGGCCGATACTTGGTACTGGAGACTGGCAAGAATACATTTTTTTAAGTATCATTCCACCATCCTTTCTCCACTATTTTAAAAGCCAGAGCACCTTTCGGCAGTTAGAATAAGGAGTCGCTGGAGGGGAAGTTTTTACGTGGGGTCTGGGGCGCTGGTGGGGCAAGACCTCTCTCATCTCTCCGGTTTATTTTTATTATCCCGAGAGAGGAGAAGTGGCCATGTGTGTGGCAGGTGAAAAGTGCGGATCCTCTTTCAGAGACTGAAACAGGATCCGCACTTTTCATCCCGTTCTTTTAAGAATCCTTTGCTTCATCAGCTAGGAATACACCATTGTTCTCTACACTCCACTATGCGTGGGCCCAGTTAACTGGCTAGTTCAAAGAAGTATGCCGCAGAGCTTTTGAAATAACCGCTGCCATGTTAATTATTTGCCAGCTTTTCCAGCAATTTTACCGTAATTTTGATAAGGTTCACCCTGGATGGCTGCCACGGACAAACCTATACTGAGGGCTACTCGCTTGGTGTTGCCAATACTTGGTACTGGATTCTGACAAGAATCCAGTCTTTTAATTATCATTGGACCATCCTTTCTCCCTTATATTAAAAGGCAGAAAAACTCTCGGCAGTTAGCATAAAGATGATTCACTGGAGGGGACGTTTTTGTGTGGGGTCGGGGTGGGATGGGGGACAGGCCCTCTCTCAGTCTGGTGGTTTGTATTTGTTATGCCCAGACAGGGGAAGTGGATGTGTGTGTGCCAGGTGAAAAGTACGGAACCTGTTTCAGTCTTAGACTGAAACAGGATCCGCACTTTTCAGCCTGTTACATTAAAAATCCTTTGATTCATCAGCTGGGAAACCACCATGGTTCCCTAGACCCCTCTACGCATGGGCCCAGGTAACTTGCCAGTACCAAGATGTATGCGGCAGTGCTTTTGAAATAAACACTACATGTAGAATTATTTGCCAGTATTTGCAGCACATATCACCATAATTGTGATAAGCATTGTGTGTGCCTCCTTAAACACAAGGTTGCTGCCACGGACATAACTATGCTGAGGCGTAGCTGACTTGGTGTTGCCTATTTTTGTTAATGGAGACTGACAAGAAGCCATTCTTCTAAGTATCATTCGACCATCCTTTCTCCATTGTTTAAAAATGCAGGGAAATTTTGCAAGTTAGCATAATAATTATTAGCTGGAGGGGATTTTTTTTTGTGTGGGGTCAGTGTGGGTGGGGGTTGCAGGGCCTCTGTCAGTTCGCTGGTTTTGTTTATTTTCCACAGAGAGGAAAAGTGGGCATGTGTGTGGCAGGTGAAATGTGTGGGTCCTGTTTCAGTCTTAGACTGAAAAAGGACCCGCACATTTCACCCCGTCCCTTTAAGAATCCTTTGCTTCTCCAGGTGGGAATCCACCATGGTTCTCTGGACGACTCTATCCATGGTCCCAGTTAACTGGCTAGTTGAAAGAGTTATGCGTGGAGCTTTTGAAATAACCACTACCATGAGAATTATTTGACAGCTTTTGCAGCACGTTTCACCATAATTGTAATAAGGTTCGTCCGGGCCTCCTTGAACACAAGATGGCTGCCACGGAGAAAACTATGCTGAGGCCTAGCTCACTTGGATTTCACGACACTTGTTACTGGAGCCTTGAAGGAGGCCATTCTTTTAAGTATCATTCCAGCATCCTTTCTCCATTATTTTAAAAGGCAGGGAATCTTTTGCAAGTTAGCATAATAATTAGTAGCTGGAGGGGACTATTTTTTTTTTTGAGGTCAGTGTGGGTGGGGGGCGCATACCCTCTGTCAGTTCGCTGGTTTGTTTTTATTTTCCCCAATAGGAGAATTGGGCATGTGTGTGGCACGTGAAAAGTGCAGATCCCGTTTCAGTCTTACACTGAAACACGACCCACACTTTTCACCCTGTTCTTTTAAGAATCCTTTGCTTAATCAGTGGGGAATCCACGAAGGGTCTCTAGACCGATCTATGCGTGGGACCAGTTAACTGGCTAGTTCAAAGAAGTATGCCGCAGAGCTTTTCAAATAACCACTACGATGAGAATTACTTGACAGTTTTTGCAGCACCTTTCACCATAATTGTGATAAGGTTAATCTGTGCCTCCTTAAACTCAAGATGGCGGCCACGGACAAACGTGTGTTGAGGCTAGGGTCACTTGCTGTTGCCAATACTTGGTATGGGAGTCTGGCAATAAGCCAGTCTTTTAGGTATAGTTCCACCATCCTATCTCCATTATTTTAAAAGGCAGAGGACCTTTCGCCAGATAGCATAAGTATGAGTCGCAGGAGGGGACGTTTTGTGTGGGGTTGTGAGGGTGGTGGGCAGGCCATCTGTCAATCCGATGGGTTGTTTTTGTTATCACTAGAGAGGAGAAGTGGGCATGTGTGTTGCAGGCAAATAATGCGGATCCTGTTTCAGTCTTAGACTGAAACAGGATCTGCACTTTTCAGCCTGTTCCTTTAAGAATCCTTTGATTCATCACCTGGGAATCCCCCATGGTTCTCTAGACCCCTCTATGCGTGGGCCCAGGTAACTGGCTTGTTCCAAAAAGTATGCCGCAGAGCTTTTCAATTAACCAGTACGTTGAGAATTATTTGTCAGGGTTTCAGCACGTTTCACCATAACTGTGATAACGTTTGTATGTGCCTCCTTAAACCCAAGATGGCTGCCATGGACATAACTATGCTGAGGTGTAGCTGACTTGGTGTTGCCTATTTTTGTTAGTGGACAGTGACGAGAAGCCATTCTTCTAAGTATCATTCCACCATCCTTTCTCCATTGTTTAAAAATGCAGGGAAATTTTGCAAGTTAGCATAATAATTAGTAGCTGGAGGGGACTTTTTTTTTGTGGGGTCGTTGTGGGTGGGGGTTCAGGCCCTCTGTCAGTTCGCAGGTTTGTTTATATTATCCTCAGAGAGGAGAAGTGGGCATGTGTGTGGCAGGTGAAAAGTGCGGATCCTGTTTCAGAGACTGAAACAGGATCCGCACTTTTCATCCAATTTCTTTAGGAAGCCTTCGCTTCATCAGCTGGGAATCCACCATGGTTCTCTACACCCCACTATGCGTGGGCCCAGTTAACTGGCTAGTTCAAAGAAGTATGCCACAGAGCTTTTGAAATAACCACTACTATGGCAATTATTTCCCAGCTTTCCAGCACTTTTACCATAATTTTGATAAGATTCATCTGTGCTTCCTTAAACCTCTGATGGCTGCCACGGACAAACCTATGCTGAGGCCTAGGTCACTTC
Source organism: Eulemur rufifrons (assembly GCF_041146395.1). Taxonomy (NCBI): domain Eukaryota; kingdom Metazoa; phylum Chordata; class Mammalia; order Primates; family Lemuridae; genus Eulemur; species Eulemur rufifrons. Next base: position 539,376 of record NW_027182825.1, on the reverse strand, counting down.
CTGTTGCCAATAATTGGTATGGGAGTCTGGCAAAAGGCCAGTCTTTTAGGTATAATTCCACCATCCTATCTCCATTATTTTAAAAGGCAGAGGACCTTTCGCCACATAGTATAAGGATGAGTCGCTCGAGGGGAAGTTTTTATGAGGGGTCTGGGAGCCTGGAGGGGCAAGCCCTCTGTCAGTTCTGTGGTTTGTTTTTATTATCCCCATAGAGGAGAAGTGGGCATGTGTGTGGCAGGGGAGAAGTGCGAATTCTGTTTCAGGGACTGAAACAGGATCCGCACTTTTCATCCCGTTCCTTTAAGAATCCTTCGCCTCATCAGCTGGGAATCCACCACGGTTCTCTGGTGCGGTGTACCACTATGCGTGAGCCCAGTTAACTGGCTAGTTCAAAGAAGTATGTCACAGAGGTTTTGAAATAACCACTACTATGGAAATTATTTGCCAGCTTTTCCAGCACTTTTACCATAATTTTGATTAGGTTCATCTGTGCTTCCTTAAACCCTAGATTGCTGTGACAGAAAATCTATGCTGTGGCCTAGGTCACTTCCTGTTGCCAATAATTGGTATGGGAGTATGGCAAATGGCCAGTCTTTTAGGTATAATTCCACCATCCTATCTCCATTATTTTAAAAGGCAGAGGACCTTTCGCCAGATAGCATAAGGATGAGTGGCTGGATGGGATGTTTTGGTGTGGGGTGGTGGGGGCCGGGGCAGGCCATCTGTCATTCTGATGGGTTTTTTTATGTTATCCCTAGAGCGGAGAAGTGGGCATGTGTGTTACAGGCAAAAAGTGCGGATCCTGTTTCAGTCTTAGAGTGAAACAGGATCCGCACTTTTCAAACTGTTCCTTTAAGAATCCTTTGATTCATCACCTGGGAATCCACCATGGTTCTCTAGACCCATCTATGCGTGGGCACAGGTAACATGCTTGTTCTAAGAAGTATGCCGCAGAGCTTTTAAATTAACCAGTATATTGAGAATTCTTTGCGAAGTTTTCAGCACGTTTCACAATAATTGTGATAACGTTTGTATGTGCCTCCTTAAACCCAAGATGACTGCCACGGACATAACTATGCTGAGGCGTAGCTGACTTGGTGTTGCCTATTTTTGTTAGTGGAGACTGACAAGAAGCCATTCTTCTAAGTATCATATCACCATCCTTTCTCCATTATTTAAAAATGCAGGGAACATTTTGCAAGTTAGCATAATAATTAGTAGCTGGAGGGGACTTTTTTTTGTGGGGTCGGTGTGGGTTGGAGAGGGCAGTCCCTCTCTCAGTTCGCTGGTTTGTTTTTATTATCCCCAGAGAAGAGAATTGGGCGTGTGTGTGGCAGGTGAAATGTGCGGATCCTGTTTCAGTCTTAGACAGAAACAGGATCCGCACATTTCACCCCGTTCCATTAAGAATCCTTTACTTCAACAGCTGGGAATACCCCATGGTTCTCTAGGCCACTCTATGCTTGGGCCCAGAAAACTGCCTGGTTCCATGAAGTATTCCACAGAGCTTTTGAAATAACCACTATGTTGAGAATTGTTTGCCAGTTTTTGCAGCATCTTTCACCATAATTATCATAAGGTTCTTCTCTTCCTGCTTAAACTGGAGATGCCTGCCATGGACAAAACTATGCTGAGGCCTAGCTCACTTGGTGTGGTTGATACATGGAAATGGAGACTGGCAGGATTACATTCTTTTAAGTATCATTCCACCATCCTTTCTCCACTATTTTAAAAGCCAGAGCACATTTCTGCAGTTAGAATAACAAGGAGTCGCTGGAGGGGATGTTTTTATGTTGGGTCTGGGGCGCTGGTGGGGCAAGACCTCTCTCAGCTCTCCGGTTTATTTTTATTATCCCGAGAGAGGAGAAGTGGGCATGTGTGTGGCCGGTGAAAAGTGCGGATCCTGTTTCAGAGACTGAAACAGGATCCGCACTTTTCATCCCGTTCCTTTAAGAATCCTTTCCTTCATCAGTTTGGAGTCCACCATGGTTCTCTACACCCCACTATGGCTGGGCCCAGTTAACTGGCTAGTTCAAAGAAGTATGCCACAGAGCTTTTGAAATAACCGCTACCATGGAAATTATTTGCCAGCTTTTCCAGCACTTTTACCATAAATTTGATAAAGTTCATCTGTGCTTCCTTAAACCCTAGATGGCTGCCATGGACAAACCTATATGGAGGGCTACTCGCTTGGTGGTGCCAATACTAGGTATGAGAGTCTGACAAGAATCCAGTCTTTTAATTATCATTGCACCATCCTTTCTCCGTTATATTAAAAGGCAGAGCAACTTTCGGCAGTTAGCATAAAGATGAGTCACTGGAGGGGACGTTTTTGTTGGGGTCGGGGTGGTTTGGGGGACAGGCCCTCTGTCAGTCCGGCGGTTTTTTTTTTATTGTGCCCAGACAGAGGAAGTGGATATGTGTGTGGCAGGTGAAAAGTGCGGATCCTGTTTCAGTCTTGCTGAAACAGGATCGGCACTTTTCAACCTGTTCCTTTAAAATCCTTTGATTCATCTGCTGGGAATCCAACATGGTTCCCTAGACCCCTGTATGCATGGGCCCAGGTAACTGGTCAGTACCAAGATGTATGGTGCACAGCTTTTGAGATAAACACTACGTGTGGAATTATTTCCAGTTTTTGCAGCACATATCACCATAATTGTGATGAGGTTCGTCTGTGCCTCCTTAAACACAATATGGCTACCACAGAGAAACCTATTCTGAGGCCTAGGTCACTTTGATTTCACGATACATGATACTGGAGCCTGGAAGGAGGCCATTCTTTTAAGTATCATTCCACCATTCTTACTCCATTATTTTAAAATGCAGGGAACCTTTTGCAAGTTAGCATAATAATTAGTAGCTGGAGGGTACATTTTTTTTGCGGGGTCGGTGTGTGTGGTTGGCGCAGGTCCTCTGTCAGTTCGCTAGTTTGTGTTTACTTTCCTTAGAGAGGAGAAGTTGGCATGTGTGTGGCTGGGGAAAAGTGCAGATCCTGTTTCTGTCTTAGACTGAAAGAGTATCTGCACTTTTCAGCCTGTTCCTTTAAAAATCCTTTGATTCATCAGCTGGGAATCCACCATGGTTCCCTAGACCCCTCCATGCATGGGCCCATGTAACTGGCCAGTACCAAGATGTATGCCGCAGAGTTTTTGAGATAAACAGTACGTGTAGAATTAATTGCCAGTTTTTGCAACACATATCACCATAATTGTGATAAGGTTCGTCTGTGCCTCCTTAAACACAAGATGGCTGCCATGGAGAAAACTATGCTGAGGCCTAGGTCACTTGGATTTCATGACACTTGTTACTGGAGCCTGAAAGGAAGCCATTCTTTTAGGTATCATTCCACTATCATTTCTCCATTATTTTAAAATGCAGGGAACCTTTGCAAGTTAGCATAATAATTAGTAGCTGGAGGGGACTTTTTTTTTTGTGGGGTCGGTTTGGGTGGGGGGCGCAGGCCCTCTGGCAGTTCGCTGGTTTGTTTTTATTTTCCCCCAAGAGGGGAAGTGGGCATGTGTGTGGCAGTTGAAAAGGGCGGATTCCGTTTGTGTGTTAGACTGAAAGAGGACCAGCACTTTTCACCCCATTCCTTTAAAAATCCTTAGTTTGATCAGCTGGGAATCCACCATGTGTCTCTAGACCGCTCTAAGCGTAGGCTCAGTTAACTGGCTAGTTCAAAGAATTATGTCGCAAAGCTTTTGAAATAATCACTACAATGGAAATTATATGCCAGCTTTTCCAGCACTATTACCATAATTTTGATAAGGTTCATCTGTGCTTCCTTAAACCCTAGATGGCTGCCAGGAACAAACCTATGTTGAGGCCTAGGTCACTTCCTGTTGCCAATAATTGGTATGGGAGTCTGGCAAAAGGCCAGTCTTTTAAGTATAATTGCACCATCCTATCTCCATTATTTTAAAAGACAGAGGACCTTTCGCCAGATAGCATAAGGATGAGTCGCTCGAGGGGACGTTTTTGTGTGCGGTGGTGCAGGGCGGGGTCAGGCCATCTGTCAATCCGATGGGTTGTTTTTGTTATCCCTAGAGAGGAGAAGTGGGCATGTGTGTTGCAGGCAAAAAGTGCATATACTGTTTGAGTCTTAGACTGAAACAAGATAGGCACTTTTCAGCCTGTTCGTTTAAGAATCCTTTGATTCATCACCTGGGAATCCGCGATAGTTCCCTAGACCCCTCTATGTGTGGGCCCGGAAAACTGCCTGGTTCCAAGAAGTATTCCACAGAGTTTTTGAAATAACCACTACGTTGAGAATTTTTTGCCAGGTTTTCAGCACGTTTCAACATAATTGTGATAACGTTTGTATGTGCATCCTTGAACCCAAGACGGCTGCCACGGATATAACTAGCTGAGGCGTAGCTGACTTGGTGTTGCCTATTTTTGTTTCTGGAGACTGACAAGAAGCCATTCTTCAAAGTATCATTCCACCATTTTTTCTCCATTATTTAAAAATGCAGGGAACATTTTGCAAGTTAGCCTAATAATTAGAAACTGGAGGGGACTTTTTTTTTTGTAGGGTCGCTGTGGGTGGGGTGTCCAGGCCCTCTGTCAGTTCGTTGGTTTGTTTTTATTTTCCCCACAAAGGAGAAGTGGGCAGGTGTGTGGCACGTCAATAACTCGGATCCCGTTTCTGTCTTAGACTGAAACAGGACCCGCACCTTTCACCGCGTTCCTTTAAGAATCCCTTGGTTCATCAGCTGGGAATCCACCATGGGTCTCTAGACCACTCTATGCATGGGCCTAGTTAACTGGCTAGTTCAAAGGATTATGCCATAGAGCTTTTGATATAACCACTACCATGAGAATTATTTGACAACTTTTGCAGAACCTTTCACCATAAGTGTGATAAGGTTCATCTGTGCCTCCTTAAACCAAAGATTGCTGCCACAGACAAACCTATGCTGAGGCCTAAGTCACTTGCTGTTGCCAATACTTGGTATGGGAATCTGGCAATAAGCCAGTCTTTTAGGTATAATTCCACCATCCTATCTCCATTATTTTAAAATGCAGAGGTCCTTTCTCCAGATAGCATAAGGATGAGTCGCTCGAGGGGACGTTTTTGTGTGCGGTGGAGGTGGGCGGGGCAGGCCATCTGTCTATCCGATGGTTTGTTTTTGTTATCCCTAGAGAGGAGAAGTGGGCATGTGTGTTGCAGGCAAAAAGTGCATATACTGTTTCAGTCTTAGAATGAAACAGGATCCGCACTTTTCAAACTGTTCCTTTTAGAATCCTTTGATTCATCACCTGGGAATCCACCATGGTTCTCTAGATCCATCTATGCGTGGGCAGAGGTAACTGGCTTGTTCCAAGAAGTATGTTGCAGAGCTTTTCAATTAACCGGTACGTTGAGAATTGTTAGCCAGGTTTTCAGCACGTTTCACCATAAATGTGATAACGTTTGCATGTGCCTCCTTAAACCCAAGATGCCTGCCACAGACATAACTATGCTGAGGCGTATCTGACTTGGTGTTGCCTATTTTTGTTAGTGCAGACTGACAAGAAGCCATTCTTCTAAGTATCATTCCACCATCCTTTCTCCATTATTTAAAAATGCAGGGGACATTTTGCAAGTTAGCATAAAAATTGGTAGCTGAAGGGGACTTTTTTTTTGTGGGGTCGGTGTGGGTGGGGGAGGGCAGGCCCTCTGTCAGTTCGATGTTTTGTTGTTATTATCCCCAGAGATGAGAAGTGGGCATGTGTGTGGCAGGTGAAATGTGCGGATCCAGTTTCAGTCTTAGACAGAAACAGGATCCGCACATTTCACCCTGTTCCATTAAGAATCCTTTTCTTCAACAGCTGGGAATACACCATGGTTCCCTAGGCCACTCTATGCTTGGGCCCAGAAAACTGCCTGGTTCCATGAAGTATTCCACAGAGCTTTTGAATTAACCACTATGTTCAGAATTATTTGCCAGTTTTTGCAGCACCTTTCACCATAATTGTCATAAGGTTTGTCTCTTCCTGCTTAAACTAGAGATGCCTGCCATGGACAAAACTATGCTGAGGCCTAGCTCACTTGCTGTGGCCCATACTTGGTACTGGAGATTGGCAGGATTACATTCTTTTAAGTATCATTCCACCATCCTTTCTCCACTATTTTAAAAGCCAAACACTTTTCTCCAGTTAGAATAACAAGGAGTCGCTGGAGGGGAAGTTTTTATGTGGGGTCTGGGTGGCTGGTGAGGCAAGTCCTGTGTCAGTTCTGTGGTTTCTTTTTATTATCCCCAGAGAGGAGAAGTGGGCATGTGTGTGGCAGGTGAAAAGTGTGGATCTGCACTTTTCATCCCGTTCCTTTAAGAATCCTTTGCTTCATCAGCTGGGAATCCACCATGGTTCTCTACACCCCACTATGCGTGGGCCCAGTTAACTGGCTAGTTCAAAGAAGTATGCCGCAGAGCTTTTGAAATAACCACTACCATGGAAATTATTTGCCAGCTTTTCCAGCACTTTTACCATAATTTTGTTAAGGTTCATCTGTGCTTCCTTAAACCCTAGATCGCTGCCACGGAAAAACCTATACTGAGGGCTATGTCGCTTGGTGTGGCCAATACTTCATACGGGAGTCTGACAAGAATCCAGTCTTTTAATTATCATTGCACCATCCTTTCTCCCTTGTATGAAAAGGGAGAGCAACTTTCGGCAGTTAGCATAAGAATGAGTCACTGGAGGGGAGCTTTTTGTGTGGGATCCGGGTGGGTTGTGGGACAGGCCCTCTGTCACTCTGGCTTTTTTTTTTTCTGTTATGCCCAGACAGGGGAAGTGGATATGTGTGTGGCAGGTAAATAGTGCGGATCCCGTTTCAGTCTTAGACTGAAACGGGATCGGCACTTTTCAACCTGTTCCTTTAAAATCCTTTGATTCATCTGCTGGGAATCCAACATGGTTCCCTAGACCCCTGTATGCATGGGCCCAGGTAACTGGTCAGTACCAAGATGTATGGTGCACAGCTTTTGAGATAAACACTACGTGTGGAATTATTTCCAGTTTTTGCAGCACATATCACCATAATTGTGATAAGGTTCGTCTGTGCCTCCTTAAACACAAGATGGATGCCACGGATTAAACTATGCTGAGGCCTAGCTCAATTGGATTTCATGACACTTGTTACTGGAGCCTGGAAGGAGGCCATTCTTTTAAGTATCATTCCACCATCCTTTCTCCATTATTTTAAAATGCAGGTAAATTTTGCAAGTTAGTATAATAATTAGAAGCTGGAGCGGACTTTTTTTTGTGGGGTCTGTGTGAGTGGGGGGCGCAGGCCCTCTGTCAGTTCCCTGCATTGTGTTTATTTTCCTCAGAGAGGAGAAGTGGGCATGTGTGTGGCAGGTGAAAAGTGCAGATACCGTTTCTGTCTTAGACTGAAAGAGGACCCGCACTTTTCACTCCGTTCCTTTTAGAATCCTTTGCTTCATCAGCTGGGAATCCAACATGGGTCTCTAAACGGCTCTATGCGTGGGCCCAGTTAACTTGCTAGTTCAAAGAATTATGCTGCAGAGCTTTTATAATAACCACTACCATAAGAATTTTTGACTGCTTTTGCAGGACCTTTCACCATAATTTTGATAAGGTTCATCTGTGCCTCCTTAAACCCAAGATGGCTGCCACGGACAAACCTATGGTGAGGCCTAGGTCACTTACAGTTGCCAATACTTGGTATGGGAGTCTGGCAATAAGCCAGTCTTTTATGTATAATTTCACCATCGTATCTCCATTATTTTATAAAGCAGAGGACCTTTCACCAGATAGTATAAGGATGAGTCCCTAAGCTGACGTTTTTGTGTGGGGTGAGGGGGCAGGGGCAGGCCATTGTGAATCCAATGGGTTGTTTTTTTTATCCCTATAGAGGAGAAGTGGGCATCTGTGTTGCAGGCAAAATGTGCGGATCCTGTTTCACTTTTAGACTGAAACAGGATCCGCACTTTTCAGCCTGTTCCTTTAAGAATCCTTTGATTGATCACCTGGGAATCCACCATGGTTCTGTAGACCACTCTATGGGTGGGCACAGGTAACTGACTTGTTATAAGAAATATGACACAGAGCTTTTGAATTAACCAGTATGTTTAGAATTATTTGCCAGGTTTTCAGCACATTTCACCATCATTGTCATAACGTTTGTATGTGCCTGCTTAAACCCAAGATGGCTGCCACGGACATAACTATGCTGAGGCGAAGCTGACTTGGTGTTGCCTATTTTTTTTAGTGGAGACAGAGAAGAAGCCATTCTTCTAAGTATCATTCCACCATCTTTTCTCCATTGTTTAAAAATGCTGGGAAATTTTGCAAGATAGCATAATAATTTGTAGATGGAGGGGACTTTTTTTTGGTGGGGTCGTTGTGAGTGCGGGGGTAAGGCCCTCTGTCTGTTTCCTGGTTTGTTTTTATTATTCCCAACGCGGAGAAGTGGACATGTGTGTGGCAGGAAAATGTGCGGATCCTGTTTCAGAGAATGAAACAGGATCTGCACTTTTCATCCCGTTGCTTTAAGAATCCTTCGCTTCATCAGCTGGGAATCCACCTTGGTTCTCTACACCCCACTATGCGTGGGCCCAGTTAACTGGCTAGTTCAAAGAAGTATGCCACAGAGCTTTTGAAACAACCATTACTATGGAAATTATTTGCCAGCTTTTCAAGCACTTTTACCATAATTTTGATAAGGCTCATTTGTGCTTCCTTAAACCCTAGATGGCTGCCATGGACAAACCTATGCTGAGGCCTAGGTCACTTCCTGTTGCCAATAATTGGTATGGGAGTTTGGCAATAAGGCAGTCTTTTTGGTATAATCCTACCATCCTATCTCCATTATTTTTAAAGGCAGAGGACTTTTCGCCAGATACCATAAGGATGAGTCGCTGGATGGGACGTGTTTGTGCTGGGTGGTGGGGGAGGGGGCAGGGCATCTGTCAATCCGATGGGTTGTTTTCGTTATCCCTAGAGAGGAGAAGTGGGCATGTGTGTTGCAGGCAAAAAGTGCGGATCCTGTTTCAGTCCTTGACTGAAACAGTATCCGCACTTTTAATCCCGTTCCTTTAGGAATACTTCACTTCTTCAGCTGGGAATCCACCATGGTTCTCTAGGCCCCTCTATGCATGGGCCCAGAAAACTGCCTGGTTCCAAGAAGTATTTCACAGAGCTTTTGAAATAACCACTACGTTGAGAATTATTTGCCAGTTTTTGCAGCAGCTTTCACCATAATTGTCAAAAGGTTTGTCTCTTCCCCCTTAATCTTGAGATGGCTGCCATGGACAAAACTATGCTGAGGCCTAGCTCACTTGGTGTGGCCGATCCTTGGTAATGGAGTCTGGCAAGATTACATTCTTTTAAGTATCATTCCACCATCCTTTCTCCACTATTTTAAAAGCCAGAGCACCTTTCAGCAGTTAGAATAAGAAGGAGTGGCTGGAGGCGAAGTTTTTATGTGGGGTCTGGGTGGCTGGTGAGGCAAGCCCTGTGTCAGTTCTGTGGTTTCTTTTTATTATCCCCAGAGAGGAGCAATGGGCTTGTGTGTGGCAGGTGAAAAGTGCGGACCTGTTTCAGAGACTGAAACAGGATCCGCATGTTCATCCCGTTCCTTTAAGAATCCTTTGCTTCATCAGCTGGGAATCTACACCCCACTATGTGTGGGCCCAGTTAACTGGCTAGTTCAAAGAAGTATGCCACAGAACTTTTGAAATAACCACTAGCATGGAAATTATTTGCCAGCTTTTCCAGCACTTTTACCATAATTTCAATAAGGTTCATCTGTGCTTCCTTAAATCCTAGATGGCTGCCACGGACAAACCTATACTGAGGGCTCTCTCCCTTGGTGTTACCCATACTTGGTACGGGAGTCTGACAAGAATCCAGTCTTTTAATTATCATTGCACCATCCTGATTCCCTTATATTGAAAGGCAGAGCAACTTTCGGCAGTTAGCATAAGGATGAGTCAATGGAGGGGACGTTTTTGTGTGGGGTCGGGGTGGGTTGGGGTACAGGCCCTCTGTCAATCCGGTGGTTTGTATTTATTATGCCCAGACAGGGAAGTGGATATGTGTGTGGCAGGTGAAAAGTGCGGATCCTGTTTCAGTCTTCCTGAAACAGGATCCGCACTTTTGAGCCTGTTTCTTTAAAAATCCTTTGATTCATCAGCTGGGAATCCAACATGGTTCCCTAGACCCCTCCATGCATGGGCCCATGTAACTGGCCAGTACCATGTATGCCACAGAGCTTTTGAAATGAACACTAAGTGTAGAATTATTTGCCAGTTTTTGCAGCACATATCACCATAATTGTGATAAGGTTCGTCTGTGCCTCCTTAAACACAAGATGGCTGCAACGGAGAAAACTATGCTGAGGCCTAGCTCATTTGGATTTCATGACACTTGTTCCTGGAGTTTGGAAGTAGACCATTCTTTTAAGTGTCATTCCACCATCTTTTCTCCATTATTTTGAAATGCAGGGAACCTTTTGCAAGTGAACATAATAATTAGTATCTGGTGTGGATTTTTTTGGGGCGGGTCGGGTTGGGTGGGGGGCACAGGCCCTCTGTCAGTTCGCTGCTTTGTTTTTATGTTCCCCAGAGAAGAGAAGTGCGCTTGAGTGTGGCAGGGGAAAATTGCCGATTCCGTTCCTGTCTTAGACTGAAACAGGACCCGCACTTCTCACCCCATTCCTTTAAGAATCCTTTGCTTCATCAGCTGGGAATCCACCATGGGTCTCTAGACCGCTCTATGCGTTCACCATGCTAACTGGCTAGTTCAAAGAATTATGCCGCAGACATTTTGAAATAAGCACTACCATGAGAATTATTTGACAGCTTTTGCAGCACCTTTCACCATAATTGTGATAAGGTTCATCTGTACATCCTTAAACCTAAGATGGCTGCCAGGGACAGACGTGTGCTGAGGCCTAGGTCACTTGCTGTTGCCAATACTTGGTAAGGGATTCTGGCAATAAGCCAGTCTTTTAGGTATAATTCCACCATCGTATCTCCATTATTTTAAAAGGCAGAGGACCTTTCACCACATAGCATAAGGATGAGATTTGGAGGGGATGTTTTCGTGTGGGATGGTGGGGGGCAGGGGCAGGCCATCTGTCAATCGGATGGGTTGTTGTTATTATCCCTAGAGAGGAGTAGTGGGCATGTGTGTTGCAGGCAAATAGTGTGGATCCTGTTTCAGTCTTAGACTCAACGAGGATCCGCATTTTTCAGCCTGTTCCTTTAAGAATCCTTTGATTTATATCCTGGGAATCCACCATGTTTCTCTAGACCGCTCTCTGCATGGGCACAGGTAACTGGCTTGTTCCAAGAAGTATGCCTCAGGGATTTTGAATTAATCCGTTCCTCTAGAATTCTTTGCTAGGTTTTCAGCACGTTTCACCATAATTGCGATAATGTTTGTATGTGCCTTCTTAAACCCAAGATGGCTGCCATGGACATAGCTTTGCTGATGTGTAGCTGACTTCGTGTGGCCTATTTTTGTTAGTGGAGACTGGCAAGAAGCCATTCTTCTAAGTATCATTCCACCATCCTTTCTCCATTATTTGAAAATCCAGGTAAATTTTGAAGGTTAGCATAATAATTAGTAGATGGAGGGGAAGTGTTCTTTTGTGGGGTCAGTGTGGGGTGGGCAGGCCCTCTGTAAGTTCGCTGGTTTGTTTTTAATATCCCCAGAGAGGAGAAGTAGGCATCTGTGTGGCAGGTGAAAAGTGCGGATCCTGTTTCAGTGACTGAAACAGGATCTGCACTTTTCAGGCTGTTCTTTAAAAATCCTTTGATTCATGAGCTGGGAATCCACCATAGATCTCTAGACCGCTCTATGCGTGGGCTCAGTTAACTGGCTAGTTCAAAGAATTATGTTGCAGAGCTTTTGAAATAACCACTACCATGAGAATTATTTGACAGCTTTTGCAGCACCTTTCACCATAATTGTTATAAGGTTCGTCTGTTCATCCTTAATCCCAAGATGGCTGCCACGGACAAACGTGTGCTGAGGCCTAGGTCACTTGCTGTTGCCAATACTTGGTAAGGGATTCTGGCAATAAGCCAGTCTTTTAGGTATAATTCCACCATCCTATCTCCATTATTTAAAAAGTCAGAGGACCTTTCGCCACATAGCATAAGGATGAGTGGCTGGAGGGGACGTTTTTGTGTGGGGTGGTTGGGGTTGGGGCAGGCCATCTGTCAATCTGATGGGTTGTTTTTGTTATCCCTAGAGAGGAGAAGTGGGCATGTGTGTGCAGGTGAAAAGTGCAGATCCTGTTTCAGAGATTGAAACAGGATCTGCACTTTTCAGCCTGTTCCTTTAAGAATCCTTGGATTCATGAGCTGGGAATCCACCATGGTTCTCTAGACCCATCTATGAGTAGGAAGAGGTAACTGGCTTGGTCCAAGAAGTATGCCACAGAGCTTTTAAATTAACCAGTACGTTGAGAATTATTTTCCAGGTTTTCAGCACCTTTCACCATAATTGTGATAACGTTTGTATGTGCCTCCTTAAACCCAAGATGGCTGCCACGGACATAACTATGGTGAGGCGTAGCTGACTTGGTGTTGCCTATTTTTGTTAGTGGAGACTGACCAGAAGCCATTCTTCTAAGTATCATTCCACCATCCTTTCTCCATTATTTAAAAATGCAGGGAACATTTTGCAAGTTAGCTTAATAATTAGTAACTGGAGGGGACTTTTTTTAGGGGGTTGGAGTTGGTGGGGGTAAGTCAGGCCCTGTTTCCGTTCGCTGGTTTGTTTTTATTATTCCCAGAGAGGAGAAGTGGGCATGTGTATGGCAGGTGAAATGTGCAGATCCTATTTCAGTCTCAGACAGAAACAGGATCCGCACTTTTCACCTGTTCCATTAAGAATCCCTTACTTCATCAGCTGGGAATCCACCATGGTTCTCTAGACCCCTCTATGCTTGGCCCAGAAAACTGCCTGGTTCCAAGAAGTATTCCACAGAGCTTTTGAAATAAACACTACGTTGAGAATTATTTGCCACTCTTTGCAGCGCATATCACCATAATTGTCATTAGGTTCTTCTCTTCCTCCTTAATCTCGATTTGGCTGCCACGGAGAAAACTGTGCTGAGGCCTAGCTCCTTTTGATTTCCTAGACACTTGTTACTGGAGCCTGGAAGGAGGCCATTCTTTTAAGTATCATTCCACCATTCTTTCTCCATTATTTTAAAATGCAGGGAAACTTTTGCAAGTTAGCATAATAATTAGTAGCTGGAGGGAACTTATTTTTGTGGGGTTGGTGTGGCTGGGGGGCGCAGGCCCTCTGTCCATTCGCTGGTTTGTTTTTAGTTTCCACAGAAAGGAGAAGTGGGCATGTGTGTGGCAGGTGAAAAGTCGGGATCCTGTTTGAAAGACTGAAACAGGATCCGCAGTTTTCATCCCTTTCCTTTAAGAATCCTTTGCTTCATCAGCTGGGAATCCACCATGGTTCCCTAGACCCCTCTATCCGTGGGCCCAGAAAACTGCCTGGTTCCAAGAAGTATTCCACAGAGCTTTTGAAACAACCACTACGTTGAGAACTATTTGCCAGTTTTTGCAGCACCTTTCACCATAATTGTCATAAGGTTCGTCTCTTCCTCCTTAATCTCGAGATGGCTACAATGGACAAAACTATGCTGAGGCCTAGCTCACTCGGTGTGGCCGATACTTGTTACTGGAGACTGGCAAGAATACAATCTTTTAAGTATCATTCCACCATCCCTCTCCACCATTTTAAAAGCCAGAGCAGCTTTCGGCAGTTAGCATAAGAAGGAGTCGCTGGAGGGGACGTTTTTATGTGGAGTCCGGGGGGATCACGGGGCAAGCCCTCTGTCAGTTCTGTGGTTTGTTTTTATTATCCTCAAAGAGGAGAAGTGGGCATGTGTGTGGCAGGTAAAAACTGTGGATCCTGTTTCTGAGACTGAAAGAGGATCTGCACTTTTCAACCCGTTCCTTTAAGAAACCTTTGCTTGATCAGCTGGGAATCCACCATGGTTCTTTGCACTCACTATGAGTGGGCCCAGTTAATTGGATAGTTCAAAGAGTTTTGCCACAGAGCTTTTGAAATAACCACTACCATGGAAATTATTTGCCAGCTTTTTCAACACTTTTACCATAATTTTGATAAGGTTCATCTGTGCTTCCTTAAACCCTAGATGGCTGCCACGGACAAACCTATACTGAGGGCCATCTGGCTTGTTGTTGCCAATGCTTGATATGGAAGTCTGACAAGAATCCAGTCTTTTAATTATCATTGCACCATTCTTTTTCCCTCATGTTAAAAGGCAGGGACTTTTTTTGTGGGGTCAGTGTGGGTGGGGGACGCAGACCCTCTGTCAGTTCACTGGTTTGTTTTTAGTTTCCCCAGAGAGGAGAAGTGGGCATGTGTGTGGCAGGTGAAAAATGCGGATCCTGTTTCTGTCTTAGACTGAAACAGAATCCGCAGTTTTCACCGCGTTCCTTTAAGAATCCTTAGCTTCATCAGCTGGGAATCCACCATGGGTCTCTAGACCGCTCTATGCTTGGGCCCAGTTAACTGGCTAGTTCAAAGCATTATGGCGCATAGCTTTTGAAATAAAAACTACCATGAGAATTATTTGACAGCTTTTGCAGCACCTTTCACCATAATTGTGATAAGATTCATCTGTGCATCCTTAAACCCAAGATGGGAGCCACGGACAAACCTATGCTGAGGCCTGGGTCACTTGCTGTTGCCAACACTTGGTATGGGAGTCTGGCAATAAGCCAGTCTTTTAGGTATAATTCCACCATTCTGTCTCCATTAATTTAAAAGGCAGAGGACGTTTTGCCAGATAGCATAAGGATGAGTCGCTGGAGGGAAAATTTTTGTGTTGGGTGAGGGAAGCGGGGGCAGGCCATCTGTCAATCTGATGTGTTGTTTTTGTTATCGATAGAGAGGAGAAGTGGGCATGTGTGTTGCAGGCAAAAAGTGCAGATCCTGTTTCAGTCTTAGACAGAAACAGGATTTGCACTTTTCAGTCTGTTCCTTTAAGAATCCTTTGATTCATCACCTGTGAATCCACCATGGTTCTCTCGACCCCTCTATGTGTGGGCACAGGTAACTGGCTTGTTCCAAGAAGGATGCCACAGAGCTTTTGAATTAAGCAGTACGTTGAGAATTATTTGCCAGGTTTTCAGCATGTTTCACCATAATTGTGATAACGTTTGTATGTGCCTCCTTAAACCCAAGATGGCTGCCATGGACATAACCATGCTGAGGCGTACTGATTTGGTGTTGCCTATTTTTGTTAGTGGAGACTGACAAGAAGCCATTCTTCTAAGTATCATTCCACCATCTTTTCTCCATTATTGTAAAATGCAGGGAAATTATGCAAGTTAGCATAATAATTAGTAGCTGGAGGGGACTTTTTTTTAGTGGGGTTGGTGTGGTTGGGTCGGGGCAGACCCTCTGTCAGATCGCTGGTGTGTTTTTATTATCCCCAGAGAGGAGAAGTGGCCATGTGTGTGCAGGTGAAAAGTGCGGATCCTGTTGCAGTCTTAGACTGAAAGAGGTCACGCACTTTTCACCACGATCCTTTAAGAATCCTTTGCTTCATCAACTGGGAATCCACCATGGGTCTGTACTCCACTCTATGTGTGGGTCCCGTTAACTGGCTAGTTCAAAGAATTATGCCACACAGCTTTTGAAATAACCACTAGCATGAGAATTATTTGACAGTTTTTTCAGCATCTTTCACCGTAATTTTGATAAGGTTCTTCTGTGCCTCCTTAAACCGAAGACGGTTGCCACGGACAAAACTATGCTGAGGCGTAGATGACTTGGTGTTGACTACTTTTGTTAGTGGAGACTGACAAGAAACCATTCTTCTAAGTATCATTCCACCATCCTTTCTCCATTATTTTAAAATGCAGGTAAATTTTGCAAGTTAGCATAATAATTAGTAGCTGGAGGGGACGTTATTTTTTGTGGGGTCCGTGTGGGTAGCGGGTACAGGCCCTCTGTCAGTTCACTGGTTTGTATTTATTTTCCCCTGAGAGGAGAAGTTGGCATGTGTGTGGCAGGTGTAAGTACGGATCCCGTTTCTGTCTTAGACTGAAACAGGCCCTGCACTTTTCACCCCGTTCCTTTAAGAATCCTTTCCTTCATCAGCTGGGAATCCACTATGGGTCTCTAGATCGCTGTGTGCGTGGGCCCAGTTAACTGGCTAGTTCAAAGAATTACGCCGCAGAGCTTTTGAAATAACCACTACCATGAGAATTATTTGACAGCTTTTGCAGCACCTTTCACCATAATTGTGATAAGGTTCATCTGTGCCTCCTTAAACCCAAGATCGCTGCCACAGACAAACCTATGCTGAGGCCTAGGTCACTTGCTGTTACCAATACTTGGTATGGGAGACTGACAATAAGCCAGTCTTTTAGGTATAATTCCACCATTGTATGTCCATTATTTTGAAAGCCAGAGGACCTTTCACCTGATAGCATAAGGATGAGTCACTGGAGGGGACGTTTTTGTGTGGGGTTGGGGTGGGTTGGGGGAAAGGCCCTCTGTCAGTCCGTTGGTTTGTATTTATTATGCCCACACAGGGGAAGAGGATATGTGTGTGGCAGGTGAAAAGTGCGGATCCTGTTTCAGGCTTAGACTGAAACAGGATCACCACCTTTCAGCCTGTTGCTTTAAAAACCCTTTTATTCATCAGCTGGGAAACTACAATGGTTCCCTAGACTCCTCTATGCATGGGCCCAGGTAATTGGCCAGGACCAAGATGTATGCTGCAGAGCTTTTGAAATAACCACTACGTTGAGAATTATTTGGCAGTTTTTGCAGCACCTTTCCCCATAATTGTCATAAGGTTCGTCTCTTCCTCCTTAATCTCGAGATGCCTGCCATGGACAAAACTATACTGAGGCCTAGCTCACTTGGTGTGGCCGATACTTGTTACTGGAGACTGGCAAGATTACATTCTTTTAAGTATCATTCCACCATCCTTTCTCCAATATTTTAAAAGGAAGAGCACCTTTCAGCAGTTAGAATAACAAGGAGTCGCTGGAGGGGAAGTGTTTATGTGGGGTCTGGGGGGCTGGTGGGGCAAGCCCTCTGTCACTTCTGTGGTTTGTTTTTATTATCCCGAGAGAGGAGAAGTGGCTATGTCTGTGGCAGGTGGAAAGTGCCGATCCTGTTTCAGAGATTGAAACAGGATTCGCACTTTTCATCCCGTTCCTGTAAGAATCCTTTGCTTCATCAGCTCGGGGACCACCATGGTTTTCTACACCCTACTATGCGTGGGCCCAGTTAACTGTGTAGTTCAAAGAAGTATGCCACAGAGCTTTTGAAATAACCAGTACCATGGAAATTATTTGCCAGCTTTTCCAGCACTTTACCATAATTTTGATAAGGTTCATCTGTGCTTCCTTAAACCCTAGATGGCTACCACGGAAAACCCTATACTGTGGGCTATCTCACTTGGTGTTGCCAATACTTGGTACGGGAGTCTGACAAGAATCCAGTCTTTTAATTATCATTGCACCATCCTTTCTCCCTTGTATTAAAAGGCAGAGCAACTTTCGGCAGTTAACATAAGGATGAGTCAGCGTGGGGGACGTTTTTGTGTGGGGTTGCGGTGGGTTGGGAGACTGGCCCTCTGTCAATCCTGCATTTGTTTTTTTTTATGCCCTGACAGGGGAAGTGGATATGTGTGTGGCAGGTGAAAAGTGCGGATCCTCGTTCAGTCTTACTGAACCAGGATCCGTACTTTTCAGCCTGTTCCTTTAAAATCTTTTGATTCATCAGCTGGGAATCCACCAAGGTTCCCTAGACCCCTCTATGCATGGGCCCAGGTACCTGGCCAGTACGAACATGTATGCCGCAGAGCCTTTGAAATAAACACTACGTGTAGAATTATTGGCCAGTTTTTGCAGCACACATCACCATAATTGTGATAAGGTTCGTCTGTGCCTCCTTAAACACAAGATGGCTACCATGGTGAAAACTGTGCTGAGGCCTAGGTCACTTGGATTTCACAACACTTGTTACTGGAGCCTGGAAGGAGGCCATTCTTTTAAGTATCATTCCACCATAAATTCTCCATTATTTTAAAATGCAGGGAACCTTTTGCAAGTTAGCATAATAATTAGTAACTGGAGGGTACATTTTTTTTTTGTGGGGTCGGTGTGGGTCGGGGCTCAGGCCCTCTATCAGTTCGCTAGTTTGTTTATTTTCCTTAGAGAGAAGAAGTGGGCATGTGTGTGGCAGGTGAGAAGTGGGGATCCTGTTTCTGTCTTAGACTGAAACAGGACCTGCATTTTCACCCCGTTCCTTTAAGAATCCTTTGCTTCATCAGCTGGGAATCCACCATGGGTCTCTACACCGCTCTATGCGTGGGCCCAGCTAAGAGGCTAGTTCAAAGAATTATGCCGCAAAGCTTTTGAAATAACCACTACCATGAGAATTCTTTGACAGCTTTTGCAGCACCTTTCACCATAATTCTTATAAGGTTCATCTGTTTGTCCTTAAACCCAAGAGGGCTGCCAGGGACAAACGTGTGCTGAGGCCTAAGTTACTTGCTGTTGCCAATACTTCGTAAAGGAGTCTGGCAATAAGCCAGTCTTTTAGGTATAATTCCACCATCCTATCTCCATTATTTAAAAAGTCAGAGGACCTTTCGCCAGATAGCATAAGGATGAGTCGTCGGAGGGGACGTTTTCGTGTGGGGTGGTGGGTGGGGGCAGGGCATCTGTCAATACGATGGGTTGTTATTGTTATTCCTAGAGAGGAGAAGTGGGCATGTGTGTTGCAGGCAAAAAGTGCGGATCCCGTTTCAGTCTTAGACTGAACCAGGATCCACATTTTTCAGCCTATTCCTTTAAGACTCCTTTCATTCATCACCTGGGAATCCACCATGATTCTCTAGACCCCTCTATGCGTGGGCACAGGTAACTGGCTTGTTCGAAGAAGTATGCCTCAGGGCTTCTCAATTAACCAGTACGTTGAGAATTCCTTGCCAGGTTTTCATCACGTTTCACCATAATTGTGATAACGTTTGTATGTGCCTTCTTAATCCCAAGATGGCTGCCACGGACATAACTATGCTGAGGTGTAGCTGAGTTGGTGTTGCCTATTTTTGTTAGTGGAGACTGGCAGGAAGCCATTCTTCTAAGTATCATTCCACCATCCTTTCTCCATTATTTAAAAATGCAGGGAAATTTTGCAAGGTAGCATAATAATTACTAGATGGAGGGAAAGTTTTCTTTTGTGGGGTCAGTGTGGTTTGTGGGGGGGGGGCAAGCCCTCTGTAAGTTCGTTGGTTTGTTTTTATTAATCCCAGAGAGGAGAAGTGGGCATGTGTGTGGCAGGTGAAAAGTGCGGGTCCTGTTTCGGACAGTGAAACAGCATCCACACTTTTCACCCCTTTCCTTTAAGAACGCTTTGCTTCATAAGTTGAGAATCCACCATGGTTCCTGCACCCCACTGTGCGTGGGCCCAGTTAACTGGCTAGTTCAAAGAATTATGCCACAGAGCATTTGAAATAACCACTACCATGAAAATTATTTGCAAGCTTTTCCATTACATTTAACATAATTTTGATATCGTTCATCTGTGCTTCGTTAAACCCTAGATGGGTGCCACGGACAAAGCTATCCTCAGGGCTATCTGGCTTTGTGTTGCCAATACTTGGTACGGAATTCTGACAAGAATCCAATCTTTTAATTGTCATTGCACCATCCTTTCTCCCTTATATTAAAAGGCAGAGCATCTTTCAGCAGTTAGTATATGGATGAGTCACTGGAGGAGAACTTTTGGTGGGGGTCGGGGTGGGTTGGGGGACAGGCCCTCTGTCAGTCCGGTAGTTTGTATTTATTATACCCAGACAAGGGAAGTGGATATGTGTGTGGCAGGTCAAAAGTGCGGATCCTGTTTCAGTCTTAGACTGAAACAGGATCCGTACTTTTCAGCCTGTTCCTTTAAAAATCCTTTGATTCATCAGCTGGGAATCCACCAAGGTTCCCTAGACCACTTTGTGCATGGGCCGAGGTAACTGGCCAGTACCAAGATGTATGCCGCAGAGCTTTTGAACTAAACACTACGTGTACAATTATTTGCCAGTTTTTGCAGCACATATCACCATAATTGTGATAAGGTTCGTCTGTGCCTCCTTAAACACAAGATTGCTGCCACGGAGAAAACTATGCTGAGGCCTAGGTCACTTGGATTTCACGACACTTGTTACTGGAGCCTGGAAGGAGGCCATTCTTTTAAGTATCATTCCACCATTCTTACTCCATTATTTTAAAATGCAGGGAAACTTTTGCAAGTTAGCATAATAATGAGTAGTTGGAGGGTACATTTTTTTTGTGGGGTCGGTGTGGGTGGGGGGCGCAGGCCCTCTGTCAGTTCACTAGTTTGTGTTTATTTTCCTTAGAGAGGAGAAGTGAGCATGTGTGTGACAGGTGAAAAGTGCGGATCCAGTTTCTGTCTTAGACCGAAACAAGATCCGCACTTTTCAGCCTGTTCCTTTTAGAATCCTTTTATTCATCATCTGGGAATCCACCATGGTTCTATAGACCCTTCTATGCGTGGGCCCAGAAAACTAGCTGGTTCCAAGAAGTATTCCACAGAGCTTTTGAAATAACCAGTATGTTGAGAATTATTTGCCAGCTTATGCAGCAACTTTGACCATAATTGTCATAAGGTTCGTCTCTTCCTCCTTAATCTCCAGATGCCTGCCATGGACAAAACTATGCTGAGGCCTAGCTCACTTGGTGTGGCCGATACTTGGTAATGGAGACTGGCAAGTATGCATTCTTTTAAGTATCATTCCACCATCCTTTCTCCACTATTTTAAAAGCCAGAGCACCTTTCGGCAGTTATTATAACAAGCAGTCGCTGGAGGGGAAGATTTTTGCGGTGTCTGGTGGCTGGTGGGCCCAGCCTTCTGTCAGTTCTGTGGTTTCCTTTTATTATCCCCAGAGAGGAGAAATCGGTTTGTGTTTGGCAGGTGAAAATTGGGGACCCTGTTTCAGAAAATGAAACAGGATCCTCATGTTCATCCCGTTCCTTTAAGAATCCTTTGCTTCATCAGCTGGGAATCCACCATGGTTCTCTGCATCACACTATGCGTGGGCCCAGTTAACTGGCTAGTTCAAAGAAGTATGCCACAGAGCTTTGGAAATAACCACTACCACGGAAATTATTTGCAAGCTTTTCCAGCACATTTACCATAATTTTGATAAGGTTCATCTGTGCTTCCTTAAACCCCAGATTGCTGCCACGGACAAACCTATACAGAGGGCTACTCGCTTTGTGTTGCCAATACTTGGTACGGGAGTCTGACAAGAATCCAATCTTTTAAATATCATTGCACCATCCTTTCTGCCCTATATTAAAAGGCAGAGCAACTATCGGCAGTTAGCATAAGGATGAGTCAACGTAGGGGACGTTATTGTGTGGGGTCAGGGTGGGTTAGGGGACAGTCCTTCTGTCAGTACGGCGGTTTGTATTTATTATGCCCAGACAGGGGAAGTGGATATGTGTGTGGCAGGTGAAAAGTGCGGATCCTGTTTCAGTCTTACTGAAACAGGATCCGCACTTTTCAGTCTGTTCCTTTAAAATGCTTTGATTCATCAGCTGGGAATCCACCATGGTTCTCTAGACCCCTCTATGCATGGGCCCAGGTACCTGGCCAGTACCAAGAGGTATGCCACAGAGCTTTTTAAATAAACACTACGTGTAGAATTATTTGCCAGTTTTTTCAGCACATATCAACATAATTGTGATAAGGTTCGTCTGTGCCTCCTTAAACACAAGATGGCTGCCACGGAGAAAACTATGTAAAGGCCTAGCTTACTTGGATTTCACGACACTTGTTACTGGAGCCTGGAGGGAGGCCATTCTTTTAAGTATCATTCCTCTATTCTTTCTCCATTATTTTAAAATGCAGGGAACCTTTTGCAAGTTAGCATAATAATTAGTAGCTGGAGCGGACTTTTTTTTTTTGTGGGGTCGGTGTGGGTGGAGGCCGAGGGCCTCTGTCAGTTCACTGGTTTGTTTTTATTTTCCCCAGAGAAGAGAAGTGGGCAAGTGTGTGGCAGGTGAAATGTGCGGATTCCGTTTCTGTCTTAGACTGAAACAGGACCCGCACTTTTCACCCCGTTCCTTTAAGAATCCTTTGCTTTACCAGCTGGGAATCCACCATGGGTCTCTAGACCGCTCTATACATGGACCGAGTTACATGGATAGTTCAAAGAATTATACCACAGAGCTTTTGAAACAACCACTACCATGAGAATTATTTGACAGCTTTTGCAGCACCTTTCACGAAAATTGTGATAAGGTTCATCTGTGCCTCCTTAAACCCAAGATGGCTTCCACGGACAAACCTATGCTGAGGCCTAGGTCACTTGTTGTTGCCAATACTTAGTATGGGAGTCTCGCAATAAGCCAGTGTTTCAGGTATAATTCCACCATCCTATCTCCATTATTTTAAAAGGCAGAGGACCTTTCGCCAGATAGCATTAGGGATGAGTCGCTGGAGGGGACATATTTGTGTGCGGTGTTGGGGCATAGGGTCAGGCCATCTGTCAATCCGATGGGTTCTTTTTGTTATCCCTAGAGAGGAGAAGTGGACATGTGTGTTGCAGGCAAATAATGCGGATCCAGTGTCAGTCTTAGACTGAAACAGGATCCGCACTTTTCAGCCTGTTCCTTTAAGAATCCTTTGATCATCACCTGTGAATCCACCATGGTTCTCTCGACCACTCTATGCGTCGGCACAGGTAACTGGTTTGTTCCAAGATGAATGCCGCAGAGCTCTGGAATTAACCAGTAGGTTGAGAATTATTTGCCAGGTTTTCAGCACGTTTCACCATAATTGTGATAACGATTGTATGTGCCTCCTTAAACCCAAGACGGCTGCGACAGACATAACTATGCTGAGGCGTAGCTGACTTGGTGTTACCTATTTTTGTTGGTGGAGACTGACAAGAAGCCATTCTTCTAAGTATCATTAATATCCTTCTTCCATTATTTAAAAATGCAGGGAAATTGTGCAAGTTAGCATAATAATTTGTAGCTGGAGGGGACTTTTTTTTGTGGGGTCAGAGTGTGGGGGGCAGGGCCTTTGTCAGTTCGCCTGTTTGTTTTTATTTTCCCCAGAGAAGAGAAGTGGGCATGTGTGTGGCAGGTGAAAAGTGCGGATCCTGTTTCTGTCTTAGACTGAAACAGGAACCGCACTTTTCACCCCAATCCATTAAGAATCCTTTGTTTCATCAGCTGAGAATCCACCATGGTTCTCTAGACCCCTCTATGCGTGGGCACAGAAAACTTCTGGTTCCAAGAAGTATTCCAAGAGCTTTTGAAATAACCACTACATTGGGAATTATATGCCAGTTTTTGCAGAACCTTTCACCATAATTGTAATAAGGTGCGTCTCTTCCTCCTTAATCTCGAGATGCCTGCCATGGACAAAACTATGCTGAGGCCTAGCTCACTTGGTGTGGTCGATACTTGGTACTGGAGACTGGCAGGATTACATTCTTTTAAGTATCATTTCACCATCCTTCTCCACTATTTTAAAAGCCAAAGCACGTTTCTGCAGTTAGAACAAAAAGGATTCGCTGGAGGGGAAGTTTTTATGTGGGGTCTGGGTGCCTGGTGCGGCAAGCCCTTTGCCAGTTCTGTGGTTTCTTTTTATTATTCCCAGAGAGGAGAACTGGGCATGTGTGTGGCAGGTGAAAAGTCCGGATCCTGTTTGAGAGACTGAAACAGGATCCGCCCTTTTCATCCCCTTCCTTTAAGAATCCTTTGCTTCATTACCTGGGAATCCACCATGGTTTTCTATGCGTGGGCCTAGTGAACTGGCTAGATCAAATAAGTATGCCACAGAGCTTTTGAAATAACCACTACCATGAAAATTATTTGCCAGCTTTTCCAGCACTTTTACAATAATTTTGATAAGGTTCATCTGTGCTTCCTTAAACCCAGGATGGCTGCTATGGACAAACAGATGCTGAAGGCTATCTCACTTGGTGTTTCCAATACTTGGTACGGGATTCAGACAAGAATCCAGTCTTTGAATTATCATTGGACCATCCTTTCTCCCTTATATTATTTTATTTTATTTTATTTTTTTTTTTTTGAGACAGAGTCTCACTCTGTTGCCCAGGCTAGAGTGAGTGCCGTGGCGTTAGCCTAGCTCACAGCAACCTCAAACTCCTGAGCTCAAGCGATCCTCCTGTCTCAGCCTCCCGAGTAGCTGGGACTACAGGCATGCGCCACCATGCCCGGCTAATTTTTTCTATATATATTTTTAGCTGTCCATATAATTTCTTTCTATTTTTAGTAGAGATGGGGTCTCGCTCTTGCTCAGGCTGATCTCGAACTCCTGAGCTCAAACGATCCGCCCACCTCGGCCTCCCAGAGTGCTAGGATTACAGGCGTGAGCCACCGCGCCCGGCCTCTCCCTTATATTAAAAGGCAGAGCAACTTTCGGCAGTTAGCATAAGGATGAGTCCCTGGAGCGGACGTTTTTGTGTGGGGTCGGAGGGGGATTGGGGGACAGGCCCACTGTCAGTACTGTGGTTTGTATTTATTATGGCCAGACAGGGGAAGAGGATATGTGTGTGCCAGGTGAAAAGTGCGGATCCTGTTCCAGTCTTAGACCGAAACCGGATCCACACTTTTGAGCCTGTTCCTTTAAAAATCCTTTGCTTCATCAGCTGGGAATCCACCATCGTTCCCTAGACCCCTCTATGCATGGGACCAGGTAACTCGCCAGTACCAAGATGTATGCCACAGACTTTTGAAACAAACACTACGTTTAGAATTATTTGCCATTTTTTGCAGCACATATCACCATAATTGTGATAAGGTTCATCTGTGCCTCCTTAAACACAAGATGGCTGCCACGGAGAAAACTATGCTGAGGCCTAGCTCACTTTGATTTCAGAACACTTGTTACTGGAGCCTGGAAGGAGGCCATTCTTTTAAGTATCATTCCACCATCGTTTCTCCATTATTTTAAAATGCAGGGAACATTATGCAAGTTAGCATAATAATTAGTAGCTGGAGGGGACTTTTTTTTGTGTGGGGTCTGTGTGGGTGGGGGGCGCAGGTCTTCTGTCATTTCGCTGGTTTGATTTTATTATCCCCAGAGAGGAGATGTGCCCATGTGTGTTGCAGGTGAAAAGTCAGCATCTCGTTTCTTTCTTAGACTGAAACAGGACCAGCACTTTTCACCCTGTTCGTTTAAGAATCTTTCATTCATCACCTAGGAATCCACCGTGATTCTCTACACCCCACTATGCATGGGCCCAGTTAACTGGCTCTGTCAAAGAAGTATGCCGCAGAACTTTTGAAATAACCACTACCATGGAAATTATTTGCCAGCATTTCCAGCCCTTTTACCTTAATTTTGATAAGGTTCATCTTTTCTTCCTTAAACCCTAGATGGCTGCCACGGACAAACCTATACTGAGGGCTATCTCGCTTGGTGTTGCCAATACTTGGTATGGGAGTCTGACAAGAATCCAGACTTTTAAGTATAATTGCACCATCCTTTCTCCCTTATATTAAAAGGCAGAGCAACTTTCGGCAGTTAGCATAAGGATTAGTCACTGGAGGGGACTTTTTTGTGTTGGGTCGGGGTGGGTTGGGGGACAGGACCTCTGTCAGTCCGGCGGTTTGTATTTATTATGCTCAGACAGGGGAAGTGAATATGTGTGTGGAAGGTGAAAAGTGCGGATCCTGTTTCAGTCTTAGACAGAAACAGGATCCGCACTTTTCAACCTGTTCCTTTAAAAATCCTTTGATTTATCAGCTGGGAATCCACCATGGTTCCCTAGACCCCTCTATGCATGGGCCCAGGTAACTGGCCAGTAACATGTATGCCACAGAGCTTTTGAAATAAACACTACGTGTAGAATTATTTGCCAGTTTTTGCAGCACATATAACCATAATTGTGATAAGGTTCATCTGTGCCTCCTTAAACACAAGACGGTTGCAACGGAGAAAACTATGCTGAGGCCTAGCTGACATGGATTTCACGACCGTTGTTATTGGAGCCTGGAAAGAGGCCATTTTTTTTTTTTTTTTTTTTTTTTTTGAGACAGAGTCTCACTCTGTTGCCCAGGCTAGAGTGAGTGCCGTGGCGTCAGCCCAGCTCACAGCAACCTCAAACTCCTGAGCTCAAGCGATCCTCCTGTCTCAGCCTCCCGAGTAGCTGGGACTACCGGCATGCGCCACCATGCCTGGCTAATTTTTTTTTATATATATTTTTAGCTGTCCATATAATTTCTTTCTATTTTTGGTAGAGGTGGGGTCTCGCTCTTGCTCAGGCTGGTCTCGAACTCCTGAGCTCAAACGATCCGCCCACCTCGGCCTCCCAGAGTGCTAGGATTACAGGCGTGAGCCACCGCGCCCGGCCGGAGGCCATTCTTTTAAGTATCTTTCCACCATCGTTTCTGCATTATTTTAAAATGCAGGGAAACTTTTGTAATTTAGCATAAAAATTAATAGCTGGAGGGGACTTTTTTTTTGTGGCGTCTGTGTGGGTGGGGAGGATGCAGACCCTCTGTCAGTTTGCCGGTTAGTTTTTATTTTCCCCAGAGAGGAGAAGTGGGCATGTGTGTGGCAGGTGAAGAGTGCACCTCTGGTTTCTCTCTTAGACTGAAACAGGACCCACACTGTTCACCCCGTTCCTTTAAGTATTGTTTGCTTCCTCAGCAGGGAATCCACCATGCGTCTCTAGACTGCTCTATGCGTGGGCCCAGTTAACTGGCTGGTTCAAAGAAGTATGCCGCAGACCTTTTGAAATAATCACTAACATGAGAAATTTTTGACAGCTTTTGCAGCACCTTTCACCATAATTGTGATAAGGTTCATCTGTGCCCCCTTAAACCCAAGATGGCTGCCACGGACAAATGTGTGCTGAGGCCTAGGTCACTTGCTGTTGCCAATAGTTGGTACGGGAGTCTTGCAATAAGCCATTCTTTTAGGTATAATTCCACCATCCTATCTCCATTATTTTAAAAGGCAGAGAACCTTCGCCAGATAGCATAAGGATGAGTCGATGTAGGGAACGTTTTTGTGTGGGGTGGTGAGGGGTGGGGGCAGGCCATCTGTCATTCATATGGGTTGTTTTTGTTATCCCTAGAGAGGAGAAAAGGGCATGTGTGTTGCAGGCAAAAGGTGGGGATCCTGTTTCTGTCTTAGACTGAAACAGTATCTGCAATTTTCAGCCTGTTCCTTTAAGAGTCCTTTGATTCATCAGCTGGGAATCCACCATGGTTCCCTAGACCACTCTATGCATGGGCCCAGGTAACTGGCCAGTACCACGAGGTATGCCCCAGAGCTTTTGAAATAAACACTACGTGTAGAATTATTTGCCAGTTTTTGCAGCACATATCACCATAATTGTGATAAGGTTCCACTGTGCCTCCTTAAGCACAAGATGGCTGCCACGGTGAAAAGTATGCTGAGACATAGCTCACTTCGATTTCACGACACTTGTTACTGGAGCCTAGAAGGAGGCCATTTTTTAAGTATCATCCACCATACTTTCTCCATTTTTATAAAATGCAGGGAAACTTTTGCAAGTTAGCATAATAATTAATAGATGGAGGGGAATTTTTTTTTGTGGGGTATGTGTGGGTGGGGGGCACAGGCCCTCTGTCAGTTCGCTGGTTGGTTTTTGTTTTCCCCAGAGAGGAGAAGTGGGCATGTGTGTGGCAGATGAAAAGTGCGCATCCCGTTTCTATCTTAGACTGAAACGGAACCCGCACTTTTCACCCTGTTCCTTTAGGAATCCTTTGCTTCATTACCTGGGAATCCACCATGGTTCTCTAGACCCCTCTATGCGTGGTCACAGGTAATTGGCTTGTTCCAAGAAGTATGCAGCAGAGCTTTTGAATTAACTAAGACGTTGAGGATTATTTGCTAGGTTTTCAGCACGTTTCACCATAATTGTGATAACGTTTGTATGTGCCTCCTTAAACTCAAGATGGCTGCCACGGACATAACTATGCTGAGGCCTAGCTGACTTGGTGTTGCCTATTTTTATTAGTGGAGACTGACAAGAAGCCATTCTTCTAAGTGTCATTCCACCATCTATTCTCCATTATTTAAATATGCAGGGAAATTTTTCAAGTTAGCATAATAATTAGTATCTGGAGGGGACTTTTTTTTGCGGGGTCGGTGTGGGTGGTGGGGGCAGGCCCTCTGTCAGTTCGCTGGTTTGTTTTTATTTTCCCCAGAGAGGAGAAGTGGGCATCTGTGTGGCAGGTGAAAAGTCCAGATCCTGTTTCAGGGAATGAAACAGGATCCCCACTTTTCATCTCGTTCCTTTAATCATCCTTTGCTTCATCAGCTGGGAATCCACCATGGTTCTCTACACTCCACTATGCATGGGCCCAGTTAACTGCCTAGTTCAAAGAAGTATGCCGCAGATCTTTTGAAAGAACCACTACTATGCAAATTATTTGCCAGCTTTTACAGCACTTTTACCATAATTTTGATAAGGTTCATTTGTGCTTCCTTAAACCCTAGATGGCTGCCACGGACAAACCTATACTGAGGGCTATCTGGCTTGGTGTTGCCAATACTTGCTACGGGAGTCTGACAAGAATGCAGTCTTTTAATTATCATTGCACCATCCTTTCTCCCTTGTATTATAAGGCAGAGCAACTTTCCACAGTTAGCATAAGGATGAGTCACTGGAGGGGACCCTGTTGTGTGGGGTCGGGGTGGGTTGGGGGACAGGCCCTCTATCAGTCCGGCGGTTTGTATTTATTATGCCCAGACATGGGAAGTGGATATGTGTGTGACAGTTGAAAAATACGGATCCTGTTTCAGTCTTAGACTGAAACAGGATGCGCACTTTTCAGCCTATTCCTTTAAAAATCCTTTGATTCATAAGCTGGGAATCCACTATGGTTCCCTAGACCCCTCTATGCTTGGGCCCAGGTAACTGGCCAGTACCAAGATCTATTCCGAAGTGCTTTTGAAATAAACACTATGTGTAGAATTATTTGCCAGTGCTGGCAGCACATATCACCCTAATTGTGATAAGGTTCGTCTGTGCCTCCTTTAACACAATGAGACTGCCACGGAGCAAACTACGCTGAGGCCTAGCTGACTTGGATTTCACGACACTTGTTACTGGAGCCTGGAAGGAGGCCATTCTTTTAAGTATCATTCCACCATACTTTCTCCATTATTTTAAAATGCAGGGAAACTTTTGCAAGTTAGCATCATAATTAATAGCTGATTGGGACTTTTTTTGTGTGGGGTCTGTGTGGGTCAGGGGCGAGGGACCTCTGTCAGTTCACTGGTTACTTTTTATTTTCCCCAGAGAGGAGAAGTGGGCATGTGTGTAGCAGGTGAAAAGTGCGCATCCCGTTTCTCTCTTAGACTGAAACAGGACCCGCACTTTTCACCCCGTTCCTTTAAGAATCCTTTGCTTCATCAGCAGGGAGTCGACCAAGGGTCTCTAGACCACTCTATCTGTGGGCCCAGTTAACTGGCTAGTTCAAAGAATTATGCCACAGAGCTTTTGAAATAACCACTACCATCAAAATTATTTGACAGCTTTTGCAGCACCTTTCACCATAATGGTGATAAGGTTCATCTGTGCCCCCTTAAAGCCAAGATGGCTGCCAGGGACAAACGTGTGGTGAGGCCTAGGTCAGTTCCTGTTCCCAACAGTTGGTATGGGAGTCTGGCAATAAGCCAGTCTTTTAGGTATAATTCCACCATCCTATCTCCATTATTTTAAAAGGCAGAAGACCTTTCCCCAGACAGCATAAGGATGAGTCGCTGGAGGGGACGTTTTTCTGTGGGGTGGTGGGGGGCGGGGGCAGGCCATCTGTCAATACCATGTGTTGTTTTTGGCATCCCTAGAGAGGAGAAGTGGGCATGTGTGTTGCATGTGAAAAGTGCGGATCCTGTTTCAGTCTTAGTCAGAAACAAGATCCGCACTTTTTAGCCTGTTCCTTTAATAGTCCTTTGGTTCATCACCTGGGAATCCACCATTGTTCTCTAGACCCTCTCTGCGTGGGCACAGGTAACTGGCTTGTTCCAAGAAGTATTCCGCACAGATTTTGAATTAACCAGTACGTTGAGAATTATTTGCCAGGTTTCCAGCACGTTTCAACATAATTGTGAGAACGTTTTTATGTGCCTCCTTAAAGCCAAGATGGCTGCCACGGACATAGTTATGGTGAGGAGTAGCTGACTTGGATTTGCCTATTTTTGTTGGTGGAGACTGACAAGAAGCCATTCTTGTAAGTATCATTCCAACATCCTTTCTGCATTATTTAAAAATGCAGGGAAATTTTGCAACTTAGCATAATAATTAGTAGCTGTAGGGCGCGTTTTCTTTCTGGGGTCGGTGAGGGTGGAGGGGGCAGGCCCAATTTTAGTTCACTGGTTTGTTTTTATTATCCCCAGAGAGGAGAAGTGGGCATGTGTGTGGCAGGTGAAAAGTGCGGATCCTGTTTCAGTCTTAGACAGAAATATGATCCGCACATTTCACCCAGTTTCATTAAGAATCCTTTGCTTCATAAGCTGGAAAACCACCATGGTTCTCTAGACCCCTCTATGTGTGGGCCCAGAAAACTGCCTGGTTCCAAGAAGTATTCCACAGAGCTTTTGAAATAACCACTACGTTGGGAATTATTTGCCAGTTTTTGCAGCGCCTTTCACCATAATTCTCATAAGTTTCGTCTCTTCCTCCTTAATCTCGAGATGGCTGACATGGACAAAACTATGCTGAGGCCTAGCTCACTTGGTGTGGCCGATACTTGGTACTGGAGATTGGCAAGAATACATTCTTTTCAGTATCATCCACCATCCTTTCTCCACTATGTTAAAAGCCAGAGCACCTTTTCGCAGTTACAATAAAAGGTGTTGCTGGAGGGGAAGATTTTATGTGGGGTCTGGAGGGCTGGTGGGGCAAGCCCTCTATCAGTTCTGTGGTTTGTTTTTATTATCCCCAGAGAGGAGAAGTGCGCATGTGTGTGGCAGGTGAAAAGTGCGGATCCTGTTTCAGAGAATGAAACAGGATCCGCACTTTTCAACCAAATCCTTTAAAAATCCTTTGCTTCATCAGCTAGGAATCCACCATGGTTCCCTAGACCCCTCTATGCATTTGCCCAGGTAACTGGCCAGTACCAAGATGTATGCCTCAGAGATTTTGAAAAAAACACTACGTGTAGAATTATTTGCAAGTTTTTGCAGCACATATCACCATAATTGTGATAAGGTTCGTCTGTGCCTCCTTAAACACAAGATGGCTGCTAAGAAGAAAACTATGCTGAGGCTTAGCTCACTTGGATTTCACGACACATGTTACTGGAGCCTGTAAGGAGGCCATTCTTTTAAGTATCATTCCACCATCCTTTCTCCACTATTATAGAAGCCAAGGCACGTTTCTGCAGTTACAATAACAAGGAGTCGCTGGAGGGGAAGTTTTTATGTGGGGTCTGGGGGGCTTGTGGGGCAAGCCCTCTCTCAGTTCTGTGGTTTGTTTTTATTATCCCCAAAGAGGAGAAGTGGGCATGTGTGTGGCAGGGGAAAAGTGCGGGTCCTGTTTCAGACTGAAACAAGATCCGCCCTTTTAATCCCGTTCCTTTAAGAATCCTGTGCTTCATCAGCTGAGAATCCGCCATGGTTCTCTACACCTCACGATGGGTGGGCCCAGTTAACTGGCTAGTTCAGAGAAGTATGGGGCAGAGCTTTTGAAATAACCACTACCATGGAAATTATTTGCCAGCTTTTCATGCACTTTTACCATAATTTTGATAAGGTTCATCTTGCTTCTTTAAACCCTAGATGGGTGCCACGGACAAACCTATACTGAGGGCTACTCACTTGGTGTTGCCAATACTTGGTACGGGAGTCAGACAAGAATCCAGTCTTTTAATTATCATTGCACCATCCTTTCTCCCTTATATTAAAAGGCAGAGCACTTTCGGCAGTTAGCATGAGTCAGCGGAGGGGACGTTTCTGTGTGGGGTCGGGGTGGGTTGGGGGACAGGCCCACTGTCAGTTCACTGGTTTGTTTTTATTTTCCCCAGAGAGGGGAAGAGGGCATGTGTGTGGCAGGAGAAAAGTGCGGATAATGTTTCTGTCTTAGACTGAAAGAGGACCCGCACTTTTCATGCCATTCCTTTAAGAATCCTTTGCTTCATCTACTGGGAGTCCACCTTGGGTCTCTAGGCCGCTCTATGCATGGTCCCAGTTAACTGGCTAGGTCAAAGAATTATACCGCAGATCTTTTGAAATAACCACTACCATGAGAATTATTTGACAGCTTTTTCAACACCTTTCACCATCATTGTGATAAGGTTCATGTGTGCCTCCTTAAAACCCAGATGGCTGCCACGGACAAACCTGTGCTGAGACCTTGGTCATTTGCTGTTGCCAATACTTGGTATGGGAGTCTGGCAATAATCGAGTATTTTAGGTATAAATCCACCATCCTATCTCCAATATTTAAAATTCAGAGGACCTTTCGCCAGAGAGCATGAGGATGAGGCGCTGGCGGGGACGTTTTTCTGTGGGGTGGTGGGGGCGGGGGCAGGCCATCTGTCAATCTGATGGGTTGTTTTTATTATCACTAGAAAGGAGAACGGGCATGTGTGTTGCAGGCAAGAAGTGCGGATCTTGTTTCAGTCTTAGACTGAAACAGGATACGCACTTTTCAGCCTGTTCCTTTAAGAATCCTTTGGTTGATCACCTGGGAATCCACCATGGTTGTCTAGACCCCTCTATGCATGGGCACGGGTAACAGGCTTATTCCAAGAAGTATGCCCCAGAGCTTTTGAATTAACCAGTACGTTTAGAATTATATGTCAGTTTTTCAGCATGTTTCACCATAATTGTGATAACGTTTGTATGTGACTCCTTAAAGCCAAGATGGCTGCCATGGACATAACTATGCTGAGCCGTAGCTGAGTAGGTGTTGCCTATTTTTGTTAGTGGAGACTGGCAAGAAGCCATTCTTCTAAGTATCATTCCAACATCCTTTCTCCATTATTTAAAAATACAGGGAAACTTTTGCAAGTTAGCATAATAATTAGTAGCTGGAGGGGCCTTTTTTTTTTGTGGGGTCCGTTTGGGAGGGGAGTGTCAGTCCCTCTGTCAGTTCGCTGGTTTGTTTTTATTATCCCCAGAGAGGAGAGGTCGGCATGTGTGTGGCAGGTGAAAAGTGGGGATCCTCTATCAATCTTAGACAGAAACAGGATCCGTACATTTCACCCCTTTCCATTAAGAGTCCTTTCCTTCATCAGCTGGGAATCCACCAAGGTTCTCTAGACCCCTCTATGTGTGGGCCCAGAAAACTGCCTAGTTCCAAGAAGTATTCCACAGAGTTTTTGAAATAACCACTACGGTGAGAATTATTTGCCAGTTTTTGCAGCACCTTTCGGCATAATTGTCATAAGGTTCGTCTCTTCCTCCTTAATCTCGAGATGGCTGCCATGGACAAAACTATGTTGAGGCCTAGTTCACTTGGTGTGGCTGATACTTGGTACTGGAGACTGGCAAGAATACATTCTTTTACGTATCATCCCACCATAGTTTCTCCACTATTTTAAAAGGCAGAGCACCTTTTGGCAGTTAGAGTAACAAGGAGTCGCTAGAGAGGAAGTTTTTATGTGGGGACTGGGGGGCTGGTGGGGCAAGCCCTCTGTCAGTTCTGTAGTTTGTTTTTACTATCCCCAGGGAGGAGAAACGGGCATGTGTGTGGCAGGTGAAAAGTGCAGATCCTGTTTCAGAGACTAAAACAGGATCCGCACTTTTCATCCCCTTCTTTTAAGAATCCTTCGCTTCATAAGCTCGGAATCCACCATGGTTCTCTACAGTATTCGTGTGCCCAGTTAACTGGCTAGTTCAAAGAAGTATGCTGCAGAGCTTTTGAAATAACCACTACCATGGATATTATTTTCCAGCTTTTCCAGCACTTTTACCATAATTTTGATAAGGGTCATCTGTGATACCTTAAACCCTAGATGACTGCCACGGACAAACCTATGCTGAGGCCTAGGTCACTTGCTGTTGCCAATACTTGGTATTGGAGTCTGGCAATAAGCCAGTCTTTTAGGTATAATTCCACCATCCTATCTCCATTATTTTAAAAGGCATAGGACCTTTCGCCGGATAGCATAAGGATGAGTCACTGGACGGGACATTTTTGTGTGCGGTGTTGGGGCGTGGGGGCAGGCCATGTCAATCCGATGGGTACTTTTTGTTATCCCTAGAGAGGAGAAGTGTCTTGCAGGCAAATAGTGCGGATCCAGTGTCAGGGTTAGACTGAATCAGGATCCACACTTTTCAGCCTGCTCCTTTAAGAATCGTTTGATCATCACCTGGGAATCTACCATGGTTCTCTCTACCCCTCTATGCATTGGCACAGGTAACTGGTTTGTTCCAAGATGAATGCCGCAGAGCTTTGGAATTAACCAGTACATTGAGAATTATTTGCCAGGTTTTCAGCACGTTTCACCATAATTGTGATAACGTTTGTATGTGCCTCCTTAAACCCAAATGGCTGCCATGGACATAACTATGCTGAGGCGGAGCTGACTTGGTGTTGCCTATTTTTGTTAGTGGAGACTGACAAGAAGCCATTCTTCTAAGTATCACTAACATCGTTCCCCCATTATTTAAAAATGCAGGGAAATTTTGCAAGTTAGCATAATAATTGGTAGCTGGAGGGGAATTTTTTTTGTGGGGTCAGAGTGCGGGGGGCAGGGCCTTTGTCAGTTCTCCTGTTTGTTTTTATTTTTCCCAGAGAGGAGAAGTGGGCATGTGTGTGGCAGGTGAAAAGTGCGGATCCCATTTCTGTCTTAGACTGAAACAGGATCCGCACTTTGAGCCTGTTCCTTTAAAAATCCTTTGATTCATCAGCTGGGAATCCACCATGGTTCCCTAGACCCCTCTATGCATGTGCCCAGGTAACTGGCCAGTAACATGTATGCCACAGAGCTTTTGAAATAAACACTACGTGTAGAATTATTTGCCATTTTTTGCAGCACATATCACCATAATTGTGATAAGGTTCGTCTGTGCCTCCTTAAACACAAGATGGCTGCCACGGAGAAAACTATGCTGAGGCCTAGCTCAAATGGATTTCACGACACTTGTTACTGGAGCCTGGAAAGAGGCCATTCTTTTAAGTATCATTCCACCATCCTGTCTCCATTATTTTATTTTATTTTATTTTATTTTTTATTGTTTTAAGTTTTATTACATGTCAATGCAGAGAAAGCCCTGGAAGCTTATTTCTTTTTTTTTTTTTTTTTCAATTTAATTTTACAGAATCAAAGAGTCTAACAGTATATCTTGTTAGATACAGTATGTCCTCATAATGTATACATTATTTCTTGTACAATAATATGAAATAATATGGGAAATATTCATGATAAATTATTAAGTGAACAGTGCAAGTTAAAAACAATAGTTTCATATTTTTTTCCCCACCCCCCCTTTCCCGAGTCAGCACCTTCAAGTGTTACCACTCCCCAAACGGTGCGCAATGCACTCATTGTGTAGGCATACCCCCATCCCCTCCCCCACCCCCCACCTCAGTCCATTATTTTAAAATGCAGGGAACCTTTTGCAAGTTAGCATAAAAATTAAAAGCTGGAGAGGACTTTTTTTTTGTGGGGTCTGTGTGGGTGAGGGGGACGCAGACCCTCTGTCAGTACACTGGTTAGTTTTAGTTTTCCCCAGAGAGGAGAAGTGGGCATGTGTGTGGCAGGTGAAAAGTGCACCTCCAGTTTCTCTCTTAGACTGAAACAGGACCCGCACTTTTGACCCCGTTCCTTTAAGAATCCTTTGCTTCCTCAGCAGGGAATCCACCATGCCTCTCTAGACTGCTCTATGCGTGGGCCCAGTTAACTGGCTGGTTCAAAGAATTATGCCGCAGACCTTTTGAAATAACCACTACCATGATAATTATTTGACAGCTTTTGCAGCACCTCTCACCATAATGGTGATAAGGTTCATCTGTTCCTCCTTACACCCAAGATGGCCACCATGGACCAACGTGTGCTGAGGCCTAGGTCACTTGCTGTTGCCAATACTTGGTATGGGAGTCTGGCAATAAGCCAGTCTTTTAGGTATAATTCCACCATCCTATCTCCATTATTTCACAAGGCAGAGGACCTTTGGCCAGACAGCATAAGGATGAGTCGCTGGAGGGGACGTTTTTCTGTGGGGTGGTGGGGGGCGGGGGCAGGCCATCTGTCAATACCATGTGTTGTTTTTGGCATCCCTAGAGAGGAGAAGTGGGCATGTGTGTTGCATGTGAAAAGTGCGGATCCTGTTTCAGTCTTAGTCAGAAACAAGATCCGCACTTTTTAGCCTGTTCCTTTAATAGTCCTTTGGTTCATCACCTGGGAATCCACCATTGTTCTCTAGACCCTCTCTGCGTGGGCACAGGTAACTGGCTTGTTCCAAGAAGTATTCCGCACAGATTTTGAATTAACCAGTACGTTGAGAATTATTTGCCAGGTTTCCAGCACGTTTCAACATAATTGTGAGAACGTTTTTATGTGCCTCCTTAAAGCCAAGATGGCTGCCACGGACATAGTTATGGTGAGGAGTAGCTGACTTGGATTTGCCTATTTTTGTTAGTGGAGACTGACAAGAAGCCATTCTTGTAAGTATCATTCCAACATCCTTTCTCCATTATTTAAAAATACAGGGAAACTTTTGCAAGTTAGCATAATAATTAGTAGCTGGAGGGGCCTTTTTTTTTTGTGGGGTCCGTTTGGGAGGGGAGTGTCAGTCCCTCTGTCAGTTCGCTGGTTTGTTTTTATTATCCCCAGAGAGGAGAGGTCGGCATGTGTGTGGCAGGTGAAAAGTGGGGATCCTCTATCAATCTTAGACAGAAACAGGATCCGTACATTTCACCCCTTTCCATTAAGAGTCCTTTCCTTCATCAGCTGGGAATCCACCAAGGTTCTCTAGACCCCTCTATGTGTGGGCCCAGAAAACTGCCTAGTTCCAAGAAGTATTCCACAGAGTTTTTGAAATAACCACTACGGTGAGAATTATTTGCCAGTTTTTGCAGCACCTTTCGGCATAATTGTCATAAGGTTCGTCTCTTCCTCCTTAATCTCGAGATGGCTGCCATGGACAAAACTATGTTGAGGCCTAGTTCACTTGGTGTGGCTGATACTTGGTACTGGAGACTGGCAAGAATACATTCTTTTACGTATCATCCCACCATAGTTTCTCCACTATTTTAAAAGGCAGAGCACCTTTTGGCAGTTAGAGTAACAAGGAGTCGCTAGAGAGGAATTTTTTATGTGGGGACTGGGGGGCTGGTGGGGCAAGCCCTCTGTCAGTTCTGTAGTTTGTTTTTACTATCCCCAGGGAGGAGAAACGGGCATGTGTGTGGCAGGTGAAAAGTGCAGATCCTGTTTCAGAGACTAAAACAGGATCCGCACTTTTCATCCCCTTCTTTTAAGAATCCTTCGCTTCATAAGCTCGGAATCCACCATGGTTCTCTACAGTATGCGTGTGCCCAGTTAACTGGCTAGTTCAAAGAAGTATGCTGCAGAGCTTTTGAAATAACCACTACCATGGATATTATTTTCCAGCTTTTCCAGCACTTTTACCATAATTTTGATAAGGGTCATCTGTGATACCTTAAACCCTAGATGACTGCCACGGACAAACCTATGCTGAGGCCTAGGTCACTTGCTGTTGCCAATACTTGGTATTGGAGTCTGGCAATAAGCCAGTCTTTTAGGTATAATTCCACCATCCTATCTCCATTATTTTAAAAGGCATAGGACCTTTCGCCGGATAGCATAAGGATGAGTCACTGGACGGGACATTTTTGTGTGCGGTGTTGGGGCGTGGGGGCAGGCCATGTCAATCCGATGGGTACTTTTTGTTATCCCTAGAGAGGAGAAGTGTCTTGCAGGCAAATAGTGCGGATCCAGTGTCAGGGTTAGACTGAATCAGGATCCACACTTTTCAGCCTGCTCCTTTAAGAATCGTTTGATCATCACCTGGGAATCTACCATGGTTCTCTCTACCCCTCTATGCATTGGCACAGGTAACTGGTTTGTTCCAAGATGAATGCCGCAGAGCTTTGGAATTAACCAGTACATTGAGAATTATTTGCCAGGTTTTCAGCACGTTTCACCATAATTGTGATAACGTTTGTTTGTGCCTCCTTAAACCCAAATGGCTGCCATGGACATAACTATGCTGAGGCGGAGCTGACTTGGTGTTGCCTATTTTTGTTAGTGGAGACTGACAAGAAGCCATTCTTCTAAGTATCACTAACATCGTTCCCCCATTATTTAAAAATGCAGGGAAATTTTGCAAGTTAGCATAATAATTGGTAGCTGGAGGGGAATTTTTTTTGTGGGGTCAGAGTGCGGGGGGCAGGGCCTTTGTCAGTTCTCCTGTTTGTTTTTATTTTTCCCAGAGAGGAGAAGTGGGCATGTGTGTGGCAGGTGAAAAGTGCGGATCCCATTTCTGTCTTAGACTGAAACAGGATCCGCACTTTAAGCCTGTTCCTTTAAAAATCCTTTGATTCATCAGCTGGGAATCCACCATGGTTCCCTAGACCCCTCTATGCATGTGCCCAGGTAACTGGCCAGTAACATGTATGCCACAGAGCTTTTGAAATAAACACTACGTGTAGAATTATTTGCCATTTTTTGCAGCACATATCACCATAATTGTGATAAGGTTCGTCTGTGCCTCCTTAAACACAAGATGGCTGCCACGGAGAAAACTATGCTGAGGCCTAGCTCAAATGGATTTCACGACACTTGTTACTGGAGCCTGGAAAGAGGCCATTCTTTTAAGTATCATTCCACCATCCTTTCTGCATTATTTTATTTTATTTTATTTTATTTTTTATTGTTTTAAGTTTTATTACATGTCAATGCAGAGAAAGCCCTGGAAGCTTATTTCTTTTTTTTTTTTTTTTTCAATTTAATTTTACAGAATCAAAGAGTCTAACAGTATATCTTGTTAGATACAGTATGTCCTCATAATGTATACATTATTTCTTGTACAATAATATGAAATAATATGGGAAATATTCATGATAAATTATTAAGTGAACAGTGCAAGTTAAAAACAATAGTTTCATATTTTTTTCCCCACCCCCCCTTTTCCCGAGTCAGCACCTTCAAGTGTTACCACTCCCCAAACGGTGCGCAATGCACTCATTGTGTAGGCATACCCCCATCCCCTCCCCCACCCCCCACCTCAGTCCATTATTTTAAAATGCAGGGAACCTTTTGCAAGTTAGCATAAAAATTAAAAGCTGGAGAGGACTTTT
The DNA here is from genome assembly GCF_041146395.1 of Eulemur rufifrons. Classification (NCBI taxonomy): domain Eukaryota; kingdom Metazoa; phylum Chordata; class Mammalia; order Primates; family Lemuridae; genus Eulemur; species Eulemur rufifrons. Next base: position 500,089 of record NW_027182825.1, on the reverse strand, counting down.
TTTTTGTGGGGTCTGTGTGGGTGAGGGGGACGCAGACCCTCTGTCAGTACACTGGTTAGTTTTAGTTTTCCCCAGAGAGGAGAAGTGGGCATGTGTGTGGCAGGTGAAAAGTGCACCTCCAGTTTCTCTCTTAGACTGAAACAGGACCCGCACTTTTGACCCCGTTCCTTTAAGAATCCTTTGCTTCCTCAGCAGGGAATCCACCATGCCTCTCTAGACTGCTCTATGCGTGGGCCCAGTTAACTGGCTGGTTCAAAGAATTATGCCGCAGACCTTTTGAAATAACCACTACCATGATAATTATTTGACAGCTTTTGCAGCACCTCTCACCATAATGGTGATAAGGTTCATCTGTTCCTCCTTACACCCAAGATGGCCGCCATGGACCAACGTGTGCTGAGGCCTAGGTCACTTGCTGTTGCCAATACTTGGTATGGGAGTCTGGCAATAAGCCAGTCTTTTAGGTATAATTCCACCATCCTATCTCCATTATTTCACAAGGCAGAGGACCTTTGGCCAGACAGCATAAGGATGAGTCGCTGGAGGGGACGTTTTTCTGTGGGGTGGTGGGGGGTGGGGGCAGGCCATCTGTCAATACCATGTGTTGTTTTTGGCATCCCTAGAGAGGAGAAGTGGGCATGTGTGTTGCATGTGAAAAGTGCGGATCCTGTTTCAGTCTTAGTCAGAAACAAGATCCGCACTTTTTAGCCTGTTCCTTTAATAGTCCTTTGGTTCATCACCTGGGAATCCACCATTGTTCTCTAGACCCTCTCTGCGTGGGCACAGGTAACTGGCTTGTTCCAAGAAGTATTCCGCACAGATTTTGAATTAACCAGTACGTTGAGAATTATTTGCCAGGTTTCCAGCACGTTTCAACATAATTGTGAGAACGTTTTTATGTGCCTCCTTAAAGCCAAGATGGCTGCCACGGACATAGTTATGGTGAGGAGTAGCTGACTTGGATTTGCCTATTTTTGTTGGTGGAGACTGACAAGAAGCCATTCTTGTAAGTATCATTCCAACATCCTTTCTCCATTATTTAAAAATACAGGGAAACTTTTGCAAGTTAGCATAATAATTAGTAGCTGGAGGGGCCTTTTTTTTTTGTGGGGTCCGTTTGGGAGGGGAGTGTCAGTCCCTCTGTCAGTTCGCTGGTTTGTTTTTATTATCCCCAGAGAGGAGAGGTCGGCATGTGTGTGGCAGGTGAAAAGTGGGGATCCTCTATCAATCTTAGACAGAAACAGGATCCGTACATTTCACCCCTTTCCATTAAGAGTCCTTTCCTTCATCAGCTGGGAATCCACCAAGGTTCTCTAGACCCCTCTATGTGTGGGCCCAGAAAACTGCCTAGTTCCAAGAAGTATTCCACAGAGTTTTTGAAATAACCACTACGGTGAGAATTATTTGCCAGTTTTTGCAGCACCTTTCGGCATAATTGTCATAAGGTTCGTCTCTTCCTCCTTAATCTCGAGATGGCTGCCATGGACAAAACTATGTTGAGGCCTAGTTCACTTGGTGTGGCTGATACTTGGTACTGGAGACTGGCAAGAATACATTCTTTTACGTATCATCCCACCATAGTTTCTCCACTATTTTAAAAGGCAGAGCACCTTTTGGCAGTTAGAGTAACAAGGAGTCGCTAGAGAGGAAGTTTTTATGTGGGGACTGGGGGGCTGGTGGGGCAAGCCCTCTGTCAGTTCTGTAGTTTGTTTTTACTATCCCCAGGGAGGAGAAACGGGCATGTGTGTGGCAGGTGAAAAGTGCAGATCCTGTTTCAGAGACTAAAACAGGATCCGCACTTTTCATCCCCTTCTTTTAAGAATCCTTCGCTTCATAAGCTCGGAATCCACCATGGTTCTCTACAGTATGCGTGTGCCCAGTTAACTGGCTAGTTCAAAGAAGTATGCTGCAGAGCTTTTGAAATAACCACTACCATGGATATTATTTTCCAGCTTTTCCAGCACTTTTACCATAATTTTGATAAGGGTCATCTGTGATACCTTAAACCCTAGATGACTGCCACGGACAAACCTATGCTGAGGCCTAGGTCACTTGCTGTTGCCAATACTTGGTATTGGAGTCTGGCAATAAGCCAGTCTTTTAGGTATAATTCCACCATCCTATCTCCATTATTTTAAAAGGCATAGGACCTTTCGCCGGATAGCATAAGGATGAGTCACTGGACGGGACATTTTTGTGTGCGGTGTTGGGGCGTGGGGGCAGGCCATGTCAATCCGATGGGTACTTTTTGTTATCCCTAGAGAGGAGAAGTGTCTTGCAGGCAAATAGTGCGGATCCAGTGTCAGGGTTAGACTGAATCAGGATCCACACTTTTCAGCCTGCTCCTTTAAGAATCGTTTGATCATCACCTGGGAATCTACCATGGTTCTCTCTACCCCTCTATGCATTGGCACAGGTAACTGGTTTGTTCCAAGATGAATGCCGCAGAGCTTTGGAATTAACCAGTACATTGAGAATTATTTGCCAGGTTTTCAGCACGTTTCACCATAATTGTGATAACGTTTGTTTGTGCCTCCTTAAACCCAAATGGCTGCCATGGACATAACTATGCTGAGGCGGAGCTGACTTGGTGTTGCCTATTTTTGTTAGTGGAGACTGACAAGAAGCCATTCTTCTAAGTATCACTAACATCGTTCCCCCATTATTTAAAAATGCAGGGAAATTTTGCAAGTTAGCATAATAATTGGTAGCTGGAGGGGAATTTTTTTTGTGGGGTCAGAGTGCGGGGGGCAGGGCCTTTGTCAGTTCTCCTGTTTGTTTTTATTTTTCCCAGAGAGGAGAAGTGGGCATGTGTGTGGCAGGTGAAAAGTGCGGATCCCATTTCTGTCTTAGACTGAAACAGGATCCGCACTTTGAGCCTGTTCCTTTAAAAATCCTTTGATTCATCAGCTGGGAATCCACCATGGTTCCCTAGACCCCTCTATGCATGTGCCCAGGTAACTGGCCAGTAACATGTATGCCACAGAGCTTTTGAAATAAACACTACGTGTAGAATTATTTGCCATTTTTTGCAGCACATATCACCATAATTGTGATAAGGTTCGTCTGTGCCTCCTTAAACACAAGATGGCTGCCACGGAGAAAACTATGCTGAGGCCTAGCTCAAATGGATTTCACGACACTTGTTACTGGAGCCTGGAAAGAGGCCATTCTTTTAAGTATCATTCCACCATCCTTTCTCCATTATTTTATTTTATTTTATTTTATTTTTTATTGTTTTAAGTTTTATTACATGTCAATGCAGAGAAAGCCCTGGAAGCTTATTTCTTTTTTTTTTTTTTTTTCAATTTAATTTTACAGAATCAAAGAGTCTAACAGTATATCTTGTTAGATACAGTATGTCCTCATAATGTATACATTATTTCTTGTACAATAATATGAAATAATATGGGAAATATTCATGATAAATTATTAAGTGAACAGTGCAAGTTAAAAACAATAGTTTCATATTTTTTCCCCACCCCCCCTTTCCCGAGTCAGCACCTTCAAGTGTTACCACTCCCCAAACGGTGCGCAATGCACTCATTGTGTAGGCATACCCCCATCCCCTCCCCCACCCCCCACCTCAGTCCATTATTTTAAAATGCAGGGAACCTTTTGCAAGTTAGCATAAAAATTAAAAGCTGGAGAGGACTTTTTTTTTGTGGGGTCTGTGTGGGTGAGGGGGACGCAGACCCTCTGTCAGTACACTGGTTAGTTTTAGTTTTCCCCAGAGAGGAGAAGTGGGCATGTGTGTGGCAGGTGAAAAGTGCACCTCCAGTTTCTCTCTTAGACTGAAACAGGACCCGCACTTTTGACCCCGTTCCTTTAAGAATCCTTTGCTTCCTCAGCAGGGAATCCACCATGCCTCTCTAGACTGCTCTATGCGTGGGCCCAGTTAACTGGCTGGTTCAAAGAATTATGCCGCAGACCTTTTGAAATAACCACTACCATGATAATTATTTGACAGCTTTTGCAGCACCTCTCACCATAATGGTGATAAGGTTCATCTGTTCCTCCTTACACCCAAGATGGCCGCCATGGACCAACGTGTGCTGAGGCCTAGGTCACTTGCTGTTGCCAATACTTGGTATGGGAGTCTGGCAATAAGCCAGTCTTTTAGGTATAATTCCACCATCCTATATCCATTATTTTAAAAGGCAGAGGACCTTTGGCCAGACAGCATAAGGATGAGTCGCTGGAGGGGACATTTTTGTGTGGGGTGGAGGGAGGCGGGGGCAGGCAAACTGTCAATCGATGGGTTGTTTTTGTTATCCCTAGATAGGAGAAGTGGGCATGTGTGTTGCAGGCAAAAAGTGCGGGTCCTGTTTCAGTCTTAGACTTACACAGGATCCACACTTTTCAGCATGTTGCTTTAAGAATCCTTTGATTCCTCACCTGGGAATCCACCATGGTTCTCTAGACCCCTCTATGCATGGTCTCAGGTAACTACCTTGTTCCAAGAAGTATGCCACAGATCTTTTAAAATGACCAGTACGTTGAGAATTATTTGCCAGGTTTTCAGCACGTTTCACCATAATTTTGATAACGTTTGTATGTGCCTCCTTAAACCCAAGATAGCTGCCACGGAAATAACTATGCTGAGGCGTAGCTGACTTGGTGTTGCCTATTTTTGTTAGTGGAGACTGACCAGAAGCCATTCTTGTAAGTATCATTGCACCATCCTTTCTCCATTATTTAAAAATGCAGGGAAATTTTGCAAGTTAGCATAATAATTAGTATGTGGAGGGGACATTTTTTTAGGGGGTCGGTGTTGTGGCGGGGAAGTCAGGCCCTCTGTCAGTTTGCTGGTTTGTTTTTATTATGCCCAGAGAGGAGAAGTGGGCATGTGTATGGCAGGTTAAAAGTGCAGATCCTATTTCAGTCTCAGACATAAACAGGATCCGCACTTTTCACCCGTTCCATTAAGAATCCTTTACTTCATCAACTGGGAATACCATGGGTCTAATAGACCCCTCTATGCGTGGGCCCAGAAAACTGCCTGGTTCCAAGAAGTATTCCACAGAGCTTTTGAAATACCACTACGTTGAGAACTATTTCCCAGTTTTTGCAGCACCTTTCACCATAATTGTCATAAGGTTCGTCTCTTCCTCCTTAATCTCGAGATGGCTACAATGGACAAAATTATGCTGAGGCCTAGCTCACTCGGTGTAGCTGATACTTGGTACTGGAGACTGGCAAGAATACATTTTTTTAAGTATCATTCCACCATCCTTTCTCCACCATTTTAAAAGCCAGAGCAGCTTTCGGCAGTTAGCATAACAAGGAGTCGCTGGAGGGGAAGTTTTTATGTGGGGTCTGGGGGGATCACGGGGCAAGCCCTCTGTCAGTTCTGTGGTTTGTTTTTATTATCCTCAAAGAGGAGAAGTGGGCATGTGTGTGGCAGGTGAAAACTGTGGATCCTGTTTCTGAGACTGAAAGAGGATCTGCACTTTTCAAACCTTTCCTTTAAGAATCCTTTGCTTGATCAGCTGGGAATCCACCATGGTTCTTTACACTCACTATGCGTGGGCCCAGTTAATTGGATAGTTCAAAGAGTTTTGCCACAGAGCTTTTGAAATAACCACTACCATGGAATTTATTTGCCAGCTTTCTCAACACTTTTTCCATAATTTTGATAAGGTTCATCTGTGCTTCCTTAAACCCTAGATGGCTGCCACGGACAAACCTATACTGAGGACGATCTGGCTTGTTTTTGCCAATGCTTGGTACAGGAGTCTGACAAGAATCCAGTCTTTTAATTATCATTGCACCATTCTATTTCCCTGATATTAAAAGGCAGAGCAACTTTCGGCAGTTAGCATAAGGATGAGTCACTGGAGCTGCCGTTTTTGTGTGGGATCGGGGTAGTTGGGGGACAGGCCCTCTGTCAGTCTGGTGGTTTGTATTTATTATGCCCAAACAGGGGAAGTGGATATGTATGTGGCAGGTGAAAAGTGCGGATCCTGTTTCAGTCTTAGACAGAAACAGGATCCGAACTTTTCACCCCATTCCATTAAGAATCCTTTGTTTCATCAGCTGGGAAACCACCATGGTTCTCTAGATCCCTCTTTGCATCGGCCCAGAAAACTGCCTGATTCAAAGAAGTATTCCATAGAGCTTTTGAAATAACCACTACCTTGAGAATTATTTGCCAGTTTTTGCAGCACCTTTCACCATAATTGTCATAAGGTTCATCTCTTCCTCCTTAATCTCGAGATGGCTGCCATGGACAAAACTATGCTGAGGCCTAGCTCACTTGGTGTGGCCGATACTTGGTACTGGATTTTGGCAAGAATAAATTCTTTTAAGTATCATTCCACCATCATTTCTCCACTATTTTAAAAGCCAGGGCACCTTTTGGCAGTTAGCATAACAAGGAGTCGCTGGAGGAGAAGTTTTTATGTGGGGTCTGGGGGAATGTTGGGGCAAGCCCTCTGTCAGTTCTGTGGTTTCTTTTTATTATTCCCAGAGAGGAGAAATGTGCATGTGTGCGGCCCGTGAAAAGTGCAGATCCTGTTTCAGAGACTGAAACAGGATCCACACTTTTCATCACATTCCTTTAAGAATCCTTTGGTTCATCAGCTGGGAATCCACCATGGTTCTCCACACTCCACTATGCGTGGGCCCTGTTAACTGGCTAGTTCAAAGAAGTATGCCGCAGAGCTTTTGAAATAACCACTACCATGTTAATTATTTGTCAGCTTTTCCAGCACTTTTACCATAATTTTGATAACGTTCATCTGTGCTTCCTTAAACCCTAGATGGCTGCCACGGACAAACCTATACTTAGGGCTACCTCGCTTGGTGTTGCCAATACTTGGTACGGGAGTCTGACAAGAATCCAGTCTTTTAATTATCATTGCACCATCCTTTCTCCCTTATATTAAAAGGCAGAGCAGCTTTCGGCAGTTAGCATAAGGATGAGTCACTAGAGGGTACGTTTTTGTGTGGGGTCGGGGTGGGTGGGGGACAGGCCCTCTGTCAGTCCGGCGGTTTGTATTTACTATGCCCAGACAGGGGAAGTGGATATGTGTGTGGCAGGTGAAAAGTGGGGAACCTGTTTCAGTCTTAGACTGAAACATGATCCGCACTTTTGAGCCTGTTCCTTTAAAAATCCTTTGAATCATCAGCTGGGAATCCACCATGGTTCCATAGACCCCTCTATGCATGGGCCCAGGTATCTTGCCAGTACCAAGATGTTGCGGCAGAGCTTTTCAAATAAACACTACGTGTAGAATTATTTGCCAGTTTTTACAGCACATATCGCCGTAATTGTGATAAGGGTCGTGTGTGCCTCCTTAAACACAAGATGGCTGCCACGTAGAAAACTATGCTGAGGCCTAGCTCACTTGGATTTCACGACACTTGATACTGGAGCCTGGATGGAGGCCATTCTTTTAAGTATCATTCCACCATCCTTTCTCCTTTATTTTAAAATGCAGGGAACCTTTTGCAAGTTAGCATAATAATTAGTAGCTGGAAGGGACTTTTTTTGTTGTTGTGTCGGTGTGGGTGGGGGTGCAGGCCCTCTGGCAGTTCGCTCGTTTGTTTTTATTTTCCCCAGAGAGGACAAGTGGGCATGTGTGTGGCAGGTGAAAAGTGCAGATCCCGTTTCAGTCTTATACTGAAACAGAACCCTCACTTTTCACCCCATTCCTTTAAGAATCCTTTGCTTCATCAGCTGGGAATCCACCATGGGTCTCTATACCGCTCTATGCGTGGGCCCAGTTAACTGGCTAGTTCAAACAATTATGCTGCAGAGGTTTTGAAATAACCACTACCATGAGAATTATTTGACAGCTTTTCAGCACTTTTCACCATAATTTTGCTAAGGTTGATCTTTTCCTCCTTAAACCCAAGATGGCTGCCATGGACAAACGTGTGCTGAGGCCTAGGTCACTTGCTGTTGCCATTACTTGGTATGGGAGTCTGGCAATAAGCCAGTCTTTTAGGTATAGTTCCACCATCCTATCTCCATTATTTTAAAAGGCAGAGGACCTTTCGCCAGATAGCATCAGGATGAGTCACTGGAGGGGACGTTTTTGTGTGGGGTGGTGGGGGTGGGGGCAGGCCATCGGTCAATCCGATAGGTTGTTTTTGTTATCCCTAGAGAGGAGAAGTGGGCCTGTGTGTTGCAGGCAAAAAGAGCGGATCCTGTTGCAGTCTTAGACTGAAACAGGATCCGCACTTTTCAGCCTGTTCCTTTTAGAATCCTTTGATTCATCACCTGGGAATCCACCATGGTTCTCTAGACCCCTCTTTGCGTGGGCAAAGGTAACTGGCTTGTTCCAAGAAGTATGCTGGAGAGCTTTTGAATCAACCAGTATGTTGAGAATTCTTTGCCAGTTTTTCAGCACGTTTCACCATAATTCTGATAACGTTTGTATGTGCCTCCTTAAACCCAAGATGGCTGCCACGGACATAACTACGCTGAGGCGTAGGTGACTTGGTGGTGCCTATTTTTGTTAGTGGAGACTGACAAGAAGCCATTCTTCTAAGTATCATTCCAACATCTTTTCTCCATTATTTAAAAATGCAGAGAAATTTTGCAAGTTGGCATAATAATTAGTAGCTGAAGGGGACTTTTTTTTTGTGGGGTCCTTGTGGGGGAAGGGAAGGCCCTCTGTCAGTTCTCTGGTTTGTTTTTATTATCCCTTGAGAGGAGAAGTGGGCATGTGTGTGGCAGGTGAAAGTGCGGATCCTGTTTCAGTATTAGACAGAAACAGCATCCGCACTTTTCACCCCGTTCCATTAAGAGTCCTTTGCTTCATCAGCTGGGAATCTGCCATGGTTCTCTAGACCCCTCTATGCGTGGGCCCAGAAAACTACCTGGTTCCAAGAAGTATTCCACAGAGCTTTTGAAATACCACTACGTTGAGAATTATTTGCCAGGTTTTGCAGCACATTTCACCATAAATGTCTTAAGGTTCATCTCTTCCTCTTTAATCTCGAGATGGCTGTCATGGTAAAAACTGTGCTGAGGCCTAGCTCACTTGGTGTGGCCGATACTTGGTACTGGAGACTGGCAAGAATACATTCTTTTATGCATCATTCCACCATCCTTTCTCCACTATTTTAAAAGCCAGAGCACCTTTCGGTAGTTAGAATAACAAGGAGTCGCTGGAGGGAAAGTTTTTATGTGGGGTGTAGTGGGCGGGTGGGGCAAGCCCTCTGTCAGATCTGTGGTTTGTTTTTACTATTTCCAGAGAGGGGAAGTGGGCATGTGTGTGGCAGGTAAACAGTGCGGATCCTGTTTCAGAGACTGAAACAGGATCCGCACTTTTCATCTTGTTCCTTTAAGAATCCTTTGCTTCATCAGCTGGGAATCCACCATGGTTCTCTACACCCCACTAAGCGTGGGCCCAGTTAACTGGCTAGTTCAAAGAAGTATGCCGCTGAGCATTTTAAATAACCACTATCATGGAAATTATTTGCCAGCTTTTCCAGCACTTTTACCATAATTTTGATAAGGTTCATCTGGGCTTCCTTAAACCCTAGATGGCTGCCACAGACACACCTATACTGAGGACTATCTGGCTTGGTGTTGCCAATACTTGGTATGGGAGTCTGACAAGAATCCAGTCTTTTAATTATCTTTGCACCATCCTTTCCACCTTATATTAAAAGGCAGAGCAACTTTTGGCAGTTAGCATAAGGATGAGTCACTGGAGGGGACGTTTTTGTGTGGGGTCGGGGTGGGTTGGGGGACAGGTGCTCTGTCAGTCTGGCAGTTTGTATTTATTATGCCCATACAGGGGAAGTGGATATGTGTGTGGCAGGTGAAAAGTTCGGATCCTGTTTCAGTCTTAGACTGAAACTGGATCCGCACTTTTCAGCCTGTTCCTTTAAAAATCCTTTGATTCATCAGGTGGGAATCCACCATGGTTCCCTAGACCCCTCTTATACGTCTCCATCTATTCACCAAGCTGTAATTGCTGAACAACTAGCAATACTTGCCCAAGGAATCAGTCAGTTGGATAAAGAACTACACCTACAGGTTGTTGCAAGACATGAAGATTTACTGGCACAAGCAACTGGTATTGAGTCTTTGTAAGGTGTTCTTCAGATGATGCAGACAAGAATTGGCACTTTACAGGGAGCTGTTGATAGGATGAAAGCAAAAATTGTTGATCCATACAATAAAATAGTAGCCTGTACTGCACAACTAGCAAGACTTCAGGTTGCCTGTGATTTGCTTCGGAGAATTATTCGCATTGTATCTCTGTAAGAGACTCCAAGGACAACTACAAGGAGGAAGTAGAGAGATAACAAAAGCTTCTCAGAGTCTCAATGAACTTGATTATCTTTCTCAAGGAATAGATCTTTCTGGAATAGAAGTAATAGAAAATGATCTGCTTTTTATTGCAAGAGCTCGACTTGAAGTGGAAAATCAAGCTAAGTGCCTACTGGAGCAAGGTGTGGAGATTCAGAATCCTACTCAAGTCGGAACAGCTCTTCAGGTTTTCCATAATCTTGGAATCTTGAAGGATACTATTATCAGTGTTGTGGATGGATATCATGTTACTTTAGAGGAAAATATCAAGAATTCGTTAGACATCAAAGTTTTGACTCAGCCTTCCCAGTCAGCTGTTAGAGGGGGTCCTGGACGATCTACCATGCCAACCCCAGGAAATACTGCAGCATTTCGTGCTTCCCTCTGGACCAATATGGAGAAACTTATGGATCTTATTTGCTCTGTTTGTGGACAGGTACAACATCTACAAAAAGTATTAGCCAAAAAGAGAGATCCTGTTTCTCATATTTGTTTCATTGAAGAAATACTTAAGGATGGACAACCTGAAATTTTCTACAAGTTTTGGAATTCAGTTACTGAGGCACTTCCTTCTCAATTTCATGGGACAATAAACACTTCTGCGTTTTTGAAACAGGCATGTGAAGGAGAATACCCTAAATTACTGCGTCTCTATAATGACTTCTGGAAGCGTCTTCAACAATACAGTCAAAATATCCAAGGGAATTTTAATGCAAGTGGAACTACAGACCTCTTTGTTGACCTACAGCACATGGAAGATGATACACAAGATATATTCATACCAAAAAAGCCAGATTATGATCCAGAAAGGGCTTTGAAAGACTCACTGCAGCCCTATGAGGCTGCTTACCTGTCAAAATCCTTATCCCGGCTCTTCGATCCTATCAACTTGGTGTTTCCCCCTGGTGGTCTAAATCCTCCTTCCTCTGATGAACTTGATGGTATCATTAAAACTATAGCAAGTGAACTAAATGTAGCTGCTGTTGATGCAAACCTCACATTAGCTGTGTCAAAAAACGTGGCAAAGACCATTCAGTTATATGGTGTAAAATCAGAGCAGCTTCTTTCCACAAAAGGAGATGCAAGTCAGGTGATTGGGCCTCTTACTGAAGGACAGAGAAGAAATGTAGCAGTAGTGAATTCACTGTACAAGTTGCACCAGTCAGTAACAAAGGTAGTTTCCAGTCAGAGCTCGTTCCCACCGGCAGCTGAGCAAACTATAATTTCAGCCCTAAAGGGGATCCATGCTCTTATGGAAAATGCTGTGCAACCCTTACTGACTTCAGTGGGAGATGCTATAGAGGCCATGATCATCACCATGCATCAGGAAGATTTTTCTGGGTCACTATCCAGCTAAGGAAAGCTCGATGTTCCTTGTTCTCTGTACATGAAGGAGCTACAAGGTTTCATTGCCAGAGTTATGAGTGACTACTTTAAACACTTTGAATGCTTAGATTTTGTCTTTGATAACACTGAAGCTATTGCCCAAAGAGCAATTGAACTTTTTATCCACCACGCCAGTCTCATCAGACCTCTTGGTGAAGGTGGGAAAATGCGACTTGCTACTGATTTTGCACAGATGGAGTTGGCTGTGGGTCCCTTCTGCAGACGAGTTTCCAACTTAGGAAAGTCCTATCGAATGCTGAGGTCATTCAGACCACTGCTCTTCCAGACAAGTGAAAATGTGGCCAATAGTCCTACACTCGGGGACATCATTCCTTTCAGCATCGTCATTCAGTTTTTGTTCACAAGAGCACCTGCTGAGATGAAGTCCCCGCTCCAGAAGGCAGAGTGGTCCCACGCACGCTTCTCTCAGTGGCTGGACGACCATCCGTCTGAAAAGGACAGGCTCCTCCTCATCAGGGGAGACCTGGAAGCTTACGTCCAGACAGTGAGAAGTAGAGAAGGCAAAGAATTTGCACCAGTTTATCCCATAATGGTTCAGCTGCTTCAAAAAGATATGTCTGCTCTTCAGTAACAATATGAAATCCAATCTCCACTTCGTGCTAACCCATTCATAGTCGGCAGTTAAGTAACACATACTCTAAAATTTAGACAGCAACTATTTACTATTTTCAGAATGTAATGGATTTTTCTGTATTTCCTGTTGATCTTTATTTACCTCTTTAGCACTTCTACTTTAAGTAGCATAAAATGTCAAAAGATTCATCATCACAGCCTTTAAAATTCATGGACCTGATTATTCCAGAGAGATTCTTTTTTTCCTTTCAGACTTTTGTACAAGGCTAAAATTTCTTTATCAACTAAGTTCCACTATGGGTACATCCACACAAAGTCCCCATTGCTTCTAAAGGGATATGAACAAGTTACAGGTAGCCTGTTTTTCCCAAGCTGCCCTCTTCCTGAGCTCAGTGGTTCCCAAATATGGCTGCACACTGACAACACCAGGGGAGTTTTAAAAAAATCCTGATGTGTGATTACACTCCATAGTAATTAACCTGTCTGGGAGAGGGAGTGGGAGCCAGGCATCAGTATTTTTTTTTTAAATCCCCACAGTGATTCCAATATGCAACAAAAATTTGGGAACCACTAACATATTCAAAATTAAGATGTAGGGTTAAATATTCTTGTTTAAATATGTCATACTGAATCTTTAAATAAAGCAAGGCTTTCTCAAAAAAAAAAAAAAAAAAAAAAAACATACAACTTGGCCAGTACCAAGTTGTATGCCACAGAGATTTTGAAATAAACACTACGTGTAGAATTATTTGCCAGTTTTTGCAGCACATATCACCATAATTGTGATAAGGTTCGTCTATACCTCCCTAAACACAAGATGGCTGCCACGGAGAAAACTATGCTGAGGCCTAGCTCACTTGGATTTCACGACACTTATTACTGGAGCCTGGAAGGAGGCCATTCTTTTAAGTAGCATTCCACCATCCTTTCTCCATTATTTTAAAAGGCAGGGAAACTTCTGCAAGTTAGCATTATAATTAGTAGCTGGAGGGGACTTTTTTTTTTGTGGGGTCAGTGTGCGTGTGGGGGGCAGGCCCTCTGTCAGTTCACTGGTTTGTTTTTATTATCCCCAGAGAGGAGATGTGGGCATGTGTGTGGCAGGTGAAAAGTGCGGATCCTGTTTCAGTCTTAGAATGAAACAGGATCCGCACTTTTCACCATGTTCCTTTAAGTATCCTTTGCTTCCTTAGCTGAGAATCCACCATGGTTCTCTAGACCGCTCTATGCCTGGGCCCAGTTAACTGGCTAGTTCAAAGAAGTATGCCGCAGAGCTTTTGAATTAACCACTACGTTTAGAATTATTTTCCCGTTTTTGCAGTAAGTTTACCCATAATTGTGATAATGTTTTATGTACCTCCTTAATCCCAAGATGGCTGCCACGGACATAAATATGTTGAGCCGTAGTTCACTTGGTGTTGCCGATACTTGTTACTGGAGACTGACAAGAAGTCATTCTTTTAAGTATCATTCCACCATCCTTTCTCCATTATTTTAAAAAGTAGAGTACCTTTCTCGAATAGCATAATAATGAGTCACTGGAGGGGAAGTTTTTATGTGGGGTCTGGGGGGCTGGTGGGGCAAGCCCTCTGTCAGTTCTGTGCTTTGTTTTTATTATCCCCAGAGAGGAGAAGTGGGCATGTGTGTGGCAGGTAAACAGTGCGGATCCTGTTTCAGTCTTAGTCTCAAACAGGATCCGCCATTTTCACCCCGTTCCTTTAAAATCCTTTGATACATCAGCTGGGAAACCACCATGGTTCTCTAGACCCCTCAATGCATGGGATCAGGAAACTGGCTAATTCCTAGAAATAATCCGCAGACCTTTTGAATTAATCACTAAGTGGAGAGTTATTTGCCAGTGTTTGCAACACCTATCGCCAAAATTGTGATAAGTTTCTTCTGTGCCTCCTTAAACCCAAGATGGCTTCCACGGAGAAAACTATGCTGAGGCCTAGCTCTCTTTGTTTTGACAATACTTGTTACTGGAGCTTGGAAGGAGGCCATTCTTTTAAGTATCATTCCACCATCCTTTCTCCATTACTTTAAAATGCAGGAAATCTTTTGCAAGTTAGCATAACCATTAGTAGCTTGAGGGGACTTTTTTTTTGTGGGGTGCGGGGCGCAGGCCCTCTGTCATTTTGCTGGTTTGTTTTTATTATCCCCAGAGAGGAGAAGTGGGCATGTGTGTGGCAGGTGAAAAGTGCAGATCCTGTTTCAGAGATTGAAACAGGATCCCCACTTTTAACCCCGTTCCATTAAGAATCCTTCACTTCATCAGCTGGGAATCCACCATGGTTCTCTAGAGCCCTCTATGCGTGGGTCTAGTTAACTGGCTAGTTCAAAGAAGTATGCCGCAGATCTTTTGAAATAACCACTACCATGGCTATTATTTGTCAGCGTTCCAGCACCTTTTACCATAATTTTGATAAGGTTGATCTGCGCTTCCTTAAACCCAAGATGGATGCCACGGACAAACCTATACTGATGGCTAGCTCGCTTGGTGTTGCCAATACTTGGTACAGGAGTCTGGCAAGAAGCCAGTCTTTTAAGTATCATTGCACCATCCTTTCTCCATTATATTATAAGGCAGAGCAACCTTCGGCAGTTAGCATAAGGATGAGTCCCTGGAGGGGACGATTTTGTGTGGGGTCAGGGTGGGTGGTGGGACAGGCCCTCTGTCAGTCTGACGGTTTGTATTTATTATGCCCAGACAGGGGAAGTGGATATGTGTGTGGCAGGTGAAAAGTGCGGATCCTGTTTCACAGGATCCGCACTTTTCAGCCTGTTTCTTTAAAAATCCTTTGATTCATCAGCTGGGAATCCACTATAGTTTCCTAGACCCCTCTATGCATGGGGCCAGGTAACTGGCCAGTAACAAGATGTATGCCGAAGAGCTTTTGAAATAATCACTAAGTGTAGAATTATTTGCCAGTTTTTGCAGCACATATCATCATAATTGTGATAAGGTTGGTCTGTGCCTCCTTAAACACAAGATGGCTGCCACGGAGAAAACTATGCTAGGCCTAGCTCACTTGGTTTTCACGATACTTGTTACTGGAGCCTGGAAGGACGCCATTCTTATAACTATCATTCCACCATCCTTTCTCCACTATTTTAAAATGCAGGGAACCTTTTGCAAGGTTGAATAATAATTAGTAGCTGGAGGGGACCTTTTTTTTTTATGTGGGGTCAGTATGGGTGGGGGGCACAGGCCCTCTGTCAGTTCGCAGGTTTGTTTTTATTTTCCCCAGAGATGAGAAGTGGGCATGTGTGTGGAAGGTGAAAAGTGCGGATCCCGTTTCTGTCTTAGACTGAAACAGGATCCGCACTTTTCAGCCCGTTACTTTAAAAATCCTTTGATTCATCAGCTGGGAATCCAATATGGTGTTTTACACCCCTCTATGCATGGGCCCAGGTAACTGGCTAGTTCCAAGAAGTATTCCCCAGAGCTTTTGAAATAATCACTAGGTGGAGAATTATTTGCCAGTTTTTGCAGCACCTATCACCATAATTGTGAAAAGGTTCGTCTGTGCCTCCTTAAACCCAAGACGGCTGCCACAGAGAAAACTATGCTGAGGCCTAGCTCACTTGGTTTTGATGATAATTGTTACTGGAGCCTGGAAGGAGACCATTTTTTTTAAGTATCGTTCCACCATACTTTCTCCATTATTTTAAAATGCAGAGACCCTGTTGCAAGTTAGCATAATAATTAGTAGCTGGTGGGGACGTTTCTTTCTGGTGGGGTTGGGGTTGGTGGGGGGGGGATGGTCCTCTGTCAGTTCGCTGGTTTGTTTTTATTATCCCCTGAGAGGGGAAGTGGGCATGTGTGTGGCCGTTCCTGTAAGAATCCTTTGCTTCATTAGCTGGGATTCCACCATGGTTCTCTAGACGACTCTATGCGTGGGCTCAATTAACTGGCTAGTTCAAAGAATTATGCCACAGAGCTTTTGAAATAACCACTACCATGAGAATTATTTGACAGCTTTTGCAGCACCTTTCACCATAACTGTGATAAGATTCATCTGTGCCCCCTTTAAACCCAAGATGGCTGCCACGGACAAACCTATACTGAGGCCTACTTCATTTCGTGTTGCCAATACATGGTACGGGAGTCTTGCAAGAAGCCATTCTTTTAAGTGTAAATCCACCATCCTTTCTCCATTATTTTAAAAGGCAGAGGACCTTTTGCCAGATAGCATGAGTATGAGTCGCTGGAGGGGACGTTTTAGTGTGGGGTGGTGGGGGACGAGGGCAGGCCATCTGTGAATCCGATGGGTTGTTTTTGTTATCCCTAGAGAGGAGAAGTGGGCATGTGTGTTGCAGGAAAAAAGTGCGGATCCTGTTTCAGTCTAAGACAGGATCCGCACTTTTCAGCCTGTTCCTTTAAAAATCCTTTGATTCATCACCTGGGAATCCACCATGGTTCTCTGGAACACTCTATGCGTGGGCACAGGCAACTGGCTTGTTCCAAGAATTATGCTGCATAACTTTTGAATTAACCACTACGTAGAGAATTGTTTGCCAGTTTTTGCAGAACGTTTCACCATAATTCTGATAACGTTTGTATGTACCTCCTTAAACCCAAGATGGCTGCCTCTGACATAACTATGTTGAGGGTTAGGTCACTTGGTGTTGCCAGTCCTTCTTACTGGAAACTGACAAGAAGCCATTATTTTAAGTATCATTGCACCATTCTTTCTCCATTATTTTAAAAGGCAGGGCACCTTTCGCAAGATAGCATAGTAATAAGTCACTGGAGGGGAAGCTTTTGTGTGGAGTCGCGGGGGATGTGTGGGCAGGCCCATTGTCAGTCCGGCGGTTTGTTTTTGTTATCCACAGAGAGGAGAAATTGGCATGTGTGTGGCAGGTAAAAAGTGCAGATCACATTTCAGTCTTAGTCTGAAACAGGATCCGCACTTTACAGCCCGTTCCTTTAAGAATCCTTTGCTTCATCAGCTGAGAATGCGCCATCATTCTCTAGACCGCTCCATACCGGAGCGTGGCAAGAAGTCATTCTTTTAAGTATCATTCCACCATCGTTTCACCATTATTTTAAAAGACAGAGCACCTTTTGTCATTTGCCATAAGAATGAGTGGATGGAGGGGACGTTTTGTGGGGGATCCCAGGTGAGGTGGAGGGCCAGGCCCTATGTCAGTCCGGTCATTTTTTTTTTTATTATGCCTAGAGTGGAGAAGTCGGCATGAGTTTGACAGGTGAAAAGTGCGGATCCTGTTTCAGTCTTAGATTGTAACAGGATCTGCAATTTACAGCCCATTCCTTTAAGAATCCTGTGCTTCATCAACTGGGCATCCATCATGGTTCTCAAGACCCCTCTATGTGTGGGCCCAGAAAACTGCCTGGTTCCTGAAATATGCCACAGATCTTTTGAAATAACCACTAAGTTGAGAATTATTTGCCAGTTTTTGCAGCACCTTTCCCCATAATTGTCATAAGGTTCGTCTCTTCCTCCTTAATCTCGAGATGGATGCCATGGACAAAATTATGCTGAGGCCTAGCTCACTTGTTGTGGCTGATACTTGGTAGTGGAGACTGGCAAGAATACATTGTTTTCAGTATCATTCCACCATCCTTTCACCACTATTTTAAAGGCCAGAGAACCTTTCGGTATTAAGCATAACAAGGAGTCACGGGAGGGGAAGTTTTTATTTGGGTTCTGGGGGGTTGGTGAGGCAAGCCTTCTGTCAGTTCTGTGATTTGTTTTTACTATCCCCAGAGAGGAGAAGTGGGCATGTGTGTGGCAGGTGAAAAGTGCAGATCCTGTTTCAGAGACTGAAACAGGATCCGCACTTTTCACCCCATTCCTTTAAGAATCCTTTGATTCATCAACTGGGAATCCACCATGGTTCTCTAGACCCCTCTATGCGTGGGCCCTGTTAACTGGCTAGTTCAAAGACGTATGCCGCAGAGCTTTTGAAATAACCACTACCATAGGAATTATTTGCCAGCTTTTCCAGCACCTTTTACCATAATTTTGATAAGATTCATCTTTGCTTCCTTAAACCCAAGATGGCTGCCACGGACAAATCTATACTGAAGGCTAGCTCGCTTGGTGTTGCCAATACTTGGAACGGTAGTCTGGCAAGAAGCCAATCTTTTAAGTATCATTGCACCATGCTTACTCCCTCATATTAAAAGGCAGAACAACTTTCGGCTGTTAGCATAAGGATGAGTCACTGTGGGGACGTTCTTGTGTGGTGTCAGTGTGGGTGGGGGGACAGGCCTTCTGTCAGTCCAGCGGTTTGTGTTTATTATGCCCCGGCTGGGGAAAGGGATATGTGTGTGGCAGGTGTAAAGTGCGGATCCTGTTTCAGTCTTAGACTGTTTCTTAGACTGAAACAGGATCCGCACTTTTGAGCCCATTTCTTTAAAAATCCTTTGAATGATCAGCTGGGAATCCACCACGATTCTCTAGACCCCTCTATGCATAGGCCCAGGTAACTAGCTAGTTCCAAGAAATATGCCGCAGAGCTTCTGAAATAATCACTATGTAGAGAATTATTTGCCAGTTATTGCAGCACCTATCACCATGGCTGTGGTAAGGTTCGTGTGTGCCTCCTTAATCCCAAGATGGCTGCCACGGACAAACTTATGCTGAGGCGTAGGTCACTTGCTGTTGCCAATACTTGGTACGGGATTCTGACAATAAGCCAGTCTTTTAAGTATCATTCAACCATCCTTTCTCCATTATTTTAAAAGGCACAGGACCTTTCACCAGATAGCATAAGGATGAGTCGCTGGAGGGGACGTTTTTGTGTGGGGTGGTGAGGGGCGGGGGCAGGCCATCTGTCAATCCGATGGGTTCTTTTGGTTATCCTTAGAGAGGAGAAGTTGGCATGTGTGTTGCAGGCAAAAAGTGCGGATCCTGTTTCAGTCATAGACTGATACATGATCTGCACTTTTCATCCTGTTCCTTTAAGAATCCTTTGATTCATCACCTGGGAATCCACCATGGTTCTCGATACAAATCTATGCGTGGGCACAGGTAACTGTCTTGTTCCAAGAAGTATGCCGATGAGCTTTTGAAATAACCACTAACATGGGAATTCTTTGCCAGGTTTTCCAGCACCTTTTACCATAATTTTGATAAGGTTCATCTGTGCTTGCTTTAAACGAAGATGGCTGCCACGGACAAACCTATACTGAGGGCTAGCTCGCTTGGTGTTGCAAATACTTGGAACGGCAGTCTGGCAAGAAGCCAATCTTTTAAGTATCATTGCACCATCCTTACTCCCTGATATTAAAAGGAAGAACAAATTTCGGCAGTTAGCATAAGGATGAGTCGCTGGAGGGGAAGTATTTGTGTGGGGTGATTGTAGGTGGGGGCAGGCCATCTGTCAATCCGATGGGTTCTTTTTGTTATTCATAGAGAGGAGAAATGGGCATGTGTGTTGCAGGAAAAAAGTGCGGATCCTGTTTGAGTCTTAGACTGAAACAGGATCTGCACTCTTCAGCCTGTTCCTTTAAGAATCCTTTGCTTCATCACCTGGGAATCCACCATTGTTCTCTAACCCCTCTATGCGTGGGCACAGTTAACTGGCTTATTCCAAGAAGTACGCTGCAGAGCTTTTGAATTGACCACTATGTTGAAAATTGTACGCCAGTTTTGGCAGCATGTTTCACCATAATTGTGATAATGTTTGTATGTACCTCCTTAAAACCAAGATGGCTGCCAGGGACATAACTAGGCTGAGGCGTAGGTCACTTGGTGTTGCCGTTCCCTATTAATGGAGACTGAAAAGAAGCCATTCTTTTAAGTATCATTCCACCATCCTTTCTCCATTATATTAAAAGGCAGAGCACCTTACGCCAGATAGCATAATTATCAGTTCCTGGAGGGGACGTTTTTGTGGGGAGTCAGGGGGGATGTGTGGGCAGGCACACTGTCAGTCCGGTGGTTTGGTATTTATTATCCCCAGAGAGGAGAAATGGGCATGTGTGTGGTAGGTAAAAAGTACGGATCCTGTTTCAGTCTTAGTCTGAAACAGGATCCGCACTTTACAGACCGTTCCTTTAAGAATACTTTGCTTCATCAGCTGGGAATCCACCATGGTTCTCTACACCCCACTCTGCGTGGGCCCAGTTAACTGGCTAGTTCAAAGAAGTATGCCACAGAGCTTTTGAAATAACCACTACCATGGAAATTATTTGCCAGCTTTTCCAGCACTTTTACCATAATTTTGATAAGGTTCATCTGTGCTTCCTTAAATCCTAGATGCCTGCCACGGACAAACCTATACTGAGGGCTTTCTCACTTGGTGTTGCCAATACTTGGTATGGGAGTCTGACAAGAATCCAGTCTTTTAATTATCATTCTACCATCCTTTCTACCTTATATTAAAAGGCAGAGCAACTTTCGGCAGTTAGCATAAGGATTAGTCACTGGAGGGGACGTTTCTGTGTGGGGTCCGGGTGGGTGAAGGACAGGCCCTCTGTCAGTCTGGTGGTTTGTATTTATTATGCCCAGACAGGGGAAGTGGTTATGTTTGTGGCAGGTGAAAAGTGCGGATACTGTTTCCGTCTGAGACTGAAACAGGATCCGAACTTTTCAGCCTGTTCCTTTAAAAATCCTTTGATTCATCAGCTGGGAATCCACCATGGTTCCCTATGCCCCTCTGTGCATGGGCCCAGGTAACTTGCCAGTACCAAGATGTATGCCGCAGAGCATTTGAAATAAACATTACGTCTAGAATTATATGCCAGTTTTTGCAGCACATATCACCCTAATTGTGATAAGGTTCGTCTGTGCCTCCATAAATACAAGATGGCTGCCGCGGAGAAAACTATGCTGAGGCCTAGCTCACTTGGATTTCATGACCCTTGTTACTGGAGCCTGGAAGGAGGCCATTCTTTTAAGTAGCATTCCACCATCCTTTCTCCATTATTTTAAAATGCAGGGAACCTTTTACAAGTTAGCATAATAACTAGTAGCTGGACGGGACGTTTTTTTTGTGGGGTCGGTTGTGGGGGTGGCAGGACCTCTGTCAGTTCGCTGGTTTGTTTTTATCATCCGCAGAGAGGAGAAGTGGGCATGTGTGTGGCAGGTGAAAAGTGCAGATCCTGTTTCAGTCTTAGACAGAAACAGGATCTGCACTTTCCATCCCATTCCATTAAGAATTCTTTGCTTCATCAGCTGGGAATCCACCATGGTTCTCTAGACCGCTCTATACGTGGGCCCAGAAAACTGCCTGGTTCCAAGAAGTATTCCACAGAGCTTTTGATATAACCACTATGTTGAGAAATATTTGCCAGTTTTTGCAGCACCTTTCGCCGTAAATATCATGAGGTTCATCTCTTCCTCCTTAATGGTGAGCTGGCTGGCATGGACAAAACTATGCTGAGGCCTAGCTCACTTGGTGTGGCCGATACTTGGTACTGGAGACTGGCAAGAATACATTCTTTAAAGTATCATTCCACCATCCTTTCTCCACTATTTTAAAAGCCAGAGCACCTTTGGGCAGCTAGAATAACAAGGAGTCGCTGGAGGGGAAGTTTTTAAGTGGGGTCTTGGGGGCTGGTGGGGCAAGCCCTCTGTGAGTTCTGTGGTTTGTTTTTATTATCCCCAGACAGGAGAAGTGGGCATGTGTGTGGCAAGTGAAATGTGCGGATCCTGTTTCAGTGATGAAACAGTATCTGCACTTTCCATCCCGTTCCTTTAAGAATCCTTTGCTTCATCTGCTGGGAATCCACCATGGTTCTCTACACCCCACTATGCGTGGGCCCAGTTAACTGGCTAGTTCAAAGAAGTATGCCGCAGAGCTTTTGAAATAACCACTACCATGGATATTATTTCCACCTTTTCCAGCACTTTTACCATAATTTTGATAAGGTTCATCTGTGCTTCCTTAAACCCTAGATGGCTGCCACGGAAAAACCTATACTGAGGGCTATCTGGATTGCTGTTGCCAATACTTGGTACGGGAGTCTGACAAGAATCTAGTCTTTTAATTTTCATTGGACCATCCTTTCTCCCTTATATTAAAAGGGAGAGCAACTGTCGGCAGTTAGCATGAGGATGAGTCACTGGAGGGGAGGTTTTTGTGTGGGGTCGGGGTGGGTGGGGGGACAGGCCCTCTGTCAGTCCCGTGGTTTGTATTTATTATGCCCAGACAGGGGAAGTGGATATGTGTGTGGCAGGTGCAAAGTGCGGATCCTGTTTCAGTCTTAGACTGAAACACGATCCGCACTTTTCAGCCTGCTCCTTTAAAAATCCTTTGATTTATCAGCTGGGAATAGACCATGGTTCCCTAAAACCCTCAATGCATGGACCCAGGTATCTCGCCAGTACCAAGATGTATGCTGCAGAGCTTTTGAAATAAACACTACATGTAGAATTATTTGCCAGTTTTTGCAGCACATATCACCATAATTGTGATAAGGTTCATCTGTGCTTCCTTAAACACAAGATGACTGCCACGGAGAAAACTATGCTGAGGCCTAGCTCACTTGGATTCCACGACACTTGATACTGCAGCCTGGAAGGAGGCCATTCTTTTAAGTATCATTCCACGATCCTTTCTCCATTATTTAAAAATGCAGGGAAATTTTGCAAGTGAGCACAATAATTAGTAGCTGGAGAGGACTGTTTTTTGTGGGGTCTGTGTGGGTGGGGGATGCAGACCCTCTGTAAGTTGCCTGGTTTGTTTTTATTATCCCCAGAGAGGAGAAGTGGGCATGGGTGTGGCAACTGAAAAGTGCGGATCTCGTATCTGTCTTAGACTGAAACAGGACCCTCAATTTTCACCCCGTTCCTTTAAGAATCCTTTCCTTCATCAGCTGGGAATCCACCATGGGTCTCTAGACCGCTCTATGCATGGGCCCAGGTATCTCACTAGTTGAAACAATTATGCCATAGAGCTTTTGAAATAACCACTCCCATGAGAATTATTTGACAGCTATTGCAGCACCTTTAACCATAATTGTGATAAGGTTCATCTGTACCTCCTTAAACCCAAGATGGCTGTCACGGACAAACCTATGCTGAGGCCTAGGTCTCTTGCTGTTGCCAATACTTGGTATGGGAGTCTGGCAATAAGCCAGTCTTTTAGGTATAATTCCACCATCCTATCTCCATTATTTCAAAAGGCAGAGGACCTTTGGCCAGATAGCATAAGGATGAGTCGCTGGAGGGGATGTTATTGTGTGGGATGGTGGGGGGCGGGGGCAGGCCATCAGTCAATCCGATAAGTTGTGTTTGTTATCCCTAGAGAGGAGAAGTGGGCATGTGTGTTGCAGGCAAAAAGTGCGGATCTTGTTTCAGTCTTAGACTGAAACAGGATCCGCACTTTTCAGCCTGTTCCTTTAAGAATGCTTTGATTCATCACCTGGGAGTCCACCATGGTTCTCTAGACCCCTCTATGCGTGGGCACATGTAACTGGCTTGTTCCAAGAAGTATGTCGCACAGCTTTTCAATTAACCAGTACGTTGAGAATTATTTGACAGTTTTTCAGCACGTTTCACCATAATTGTGATAAAGTTTGTATGTGCCTCCTTAAACCAAAGTCTGCTGCCACGGACATAACTATGCTGAGGCGTAGCTGACTTGGTGTTCCCTATTTTTGTTAGTGGAGACTGACAAGAAGCCATTCTTCTAAGTATTATTCCACCATCCTTTCTCCATTATTTAAAAATGCAGGGAAATTTTGCAAGTTAGCATAATATTTAGTAGCTGGCGGGGACGTTTTTTTTCATGGGATGGGTGTGGGTGGGGGAGGCAGGCCCTCTGTCAGTTCACTGGTTTGTTTTTATTATCCCTAGAGAGGAGAAGTGGGCATGTGTGTCGGGTAAAACGTGCGTATCCTGTTTCAGTCTTAGACAGAAACAGGATCCGCACATTTCACCCCGTTGCATTAAGAATCCTTTGCTTCATCAGCTGGGAATCCACCATGGTTCCCTAGAGCCCTCTATGCATGGACCCAGGTAACTGGCCAGTACCAAGATGTATGCCGCAGAGCTTTTGAAATAAACACTACGTGTAGAATTATTTGCCAGTTTTTGCAGCTCATATCACCATAATTGTGATAAGGTTCATCTGTGCCTCCTTAAACACAAGATGGCTGCCACGGAGAAAACTATGCTGAATCCTAGCTCACTTAGATTTCACGACAGTTGTTACTGGAGCCTGGATGGAGGCCATTCTTTTAAGTATCATTCCACCATCGTTTCTCCATTATTTTAAAATGCTGGGAACCTTTTGCAAGTTAGCATAATAATTAGTAGCTGGAGGGGACATTTTTTGTGGGGGCGTTGAGGGTGGGGGGCACAGGCCCTCTGTCAGTTCGCTGGTTTGTTTTTATTTTCCCCAGAGAGGAGAAGTGGGCATGTGTGTGGCATGTCAAAAGTGCGGATACTGGCTGGGCACGGTGGCTCACGCCTGTAATCCTAGCACTCTGGGAGGCCGAGGTGGGCGGATCGTTTGAGCTCAGGAGTTAGAGACCAGCCTGAGCAAGAGCGAGACCCCATCTCTACTAAAAATAGAAAGAAATTATATGGACAGCTAAAAATATATAGAGAAAAAATTAGCCGGGCATGGTGGCGCATGCCTGTAGTCCCAGCTACTCGGGAGGCTTAGACAGGAGGATCCCTTGAGCTCAGGAGTTTGAGGTTGCTGTGAGCTAGGCTGACGCCATGGCACTCACTCTAGCCTGGGCAACAGAGTGAGACTCTGTCTCAAAAAAAAAAAAAAAAAAAAAAAAAGTGCGGATACTGTTTCAGTCTTAGACACAAAGAGGATCCGCACTTTTCACCCCGTTCAATTAAGAATCCTTTGCTTCATCAGCTGTGAATCCACCATGGGTCTCTAGACTGCTCTATGTGTGGGCCCAGTTAACTGGCTAGTTCAAAGAATTATGTCGCAGAGCTTTTGAAATAACCACTACCATGAGAATTATTTGACAGCTTTTGCAGCACCTTTCACCATGATTGTGATAATGTTCATCTGTGCCTCCTTAAACCCAAGATGTCTGCCATGGACAAATGTGTGATCAGGCCTAGGTCACTTGCTGTTGCCAATACTTGATATGGGAGTCTGACAATAAGCCAGTCTTTTAGGTATAATTCCACCATCCTATCTCCATTATTTTAAAAGGCAGAGGACATTTCGCCATATAGCATAAGGATCAGTCACTGAAGGGGACGTTTCTGTGTGGCGCGGTGGGCGGCGCCGCCAGGCCATCTGTCAATCCAATAGGTTGTTTTTGTTATCCGTAGAGAGGAGAAGTGGGCATGTGTGTTTAAGGCAAAAAGTGCGGATCCTGTTTCAGTCTTAGACTGAAACAGGATCCGCACTTTTCAGCCTGTTCCTTTAAGAATCCTTTGCTTCATCACCTGGGAATCCACCATGGTTCTCTAGACCCCTCTCTGCGTGGGCACAGGTAATTGGCCTGTTCCAAGAAGTATACCGCTTAGCTTATGAAATAACGAATAAGTTGAGAATTATTTGCCAGGTTTTCAGCACGTTTCACCATAATTGTGATTATGTTTGTATGTGCCTTCTTCAACCCAAGATGGCTGCCACGGAGATAAATATGCTGAGGCATAGCTGACGTCGTGTTGCCTATTTTTGTTAGCGGAGACTGGAAAGAAGCCATTCTTCTAAGTATCATTCCACCTTCCTTTCTCCATTATTTAAAAATGCAGGGAAATTTTGCAAGTTAGCATAATAATTAGCAGCTGGGGGGGACGTTTTTTTTTGTGGGGTCGGTGTGGGTGGGGGGCACAGTCCCTTTGTCAGTTCCCTGGTTTTTTTTTATTTTCCCCAGAGAGGAGAAGTGAGCATGTGTGTTGCAGGTGAAAAGTGCGGATTCCGTTTCTGTCTTAGACTGAAACAGGACCCGCACTTTTCACCCCGTTCCTTTAAGAATCCTTTGCTACATCAGCTGGGAATCCACCCTGGGTCTCTAGACCGCTCTATGCGTGGGCCTAGTTAACTGGCTAGTTCAAAGAATTATGCCGCAGAGCTTTTGAAATAACCACTACCATGAGAATTATTTGACAGCTTTTGCAGCACCTTTCACCATAATTGTGATAAGGTTCACCTGTGCCTCCTTAAACCCAAGATGGCTGCCACGGAGAAAACTATGCTGAGGCGTAGCTGACTTGGTGTTGCCTATTTTTGTTAGTGGAGACTGACAAGAAGCCATTCTTCTCATATCATTCCACTATCCTTTCTCCATTATTTAAAAATGCAGGGAACGTGTGCAAGTTAGCATAATAATAAGTAGCTGGAGGGGATGTTTTTTTTTTTGTGGGGTCGGTGTGGGTGGGGGGGGCAGGCCCTCTGTCATTTCGCTGGTTTGTTTTTATTTTCCCCAGAGAGGAGAAGTGGGCATGTGTGTGGCAGGTGAAAAGTGCGGATCCTGTTTCAGTCTTAGAAAGAAACATGATCCGCACTTTTCACCCAGTTCCATTAAGAATCCTTTGCTTCATCTGATGGGAATCCACCACGGTTCTCTAGACCCCTCCATGCATGGGCCCAGAAAACTGCCTGGTTCCAAGAAGTATTCCACAGAGCTTTTGAAATAACCACTACGTTGAGATTTATTTGCCAGTTTTTTCAGCACCTTTCACCATAATTTTCATAAGGTTCGTCTCTTCCTCCTTAATCTCGAGATGGCTGCCATGGACAAAACTATGCTGAGGCCTACCTCACTTGGTGTGGCCGATACTTGGTACTGGAGACTGGCAGGATTACATTCTTTTAAGTATCATTCCACCATCCTTTCTCCACTATTTTAAAAGCCAGAGCACCTTTCTGCAGTTAGAATAACAAGGATTCGCTGGAGGGGACGTTTTGATGTGGCATCTGGGGGGCTGGTGGGGTAAGCCCTCTGTCAATTCTATCGTTTGTTTTTATTATCCCCAGAGAGGAGAAGTGGGCATGTGTGTGGCAGGTGAAAAGTGCGGATCCTGTTTCAGAGACTGAAACAGGATCCGCACTTTTCAGCCTGTTCCTTTAAGAATCCTTTGATTCATCAGCTGGGAATCCACCATGGTTCTCTAGACCCCTCGATGCCTGGGCACAGGTAACAGGCTTCTTCCAGGAAGTATGCTGCAGAGCTTTTGAATTAACCAGTACGTTGAGAATTATTTGCCAGTTTTTGCAGCACGTTTCACCATAATTGTGATAAAGTTTGTATGTGCCTCCTTAAACACAAGATGGCTGCCACAGACATAACTATGCTGAGGCGTAGCTCACTTGGTGTTGCTGATCCTTGCTACTGGAGACTGACAAGAAGTAGCATTCCACAATCCTTTCTCCATTATTTTAAAAGGCAGAGCACCTTTTGCCAGATAGCATAATAATGAGTCACTGGAGGGGAGGTTTTCGTGTGGAGTCCGGGGGGATGTGTGGACAGGCCCACTGTCAGTCCAGCAGTTTGTTTTTATTATCCCAAGAGAGGAGAAATAGGCATGTATGTGGCAGGTAAAAAGTGCGGATCCTGTTTCAGTGTTAGACTGAAACAGGATCCGCAATTTACAGCCCATTCCTTTAAGAATCCTTTGCTTCATCAGCTGAGAATCCACAATGTTTCTCTAGACCCCTCCATACTGGAGCCTGGCAAAAAGCCATTGTTTGAAGTATCATTCCACCATGATTTCACCATTATTTTTAGAGACAGAGCACCTTTCGTCAGTTGGCATAAGAATGAGTCGATGGAGGGGACGTTTCTGTGGGGGTTCCGAGGTGGGGAGGGGGCCAGGCCTTATGTCAATCCGGTGGTTTGGTTTTATTATCCCTAGAGTGGAGAAGTAGGCATGCGTTTTACAGGGGAAATGTGCGGATCCTGTTTCAGTCTTAGACAGAAACAGGATCCGCAGTTTACAACCCGTTCCTTTAATAATCCTTTGCTTCATCAGCTGGGAATCCACCATGGTTCTCTAGACTCCTCTATGCGTGGGCACACTTAGCTGGCTCGTCCAAGAATTATGCAGCAGAGCTTTTGAAATAACCACTACGATGAGAATTATTTGCCAGTTTTTGCTGCACCATTCACCATAATTGTTATAAGGTTCATCTCTGCCTCCGTAAACCCAAGCTGGCTGCCACGGAAAAAACTATGCTGAGGCCTAGCTCACTTGGTGTTGCTGATACTTGTTACTGGAGCCTGGCAAGAAGCCCTTTTTTAAGCACCATTCCACAATCCTTTCTCCATTATTTTAAAAGGCAGAGCTTCTTTCGCTTGTTAGCATAAGGATGAGTCGCTGCAGGGCACATTTTGTGTGGGGTGTCCGGAGGGGGCGGGGGGCAGGCCTTCTGTCAGTCCTGTGCTTTGTTGTTATTATGCCCAGAGAGGAGAAGTGGGCATGTGTGTGGCAGGTAAAAAGTGCAGATCCCGTTTCAGTCTTAGACTGAAACGGGATCCGCAATGTTCAGCCCTTTCCTTTAAGAATACTTTGATTCATCAGCTGGGAATCCACCATGGTTCTCTAGACCCCTTTATGCGTGGGCCCAGATAACTGGCTGGTTCCAAGAAGTATGCCGCAGAACTTATGAAATAACCACTACGTTGAGAATTATTTGCAGTTTTTTCAGCACCTTTCACCATAACTGTGATAAAGTTTGTCTATGCCTCCTTAAATCCAAGAAGGCTGCTACCGCCAAAACTATGCTGAGGCCTAACTCACTTAGTGTTGCCGATACATTTTACTGGAGCCTGGAAAGAAGCCAGTCTTTTAAGGATAATTCCACCATTCTTTCTCCATTATTTTAAAAGGCAGAGCACCTTTTGCCAGTTATTATAAGAATGAGTCACTGGAAAGGATGTTTTTGTGTGGGGTCGGGTGGGGTGTGGGGCGGCAGGCCCTCTGTCAGTCTGGTGGTTTGTTTTTATTATGCCCAGAGAGCAGAAGTGGGCATGTGTGTGGCAGGTGAAAAGTGCATATCCTGTTTCAGCCTTAGACTGAACCAGGATCCACACTCTTCAGCCCGTTCTTTGAGTCGTCAGCTGGGAATCCACCAAGGTTCTCTAGACCCCTCTATGTTTGGGGCCAGGTAACTGACTAGTTCCAACAAGTATGCCACAGAGCTTTTATACTAACCGCTACGTTGAGAATTTTTTGCAGCACATTTCACCATAATCGTAATAAGGCTCGTCTGTACCTCCTTAAAACAAAGAAGGCTTCCATGGACATAACTATGCTGACGCCTAGCTCCCTTGGTGTTGCCTATACTTGTTACTGGAGCCTGGCAAGAAGCCATTCTTTTAAGTATCATTCCACCATCCTTTCTCCATTATTTTAAAAGGCAGAGCACCTTTCGCCAGTTAGCATAAGAATGAGTCGCTGTAGGGGACGTTTTGTGTGGGGTTTGGGTTGGTTGGGGGGAGGCCCTCTGTCAGTCCGGTGGTTTGTTTTTATTATTCCCAGAGAGGAGAAGTCGTCATGTGTGTGACAGGTCAAAAGTTCGGATGCAGTCTTAGACTGAAACAGGATCTGCACTTTAAAGCCCGTTCCTTTAAGAATCCTTTGATTCACCAGCTGGTAATCGACCATGGTTTCTTAGACCCCTCTATGCGTGGGCTAATGTAAGTTTCTAGTTCCAAGAAGTATGCCGCAGAGCTTTTAAAGTAACCGCTATGTTGAGAATTATTTGCCAGTTTTTGCAGCACCTTTCACCATAATTTTGATAAGGTTCGTCTGTACCTCCTTAAACCAAAGATGGGTTCCATGGACATAACTATGCTGATGCCTAGATCTCTTGGTGTTGCCGATACTTGTTTCTGGAGCCTGGCAAGAAGTCATTCTTTTAAGTATCATTCCACCATCCTTTCTCCATTATTTTAAAAGGCAGAGCACCTTTTGCCAGTTAGCATAAGAATGAGTCACTGGAAAGGATGTTTTTGTACTGTGTCGGGTGGGGTGTGGGGCGGCAGGCCCTCTGTGAGTCTGGTGGTTTGTTTTTATTATGCCCAGAGAGGAGAAGTGGGCATGTGTGTGGCAGGTGAAAAGTGCGGATCCTGTTTCAGCCTTAGACTGAAACAGGATCCGCACTCTTCAGCCCGTTCCTTTGATTCGTCACCTTGGAATCCACCATGGTTCTCTAGACCCCTCTATGTGTGGGCCCAGGTAACTGGATAGTTCCAGGAAGTATGCCAGAGAGCTTTTGAAATAAGCACTACGTTGAAAATTATTTGCCAATTTTTGCAGCACCTTTCAACATAAGTGTGATAAGGTTCGTCTTGCCTTTTTAAACCCAAGATGGCTGCCACAGAGAAAACTATGCTGAGGCCTAGCTCACTTGCTTTTGACGATACTTGTTACTGGAGCCTGGAAGGAGACCATTCTTTTAAGTATCATTCCACCATCCTTTCTCCATTATTTTAAAATGCAGGGAACCTTTTTCAATTTAGGTTGTGGAGGGGGGGAGAAAAAAAAACTCCCACCTTCGGACACGTAGTGAGGTATGGAAGGAGAGGGATTCGAGAAGCCGTCAGCTGCAGAGCCCTCTGGCGGCGATGGCCCCTCAGAGGCTAAGAGTGTCGGGGACATCTGGTCGACCAACAAGGACCATGAGGTCCCGGCACGTCACCGGCGAAGGCATAGGTAGAGGCGTGAGAGAGCCAGAGGAGGGGGTTGGTGGTGGAGGGGGGGAGAAAAAAAAATTCCCACCTTCGGACACGTAGTCAGGTACAGAGGGAGAGGGATTTGAGAAGCCAGGAGCCACAGAGCCCACTGGCGGCGACGGCCCCACAGAGACTAAGTGTGACAGAGACATTTGGTCGACCAACAAGGACCATGGGGTCCCAGCACGTCACCGGCGGAGGCATAGGCGAAGGTGTGAGAGAGCCGGGGGGGGGGGGTTGGTGGTGGGGGGGGAGAAAAAAAAAGTCCCACCTTCAGACACGTAGTGAGGTACAGAGGGAGAGGGATTCGAGAAGCCTGCAGCCGCAGAGACCTCTGGAGGCGACGGCCCCACAGAGACTAAGTGTGACAGGCACATCTGGTCGACCCCAAGGACCATAGGGTCCCGGGACATCGCCAGTGGAGGCATAGACGGAGGCGTGAGAGAGCCATCGGGCAGGGGTTGGTGGTGGAGGAGGGGAGAAAAAAAAAAGTCCCACCTTCAGACACGTAGTGAGGTACGAATGGAGAGGGATTTGAGAAGCCCACAGCCGCAAAGCCCTCTGGTGGCGATGGCCCTGCAGAGACTAAGAGTGAAGGGGATATCTCGACCCCAAGGACCTTGGGGTCGCTGCAGGTCACCGGCAGAGGCGAGAGAGAGCCAGCGGGTGGGGGTAGTGGTGGAGGGGGGGGAGACAAAAAAAGTCCCACCTTCGGACCCATAGTGAGGTACAGAGGGAGAGGGATTCCAGACGCCTGCAGACTCAGAGCCCTCTGGTGGCGACAGCCCCGAAGAGACTAAGTGTGATGGGGAAATCTGGTCGTGCCCAAGGACCATGGGGTCTCGGCAGGTCACCAGTGCAGGCGTGAGAGAGCCAGCGGGTGGGGGTTGGTGGTGGAGGGACGGAGGAAAAAAAAAGTCTCACCTTTGGACACGTAGTGAGGTATGGAGGGAGCTGCAGAGCCCTCTGGGGCGACGGCCCTGCAGAGACTAAGTGTGACGGGGACATCTGTTCGACTCCAAGGACCATGGGGTCCCGGCACGTCACCGGAGGAGGCGTACGTGGAGGCATGAGAGAGCCAGCAGGTGGGGGTCGGTGGTGGAGGGGGGGAGAAAAAGACAAGTCCCACCTTCAGACACGTAGTGAGGTACGGAGGGAGAGGGATTCGAGAATCCCTCAGCCGCAGAGCCCTCTGGCGGCGATGGCCCCACAGAGACTAAGTGTGACGGGGACTTCTGGTCGACCCCAAGGACCAGGGGTCCCAGCACGTCACTGGCGGGAGCGTAGACAGAGGCGTGAGAGAGCCAGCGGCAGGGGTTGGTGGTGGAGGGGGGGAGAAAAAAGAACTCCCACCTTCGGACACATAGTGAGGTACGGAGGGAGAGGGATTCGAGAAGCCCGTAGCCACAGAGCCCTCTGGCGGTGACGGACCCCCAGAGCCTATGTGTGACGGGGACATCTGGTCGACCCCGAGGACCATGGTGTCCCAGCATGTTCACTGGCGTGGGCGCAGGTGGAGGCGTGAGAGAACCAGCGGTCGGGGGTTGGTGGTGAAGGGGGGGAGAAAAAAAACATCCCAGCTTCGGACACGTAGTGAGGTAAGGAATGAGAGGGATTCGAGAAGCCTGCAGCCGCAGAGCCCTCTGGTGGCAATGGCCCCACAGATACTAAGTGTGACGGGGACATCTGTTCAACCCCAAGGACCATGGGGTCCCGGCATGTGACCAGTGGGGGCGTAGGCGGAGGCGTCAGGGAGCCAGTGGGTGGGGCTTTCTGGTGGAGAGGGGAAGAAAAAAAAAGTCCCACCTTCGGACACGTAGTGAGGTATGGAGGGAGAGGGATTCGAGAAGCCCGCAGCCACAGAGCCCCTGGCTGCGATGGCCCCACAATGTGTGACGGGGACATCTGGTCTACCCCGAGGACCATGGGTTCCTGGCAGGTCACCTGTGGAGGCGTAGGCGGAGGTATGAGAGAGCCAGCGGGCGGGGGTCGGTGGTGGAGGGGGGCACAAAAAAAAAGTCCCACCTTCGGACACGTAGTGAGGTACGGAGGGGGAGGGATTGGAGAAGCCCACAGCCGCAGTGTCCTCTGGCGGTGACAGCCCCGCAGAGACTAAGTGTGACGGGGACATCTGGTCGACCCCAAGGACCATGCGGTCTCGGCAGGTCACCTGCACAGGCGTGAGAGAGCCAGTGGGCGGGGGTTGGTGGTGGAGGGGGTAGAAAAAAAAACTCCCACCTTCGGACACATAGTGAGGTACGGAAGGAGAGGGAGTAGAGAAGCCCGCAACTGCAGAGCCCTCTGGCGGCGACCCCCTACATAGCTCGGGCCTGGCCCCGCCGAGACTAAGTGTGACAGGGACATCTGGTCGACCCCATGGATCATGGGGTCCCAGCACCGCACCGGCGGAGGTATGGCAGAGGTACGGCGGAGGTGGAGGTGAATCAGAGGAGTGAGCCATCCAGCAGGCAGGGGGTTGTGGTCAGGGGTGGAGGAAAAAAAAAGTCCCACCTTCGGACACGTAGTGAGGTACAAAGGAAGAGGGAGTTCGGAAGCCCACAACCACACAGCCCTCTGGCGGCGACCCCCTCCATAGCGTCAACGGGGCTGGCCTGCAGAGACTAAGTGTGACGGGGACATCTGGTCTACCCCATGGAAAATGGGGTCCCAGCAGGGCAGCGGCGAATGTGGCGGCGGAGGCGAAGGCGGAGGCATGAGCGAGCCAGCGGGTGGGGTTGGTGGTATACAGGGACAGAAAAAAAATCCGACCTTCGGACCCGTAGTGAGGTACAGAGGGAGAGGGAGATTAGAAGCCCGCAACTGCAGAGCCCTCTGGCGGCGACTGCCTACATAGCGTCGACGGGGCCGGCCTGCAGACAATAAGTGTGACGGGGACATCTGGTCGACCCCATGGAACATGGGGTCCCAGTACGACACCGGCGGATGTGGCGGCGGAGGAGTAGGTGGAGGCATGAGCGAGCAAGGGGGCGGGGGCTGGTGGGGGGGGGAAAAATACTCCCACCTTCAGAAACATAATGAGGTACGGAAGGAGAAGGAGTAGAGAGGCCCGCAACCGCAGAGCCCTCTGGCAGCGACCCCCAACATAGCGTCGATGCAGCCGGCCCCACAGAACCTAAGTGTGACGGGGACATCTGGTCGATCTCATGGAACATGGGTTCCAAGCACCGCACCAGCGGAGGTGGCAGCAGAGGCGGAGGTGGAGTCGTAAGTGAGCAAGGGGGCGGGGGGTGGCGGTGGAGGGGGCAAGAAAAAAAAAGTCCCACCTTCGGACACGTAGTGAGGTACAGGGGGAGAGGGAGTCGAGAACCCCGCAACCGCAGAGCCCTCTGGCAGCAACCCACTCCATAGTGTCATCAGGGCCGGCCTGCAGAGACTAAGTGTGACAGGGACATCTAGTCGACCCCATGGAACAAGCCAAAAGGAAAAATAAATAAATAAGTCAATAAACAAAACTACGAGAGACAGCCAGGAGACACCACAAGAAAGAAGGTGATCTTCCCAGAGCCGCTTTGTCAGAAGCAGCCTTTTTCTCCACAAGGCGCATCCTCTCAGTCACCTGTCCGCCCCCCCTCCCCCCGTTCCCTGTCCGAGTTTACAAGAAATTCACCATCTCATCTCTCCTTAAGGAGACACCAACATTTCTCTTGAAAAGAAATAAGTGCCACCCGCACGAAACCCTAGAATTCAAAGGGCTTCATGCGGAAGTCTCTGGGCCCACACAGACATACGTCCCATCCCGTGAAAGCCACACGGTTCCTTCAGGAGCTTCCCCTAGATTTCACTGACACCCGAGACGGTGACAGGAAGGAAGGGGGACAGTTTTTCCCCCAGCAGGGCTTCAGGTCTGTGCATCGGTAGTGGGTTGGAGTGCATCTTACGCTTTCTGTGGCCTCTCACACAACCACTACCGTGACACACGTTCCTGTGAAAATTTCTCTCCCTCACGAACGCGTACCACATTCTGAGACATCAGGGGCTGCACACCCACGCAAACTTCTCAACCATTCTGAATAGCCGGCTGTGTCTCATCACAGGTGCGGTCCCGTGATGAATCTTATGGGTGGATCACACCCAAAAGGGTGTTTCCTCAGAAATGGCAAGGAAGCCTCCCAGGATAACCTGGATAGCAGCATATGTTCCTCCTCCTCCTCCGGCTCCCTCTCTTGTGTTCGTGTTTGTTTTCTGCAAATGCCAAGATGGGGCAGGGGTGGGGGACACCACGCCGGGTGGGCGAGCAGGGCGCCAGGTGGACGCCCACCACAGGAGGGCGCACACACACACACACCCCGGGTCATCACTCTGTAGTCCGCGTGAGTGAGGTGAGGCCCAGAACGGTGCTAGTAGCTTTCCAAGTGGTCAAAAAGAATGCACAATAACTGGACCGAGGCCTGTCTGGACACCATAAAGGCCCACTTGAAAACTTATGCTTGCTCGCTAGGTGACCGATGTCTGTGATTGGAAATACGTACCTTGCGGAGATAAAACAAAGCAATTAACTTGTAACTAAGTGTTTAAATTTTCCAGCTGCCTGTCGTAAAATTGATTGTGCTTGCTTAACGCCTGAAAGAATGTTCCTTAATTGGTGCTATCTGTTTCTGTAAACCTGCTCGCTTAAAGACTGTAACCAAAACGGGGGCCCGAGGCTGGTCCCGGACCCCACAGCTGCGGAGTAGGTGGTATAGTGTTGTTTCAACCGCCGTGCCTAAAGTCACGTAGCTCTAGCTTAGGCTAGTCTGAAACCTTCCTGCTTTTTTCGGCTCGGGGCCATTCTCTGTACCTGTACCCTAACAGGGCAGGGGGTGGTCGCTGGCCAGCTAATATGGACTCATGACTTGGCTCAATTCGGTCTCTAGGTTGTCCTGTCTCGCACTCCGTACTATAACAGATGCCATATCGGTTCAACCCAGCTCTGAAGGAAAGAAATGCCGAGCGTTCCACTAGCCAGAGGAAGGCAAAACGCACCTCTGCCTTCCTCTGAGGGCACGTCTGAGTGAACGGGTCATTCTCCCTGCTCGTCACCCCAAGCCCCTCATCCCGGACCCCACCACACCCAGCCTTGACCTCCTTGGCCCTGCCCACCAGGCCCCATCATGGCTTCTGGAGCCTGGGCTCGCTCTCTCTCCAGGCACTGCCCCCCGCCCCCACCCCGGGACCTGAGATCCAGGGCCTCTGTCTCCCAGGCCTCCCAGCTGTCTTGACTTGCGGACTCAGTGCCTGCTCTGCCAGAGAGACCTCTTGCTGCGGGGTGGCTCTCAGTGGCTGCATCTCAGCCGTCTAACGTGTCCCCCACCATCCACGTGGCCGCCGGCGTCAGGCTTCGGTGCCGTAGTGCCACCCTGCCTCCCTTCCGGGGGAATCCCACGCTGCCTCAGGCCCATTATGACCTGGAAGAGGCTGCACCTGTGGGGTCTGCCCATTTCCACTACCCCCCCCCACACACGTCACCCCTCGGTCCCCCCATAGGGGTTAGGAAGAAGGCAACACTTCCTGGTACAAGGGTTGAACTGAAGGGGCGAGTGAGTGGCCACCTGGCAGGGGCATCGCAACAGATGGCTGAAGAAGTCAGCTGCCGAGTGCAGAAATGTCACGGAACTTGGGGTGCCACTGCCTTGCTGAGATAGGGCCAGGGGAGGCTTTAAAAGGCTAAAATTCTCCCTGCCTTTGGTACGTTAATACAGAACCCATGGTCCTTTCTAATTTTTGATTCCCGGAGAGGCAGGAAGTATTCTGAATGGCCACGCCATGGCTTTTCTAAATTGCCCACAAGGCCTTCTCCGACCCAGCGGGTCAGGGGTTTGCTTTGGTGTTACATCGTGGTAAAAGAGACATCCCACAGCAGTGACCATGTCCATCGACTCCGTCGGCGCTCTCAGGCTCGTAGTCCCACTTTTCAGACAAGCCTGGATGGCCACTCCGTGTCACTCTTTGCCAAATGCCAGCCACTCTCCTCCCCGCCCCGCATCCCCCATTTGGCCACCACAACTCTTCATCCCCAGGCGCCCTCTGGTAAAGTGTGCTCCTGTCTGTACACCTACTCCGTTGGGGGCGGGGGGGGGGAGTGGAGGTGGCACAAGAGGTGGCTGGTGGCCGGAGCAGGCCCGCCACCTTGAGTGTGTGGAACAGCGCTGAGGATTTCCTAAGGGAAGAAAGAGGGTGGGGAGAGCGAGAGAGCATCTCCTCCTCGTGAACCTCGCAGATGATTGAGGACAAACAGGCCTGCACGGGGAGGGGGGGGCGGGGAGGGTGCCGAGTCTGCACCAGAGAAAATGGCTTTGTGGGGGGAGTGGGAGGGGAAGAGGGCAGAAAGATTTTCTGTCTTTTTAAAACTTCCCCCAGGCTTTTGGAAACTTGCAGCCCGGCCTGCATCCCTGAGGCACGTTAACTCTTTGGTTATAACTCCAGGTGGCCCCCAGGGTGGGCGGCCCACAGAGTTCAAGGGCTTTCTTCTCAGCAGAGACGGGACCATTAGAACAGCTTACTGCAGTAATTGCCTGAAGCTGAGAACCAACCCTCCCTCCTTTAAAACCTCTGTATTTCTGCCTAGGCCTATGTTCACGAAATTTGGGGGTTTGAGACTGAGAAGCTCTACCCTATTTATTTCCTCCTTTGTCAGCAAAGTAGACTCTCTGTTTTCTTACTCCTCATACCGCTTGTCCTCGTTATTCGGCCTCGTGGACAAGCAGCTGAGCTTTCGGTCACAAGTCCACACCCCAGGGTGGAGGGGTCCAATCCACCCCTGTCCAGACCTGGGCCCTTCCTGCCTCCCTCCCGAGACGATCTGTTTGGCAGCCCAGCCGCCTTGGACTGGGCCACAAGGAGGACACAAAGTAAAGACCCAGCCCCCCCCCCCCACACACACACACGGTAGTGGCGGTGGGTGGCAGTTCTCCAAGGGTTTGGGGCTTTTCCTGAGGCAGGAGACGGAGGGGACTGATTTCTTTAGAGCTCCGTCCCCTCCCCCACGCGCTGTGCCGCCTGGAAGCGGCAGCTCGCGGGGCGGGGTCGCGGCTGAAAGCGGCTCCGCCCGAGAGAAGCCCGAGGCGGCTACGTGCGAGCGCGCATGCGCAGTCAGCGCAGTGAGTGGGGGAGGGGTGGAAACCGGCGGAAGGGCTCCGCCGGGGGCCCGGCCATCTGTGCGGCCAGGCTAGGGGTTTCCCTCTTGGGCCGGGAGCTCGTACCCCGCCCCCAGCCCGCAGGCAATCCCGAGGGGCAGAAGCACGACTTGCTGGGCACCTCCTCGGGCGAAGCGGTCGCGGTGGCTGGGTTACGTGGGGCCCAGACGAGTCTCTGGTTCTGGGAGCGGCACCTCCCCCACGCGCCTCTCTTCTTGGGCCTTCCCCCCCCCCCCCGCTCCGGCCCCAGGGGAGGGGAGGAGTGGGGGGCAGGGAGACGACCTCAGGGAGGAGCCAGACCAACTGAATGAAAGCTTTTCATGAACTCGTGTGTCTTTCCCACTGAAACACCATTTCTGGAGTCTATGAACTAAAATAAAATCTTAAGCCGCCCCCCGCCCGCCACCGCCAGCTGACCCGTCCCGTGGTTGGCCCAGGGAACCCTAGAAAAACCCTTAAACCTGAGCTGCTGCCCCGCAAGGACAGGGGAAGTCAGACACCCCTCCCTGATGGAGTCAGATTTTATAACAATGAGATACTGAATGTCCGACGGGCCTAAGGCCAGGCAAGACAAAGCTTAACGCATATCTAGCAGGCCAACCGTTTACTGAACTACAGGGCACTTGAGTTTTGGGTAAACTGTCCAGTGGCTTGTCTGTGATTAGCAGACCTCCTTACCTTAACTGAAAACATGATGCAAAGCCTTTAGGCAGAGGTTCATTTATGTCATCAATTGCAAATCAAAGAATCTTTAAACCCAGCTGTAAACCTGTAAACACCGCACCCTCCCTCCCCCGCCCCCCCCAACTGCCAGATGTCCTGCCTTTTCAGCCCAGACCAATGTACCCCTTCCATGTTTTGATTTGTGATTTTACATGTAATTCCTGTCTCCCTAAAATGTATGAAGCCAAACTGTAACCCACCCCACCACAATGGGTCCGCTTGCTCAAGGCTTCTTGGGCGTAGCTCTCGGGGCCATGATCACGGCCGCTGGGCTCAGAATAAAACTCTTTAAATTATTTTGCAGTGATTTGGGGTCCTTTTCCATGGACGAGTCAATCGTGTTCACATTATTTTAGCCTTGGGAGCTTTTTCTTTTCTATTATGTCTGATCCTGATCGCTAGCCAGGTATTCATTCATATTTTTGGTTGGTGGTGGTGCTCAAGCTCGTCTTTGTACATCCCAAATTGGCGTAAGCCACCATGAATATGTTTTACACCTTCCAAGAGCTAGCGCTTATTGCCGTATCATAACCAGGGCTCACAGCAATTTTTCTTTTTTTTTTTTTTAAAGCTGCTTCCACTTTCCACCTAGGTATACATACGAGTATACCCTTTAAATGAATGCTTGCATCGAGGAACCAGGAAGTGGTTTTTGTTGTTGTTGCTGTTGTTGTTGTTTTCCCCCAGTCATTTATCTGCTCCTCAACCCTCATTATTTATCTCACACACACACACACACACACACACCATCTCTGTA
Source organism: Eulemur rufifrons (assembly GCF_041146395.1). Taxonomy (NCBI): domain Eukaryota; kingdom Metazoa; phylum Chordata; class Mammalia; order Primates; family Lemuridae; genus Eulemur; species Eulemur rufifrons. The sequence continues at coordinate 460,640 of NW_027182825.1, read as the reverse complement.
GAAAAGCTCACGGAGATTGTTCATCCACCGCGTGCTTTCTGTTGACAGTATCTGAGACGATAAGGAGCACCATGCATTCTGTTCTAAGAGAAAAATTGCATATATCAGTATGATTATATTTTACTTCTTGTGTGAATTTAGTGGATCTCATAAAAGCTGATCTTGATTTTCACAGCAGAGAAAAGTGGGCTTCTGTTTTGGTTTTGTTTTTGTTTTTCTGGAGGGGTGGTGTCTTCACATAAGTGATCATCTTTACAAGTATGCTATATCCGAGAAATTTCAGAAAGCTGCAAAGAGTGACTTGTTGACAATGCTTGCATTGAATGATGTATCTGAATCTGTGAATCGAAGGGGTCAGCATCTGACCAGAAAGCACTGTTAGAGGAAGAGGGGTTTCGGGTCTTTTCCTAAATTGTATCTGCCTAAGGCGGAAAATATTTCTGTTTCCCTATGACATGGTATTTTCCTCACAAGCAGTGTTAATGGCTCCATATGTCTCTAGACTGGCTGCAGAGCAGAGACTCCATGGTCTCCACTACTTGACTCTGTCTGTCCAAGAATGGCCTCCACAGCTCTCCTCTGTGAGATATCCACTCTCAGAGGTGGCACGGTATGGTGGGTAGGGGGATATGCTGGATTTTGAAAACTCAGAGTTTGAACCCCAGTGCTTTATTTCTTAGCAACATGAACTTTGTCAGATCACATCACCCTGCTGAAGCCCAGTCACCTAAAGGGTAGAAAATGCAATGGATAGATTGACGCTTCTCTTCTCTTCTCCTCTCTTCTTTCTCTCTTTCTTTCTTTACTTGTGTCTTCCTCTCTCTCTCTCTCTCTCTCTCTTTCTGTCTTTTTCTTTTTTTTTCTTTTTTTTCTTTTGATGGGCCCTCACTCTGTTTCCCAGACTAAAGTGCAGTAGCATCATCATAGATCACTGCAACTTCAAACTCCTGGCCTCAAGCGATCCTTTCCCCCTAGGCTTCCCAAAGTGCTAGGATGCAGTTTTATTTTTATCTGTGACACCATGGGAGGAAATATCTTTTAGGGTCATAGGGTCAGAAATTTAGATCTCTTCTTTGAACTCATGGTAGCGGCTAACTGGGATTTTCAGTGTGTAAACGTAAGCCACTTGTAATTTCACCAGTACTCCTGTTACTTGTCATCTATTCAGGAGGTGAACTCTTCTTCCCCTACCATCTACTGTTCAAACGCGTTGGCCACAAGGATAATTTGAATATCAGATTCAGAGCACAAATAATTAAGGTCCTGTAGCGTTAATAAGTAAAAGGGGCCACACACAAACCTGTGGAAGTCTGTGTCCCTTCCGGTTTTTTTGTTTGTTTGTTTGTTTGTTTGTTTTTGGGTTCCCCCCTCCCCCCGAGACTGAGTCTCACTCTGTTGCCCGGGCTAGAGTGAGTGCCGTGGCGTCAGCCTAGCTCACAGCAACCTCAAACTCCTGGGCTCAGTCGATCTTCCTGCCTCAGGCTCCCCAGGAGCTGGGACCACAGGCATGTGCCACCATGCCCGGCTAATTTTTTTCTATATATTTTTAGTTGTCTGGACAATTTCTTTCTATATTTTTAGTAGAGACGGGGGCGGGGGGTCTCACTCTCGCTCGGGCTGGTCTCGAACTCCTGACTGTGAGCGATCCTCCCGCCTCGGCCTCCCAGAGTGCTAAGTTTACAGGCCTGAGCCAACGCGTCCGGCCTGTGTCCATTCTTTAATGTTGTGTGTTGCTCAGTTATGAAAAGGCAAGGGAACATAAAATCCGAGTTTTAGGGATGACTTATAGGCTCAGTATTCTTTTTTTTTTTTTTTTTTTTTGCCTCCTCTAAGCCTATGTGAATATCAAGGAGGGTAAAAAATTCAGTGTTCTCAGTTCAGTGCCCAACCAACCTCTGTTTCCAGAGTAAAAATTGAGCATCCTATTACACCTTTATTTCCCTTTGGTATGCTAAGGCCCAACTCGGCAGAGAGGTCACTGTTTATTCTCTTTGCTAAGATCACATGCGCCATAGTCTGTCTGCTTTGTCTCCTTTAGGGGTAATCATCCAATCTTATCCGGGCCCCTCACATCCTCGTGACAATAGGCCTCCTTGGTTTACTGAAATAGAAAAGACCGGCTCATCAGCAATGTTTTATCGGTTGCTTCAGAAACAAATGTTGTTCTGCTTTCTTTACTATGTTTTTTTTTTTTTTCCTTCTTTCTTCCGTCAGACCCAATCCGATATAGGTGGGAGAGAAGGTAACCGGAGCCTCTTGAAAAACCGAAGTGAACCAAAGCGAGCTCACAGATTCAGATAGAAATCAGGAGGAAGAAAAATTGAGAGATAACATGGATTTTCTGTCTAGCGGGTGTTCTCACACTTCAATTTTACCAGAAGCGTTAGGTAGGATGACGATGACGATAATTGTGACAAACACTATTCTCATTGGACAGATAAGGAGGCAGGCTCAGAGTGACGAGTAACCTGGGCCTAAATAGATCGCTAAGAAGCATCATAGTGTGTTCCTTGGTTACGCTGTTTTGTGAAGCTCAAAAAGTTTGGGGTGCGCGTGCGCGTGCGTCCATGTGCGTACGCAATCATAGGTGTTCTAGTAAAACGGATATGAGGTAGGATTTCCCATACCGTCAATGATTTCATGTCCTGCAGGAACATAATGTTCCGGGATCAGGTTTTTATTCTGCCTTCTGTGCCACATGCTCAACATGCCTGTGACTTTACAGCCGAGACTTGCTCAGGGGGAGCCCATTCTCATCTTCTGGGAGGTTCTGCTAATCTTTAAAAGACAAGGACATAGGAAGATGGTCCTATAACAACGACTGTGACCACGATTAAAGGCTTACTGTTTACCACGCGTGCTTCTGTGGGCTTTGCCTGCATTTGCTTTTTCACTCTGCACAATATCCCTGTGGGGTAGGCACCATGATTTCTGCATTTGCAGATGAAGAGGCTGAGGCTCAAGAGGATGTATGACTCGCCAAGTTACCAAACACGGAGTGTCATCCAGGTAGCCAGTCCAGGCCCCCCGGCTCTGCAGCCACTCTGCAATGCTGATTCTGAGCCTGACCGTTTCATCACTGGTGGCTCCCTGAGAACCTTGACTCGGCCCCCTTCCTTAGTTCACTTGGGAAACATATTCATGTGTGTGTATTTCTCTCCTTCCCTCTCCCACCCCCCCCCGTTTTAGTTTTTATTATTTTGAAAAGTGCATAGAACGATAAAAACTTTAAAAGTAGGAAAAAGCTTACGGAACACATAAGGACACAGAGAAAGAAAATATCTGTGTACAACAGTGCAACGCATTTGTGTTTTAAGTCGTGGTGTTGCAAAAGAGTCCAAAAGTTTAAAAGAAAGAAAAACAAACAAACAAACAGACAGACAAACAAAAAAAAAAAAACCAAACCACCATGGAAAAGTTTATGAAGTGAAAACACTTACAGTCAGCTAAGGTTAATGTATTATTGAAGAAAGAAATTTCTAAAGGTAAATGTCATGCGGCCTAAGTGTCCAGGGTTTATGAAAACCTACAGTAAGTAATGTCCTAGGCCTTCACATTCACTCACCACTCACCGCCAACTCACAGACTCACCCAGAGCAACCTCCCGCCCGCCCTGCAAGCTCCATTCACCGTAAGTGCCCTGGCCAGGGTGTCCCACTGCACAGAAACCTATTAGACTGCATTTCTTCCCATTACTATCAGTAGTTGTACATTTCTTAGGACTGTAGGCCTACGATACACCTCCAGGCATAGTTAGGGGTTGGGAAGAGGAGGGAAGAGGCCATTCTTCATTTATTAATTGGGTAGCATGGGGGCAGGGGAGGCAGTTTTCTCCTTCTCCTCCTCGTCCCCTTTCTCTCTTGTTTTGCTTCTCCCTCTCTTGTTTTTCTTTATTCCTCTCCCAGTTCCCCCTTCCATCGTCTCGATGGATTTGGATGAGACGTAGACATTTTCTACGTCAGGCCTTAATCATACCGAGGGAGCAGGAGAAAAGTAAGCTGCCTACCATGACACAATGGAATGGAAGTTTGTCAGCCATTGACTGCTGTGGCATTCCGACATTTAGCATCTTCAGGACATTCTATATTTCTGCTATCCCACTAGAATATATCTCCTCGATCACTACTGTGTGGCCACATCCCAGCTGTTTCGTGAGCCACCCTCAATGTTCGTGACAATGTAGTGTGGGGACTCCCTCCGTCTGGTGCCTTAAACTCGCACATTTGGGGTTTTGTATCAGGATAGCAAAGCGATCGCCTTTAAATAACCTGGCTGGCCATGGTGGCTCATGCCCGTGATCCCAGCAACTTGGGAGGCAGAGACGGGAGCGTGACTTGAGCCCAGCAGCTGGAGACCAGCCTGGGTAACACGATGAGACCTCATCTCTACCAACAAAAAAAACAAAAAAGAAAAATTATGGCGGGTGTGGCAGCATTTGCCTATAGTCCCAGCTACTCAGAAGGTTGAGGCAGAGAGGATCACTTAAGCCCTGGATTTGGAGCTTGCTGTGAGCTACAATCAGGCCAAGGCGGCCTGGGAGAGGACAGAGTGAAAGAAATCCTGTCTCAAAAAAAAAAAAAAAGAAAAGAAAAGAAAAGAAAAGAAAGAAAACAAGACCGATAACACAACACAACTTAGAAGACTTGGTGTTACCGAAAGCTCGGCCACTTGCCCACGAGGCCGAATAACGAGGACAAGCTGTTTGAGGAGGAAGGAAAGAGAGAGTCTATTTTGCCGGTAAAGAAGAAAATAGGGTAGACCTTCCCATCTCAAGCCTCCGAATTTCCCCGAACATAGGGCTAGGCAGAAATACAGAGCTTTTAATGAGGGAGGGAGGGGTTCTCAGCTTTAGCGATGATTGTGGTTAATTATTTCAATCGTCCAGGCTCTGCCAAAAACAAAGCCTGTGAACTCTGCCGGCCGCCCACCTGGGGGGGGGGGGCAGGGGACCACTTGGGAGTTTTAAGAAAAGATTTAACCTGCCTTGGGGACATAGGCCAGACTACAAGCTCCCAAAAGTGGTGGTGGTGGTGGTGGTGGTGGTGGGGAGCGTAAAACGACAGAACGTCTTTCTGTCCTTTATTGGTTTCTCCTTTTTCCCCCCTAGGTGCCAAAAGACCTGAGACTGATGCCGAAAAGAAATAGGTACAGGCGCCCACGTGCGCACACAAAGATATACGATCGAATACATCGTGTTGACAGTTGGGGAAACTGGAAGATGATGGGGAAGTATCACGAGCAACTTTGTATTTCTTCCAGGACAGGAAAATGGACACGAAGAGAAAAATTCATCGTTCTCGGCGTAGGATAAAAAGCCACATCTTGTTATATAATATAATTCATTCTGTGATTTAAGTTTTTATACGATATGATATTTGATAAGCCTAAAAAACAAGATAAAAGAGAAACAAACAAAAGGGAAAAAATAAAAATAAAAAAGATGACGGGCAGAGGCCTATGGTCCCGGCAGGAGGCAGAGAGCGGGAGGAGGGGCGCCTCCCGCAGACAACAGGGCGTGTGGGCGGAGACCCGCTAGAGGCTAGGGCTGCCCCGGGCGGGCCCAGAGCTGCGGGCCCGGGAAGAAGAGGGTGGGACCGTCCGGACCGTGCTCTCCTCCCCGCCCTCCACACCTCCCGGGAGTCAGCTTTTAAACTCCCAACATCACCTGACTTTCCGGATCCCGAGGTCTGATCAAAGTGGCCGCTAGGTGACACCCAACAACCGCTGCCGCTGCCGGTGTCATCCTGAAAAGAACGGACCCTATGACTGACGGGGGTGGGGCGGGGTGGAGGTGGGGCGCACAGTGGGTGGCCCGGCCAGCTCCCCTTCCGCCTCGGAGCGGATCGGATCATCTGGAACTTTATCCAGAGAGGAGAGAGTGCCCCTGGGTGTGTGCTAGAAGCGGGAGGGTTGGGGCAGGGACCTACCCAAGAGAGAAGTAGAGTACAGGGATTTTCAGAGTTGACCCACTCACGATCGTCAATACAAGAGTGGCAATATCTGTCACCGTGGAATGAACACTTGGTACCGAAGACCTTTGTCTATGCTGGCCCCCTATGCCTAGGGGGGGCATGTGGCCAGAATCTGACATCCTAAACGTCTTCGTAGAAAGAATTTGGGGGTGGGGGTGGGGGAGAGAGACAGAAAAAGAAAAGAAAGGGGGAAAGAAATGGCTGCCACAAAACTATCAGAACAGAGAAGCGACCGATAGGGCCTATCTGGTTAAGTTCTTTCCCTACCCAGAGAACGACTTGACGTAGCTGACGTCACTGCAGTCAGGCCACGTTCCGGTGGACACAGAGAGTCAGGGATAGAATTTCACGCTCGGCACTGTCTCTCGTGACAGCGGGAAGGTGGAGGGTGGCTGAGGGTTCTATGCTCCTTTATCACACACCGTCAGGTAGGTCAGGTAAAATCGAGGACAGATTTCCAGTGTTTCGAGAAAGGAAGAGCACTCGTGCAGGCCATCTATCTGTACGTGGGAGAGTGTCCCCGAAAAGTGGCTTTCAGTGCCGGGATGTGCCTAGGCCAAGAAGGTACACGATCCTGAGTGAGAATGGTCCGTCCCATAGAGTCAGTCGGTAGGAGGCCACCGGTCGAGACGGAACTGCCCCCGCCCCCGCCCCCGCCCCACAGAGCAGACAGACTCAGAATGGAGTCACTCGGTGCCAGTGCCCTGCCCGGGTGCCCCATCATTCAACCGAACTGGGAAACAGGTGGGCTTTCCGACCCTCGGGAGGGAGCTTCACGGCAGGTGGACAGATCAGAAGGGGCCCGGCTCCCTTGAGCAGGCAGGCTGGGGACGGTCGGTGGGGTCTCTTGACAGGAGGCACCACGGAACCGTTGAGGCAATGTCGGGGGTACCTATGTTGCGGTCCAAAGCTAGCATCTGAGAAGTCGTCCCAAAAGAATGATGGCGTCAACAAGTCCCCTCCGTTCAAGAAACGAGATTCATTTCTAGAGGAGGGCCACCCACGCGGGAGAACCGTAGGCTTCCTGTGGACATTCTCTTCAAAAGGCAATTCACTCAGCGGAGTGAAAATCGGAAAAATCGCTGTCCTCTGACGCAGCTGCAGAGAAAAGATGGCACCAAAATCAATGAAACACACACACACACACACACACACACCTCCTCCCATCTGAACGAGCACTCCGGACGGTCACATAGGGAGAGCGACGGGCTCTCTTCCCACCCTGTGGTTTTCTACCTTTCGTTGCGGTTTTTTCCCTCAGTGGATAGAGGAGGAGACACAGGGGGCTCAGCCGGCATGCGAGTGGGTTTATCATCCTCTGTGAGTATCAACACGCGACACCACCTAAGTGAAGGAACACACCGGTGTTTCATGTCATGTGGCTCAATGCCTGGCAGATATGAGCCTTTGCAGGCCTCCTCGTGATCGACAGGACGTCGCCTTGGACACGGACACATCTTGTCCCTCCCTCCCGAGGCGATAGGCGGTTCCGTACCTCCTCGGGGCCAGGGCACAGTCTGCCTAGGCACCTACAACACGTGTGGCAACAGCCTCGATGGCTCTGCCATGAGAACGAACTCCCGTGGCACGGGGGTGGGGTGGGGGGGCGTCGGGTGCTGAAGAATTCAGCTGAGTGAAGGAATGCCACAGGATTCAGAGTGCCATCGGTGGGCTGAGAGGCGAGCAGGGCGGGCTTTGAAAGGGTAACATTCTCCCTGCCTTCCGTCTCTGTGAATACAGAACGTACACGCCAGGCAGGGTGGCTCACGCCTGTAATCCTAGCACTCTGGGAGGTAGAGGCGGGTGGATCGCTCAAGGTCGGGAGTTCGAGACCAGCCTGAGCAAGAGCGAGACCCCCATCTCTACTAAAAATAGAAAGAAACTATATATCTAAAAATATATACAGAAACAGTATCTAAAAATATATACAGAAAAATATTAGCCGGGCACGGTGGCGCATGCCTGTAGTCCCAGGTACTCGGGAGGCTGGGGCAGTAGGATCGCTTGAGCCCAGGAGTTTGAGGTTGCTGTGAGCTAGGCTGATGCCACGGCACTCTAGTCTGGGCAACAGAGTGAGACTCTGTTTCAAAAAAAAAAAAAAATTAAAAAAAATATATATATATACATATACACACACACACACACACACACACACGTATATCCAATTAGCTGGGCATGCTGGCACATGCCTGTAATCCCAGCTACTCGGGAGGCTGAGGCAGTCTGATCGCTTGAGCCCAGGAGTTTGAGATTGCTGTGAGCTAGGCTGACGCCATGGCACTCTAGCCAGGGCAACAGAACGAGAGACTCTGTCAGAAAGAAAAGAAGAGCGAGAGCGAGAGAGCGAGAGAAAGAAAGAAAGGAAGGGAGAGAAAGGAAAGAGAAGGAAGGGAGGGAGAGAGAGAGAGAGAGAGAGAGAGGAGAAAACTATTAAAAAATTCGGGACCAGATCCATCGGTCGGTACTCAGAAGCGTGATGATCGGGTGTTCCCGAGCACATGTGAGATGTGTCTTCTCCCTGACGCCGCGTTTCCTCCACACACACATCACCCATCTGCCGTGGAAAAAAAGCAACAAAAAGAGAGAAAGAGATTAAGAAGGGAAAATGGAAACAGGGCAAAAGAGGAAGAAAGAAAGAAATTTCGAAAAAAAGAGACCAAAGTCACAGCGAGAAGGAAGAATACTGAGCCCAGAGCGACACCTAGTGACCACACCGTCACAAGCACCCTAGGGCCCCAATTCGCCAGAGACATCTGGTGGACCCCAGGGCAACATGTGGTCGACCCGGGGCCATGGCGTCTGCAGCCAATTCCCAGGCGGGCACACGAGCCCGGGGAAACTCATTCTCAGCGCGGGGAGGAGGGGAGGGGAAATAATAGCAAAGTCACACCAGATCCCTTTCTAGTTCATAAACGTGTTGATTGCGTGTTCACGCGCACGTGTGAGAAGGGCCTCCTGGTGTGTCGGCACGTCACCCGCGTGACGTGAAACCATGAATCGGGGGGGGGGAGCGGAAAGGCGGGCAGGAAAAGGCAAAGAGAGAACAGATAAAATGAAAGGACCAAAAAGAAAGTCACACAGCAGGGTAGGGGAGTGAGAGCAAGTCGAGAGACTGCAGACAGAAACTCCGAGAGGAGAGGAATGCTCCGGAGCGCCCCTCGCCCCGCGCGAGAAGCATAGCGATCGCAGGGTGACCCCTAGGGGCAGCGGGGCCAGAGAGACCAAATCCGTCCCGAAGCCTCCCTGTCAGGATGACGACCACAGACCAGACATCTGGTCAACCACCCAAAGCCCAGACATCTGGTCAACCAGCGAACCCATGCGGAGGCCGCATGCAGCAGCGACATCTGCTCAACCACTCAGGGTGCTCCCTGCCGGGAGGGTGTGTCTCTATGTGTGTGTGTGGGGGGGGGGGGGGAAGATTGCGATGAAAGTCACGCCAGGTCCCGGGATAGTTCGTGAGCGTGATAATTGAGTGTGTGTGGAGAAAAAAGGGGGCGGGGCGATAGGGAGTAAAGAAAGGAGGAGCGGGCGAGTGGAGGGGTGGGGAAGGAGAGGGAGTCGAGAAGCCCGCAACCGCAGCGCCCGCTGGCGGTGACCCCCCTCCATAGCATCGATGGGGCCAGCCCCGCAGAGACTAAGTGCGATGGGACATCTGGTCAACCCCAAGGACCATGGGATCCTGGCACCAAACCGGCGGAGGACGAGTAGGAGGAGGAAGAGGAGGAGGAGGAGGAGGAGGAGGAGGAGGAGGAGGAGGCGGCGGGGGGCTAGGCGGCGGAGGCGGGCTAGGCGGCGGCGGAGGCGGAGGCGGAGGTGGTGTGGGCTGCGGCGGGCGGGGGGTGGTGGAGGGGGAAAGAAAAAAAAAAATCCCACCTTCGGACACGTATTGAGGTACGAGGGAGAGGTTGTCGAGGAGCCCGCAACCACAGCGCCCTCTGGCGGCGACCCCCCTCCATAGCGTCGACGGGGCCGGCCCCACAGAGACTAAGTGCGACGGGACATCTGGTCAACCCCATGGACCATGGGGTCCCAGCACGACACCGGTGGAGGCGGAGGCGTTAGCGAGCCAGTGGGCGGGAGAAAAAAGTAGTCCCACCTTCGGACACCCAGTGAGGTACTAGGGAGAGGGAGTCGAGGAGCCCGCAACCGCAGCGCCCTCTGGCCGCGATCCCCATTTATAGCGTCGGCGGGGCCGGCCGCGCAGAGACTGTGTCACGGGACATCTGGTCGGCCCCCTTGCACCATGCGGTCCTGGCTGGGCGACGGCGCGACCCGCCCGGGGCGCACTGGGGACAGTCCGCCCCGCCCCCGGCCGCGCGGGGCCTCCCCGGAGCCCACGCCCCGGGAGGGGGGAGGTCCGGGGAGAGCGCGGAGGGGGGTTGGTGGAGCGGTCGCGCCGTGGGAGGGGCGGCCCGGCCCCCCGGAGAGTCACCGGCGCGCCCCCACGGAGGGGAGCCCCCTCGCGGGAGACCCCCGCGGGGGTGAGCACCGGCAGGGGGGAGAGCGCGGCGACGGGTCTCGCTTCCTCGGCCCCGGGATTCGGCGAGTGCTGCTGCCGGGGGGCTGTAACACTCGGGGGCTGGGCCCGCCCCCACACGCCGCCCCCTCCTCTCGGGGAGAGAGGGCGGGCGGCGGAGAGGACGGGGACCCCCGAGCCACCTTCCCCGCTGGGCCTTCCCAGCCGTCCCGGAGCTGGTCGCGGCGCACCGCCAGCGGTGGAAATGCGCCTGGCGGCGGCCGGTCGCCGGCCGGGGGGCGGTCCCCCGCCGACCCCACCCCCGGCCCCGCCCGCCGGAGCCCCCCAACCCCCACCCCGGGAGGGGGAGGAGGAGGGGCGGCGGGGGAGGGAGGGCGGGTGGAGGGGTCGGGAGGAACAGGGGGCGGGAAAGATCCGCCGGACCACAGGCACGGCCGGACCACGCCGTCGGGTTGAATCCTCCGGGCGGACTGCGCGGACCCCACCCGTTTACCTCTTAACGGTTTCACGCCCTCTTGAACTCTCTTCAAAGTTCTTTTCAACTTTCCCTTAGGGTACTTGTTGACTATCGGTCTCGTGCCGGTATTTAGCCTTAGATGGAGTTTACCACCCGCTTTGGGCTGCATTCCCAAGCAACCCGACTCCGGGAAGACCCGGGCCCGGCGCGCCGGGGGCCACTACCAGCCTCACACCGTCCACGGGCTGGGCCTCGATCAGAAGGACTTGGGCCCCCCAACGAGCGGCGCCGGGGAATGGGTCTTCCGTACACCACATTTCCCGCGCCCCACCACGGGGCGGGGATTCGGCGCTGGGCTCTTCCCTGTTCACTCGCCGTTACTGAGGGAATCCTGGTTAGTTTCTTTTCCTCTGCTGACTAATATGCTTAAATTCAGCGGGTCGCCACGTCTGATCTGAGGTCGCGTCTCGGAGGGGAGGCACGCGCACGGGCGCCAGGGGAACGACGGCGCGTCCCGACGCATGCACGGGCGCTCGGGGGACCCGAGGGGAGAGGCGGGAGCCGAGGCACACACGCACGACGGAGCGGGGGTGGGGGCACCACGGTCGACCGCCGCCCCCGGCCCTCTGGACGACGGCATCTCCCCCCCGGCCGCACCCCACGACCACCCAGTGGCGGCAGCCGCCGAGGCGAGTCACAAGGGCAGGCGTGGGGAAGGAGAGCGCGTCGGAGGCCGCGGGGACGACGGGACGGAGCACAGGCCGGCGGGCGAGGACCAGGGCCGACGGGGAGATCACCGGCACCTCGACCGCACCCCCCCTCCGCCTGACCTCGAGGGACACACACCGCGACACCCGAGAGAGGGAGGAGGTCGCGCAGAGTGGGGGAGGTGCCCGAGGAGACCAGAGGGCACCCCCCCAAACCAACGGAACGCCCTCCTTCCCCAGGCGCCTCGGCGGCCCCTCGGACGGACGGAGGCGGAGGGGACACGGCAGAGACACGGCGGTCAGCACCCATCCTGAGCCCCGCACCCAGGCTCGGGACACGCAGCACAGCGGTGGGCCTCGGGGACCCCAGGGGCGGGCGCGCGACGGCGGACGACACCACGGCATCCCGCGGGTCACCACCGGGGCACGCATCCCCAGGGTGCAGCCCCAAACGGGCAACACGGCGGGGATGTGGACCCGGCCCCCCATAGGCGCGGGGGTGCCTTTGGCCGGCGACGCCGGTGTGGGGGAAAGAGGGGAAGACAAGGAGGGGGCAGAGGGTGGCGGCCCAGACCGCCGGGCCGCCGCCAGGGGCATGCGGTGAAAGACGGCGACCCAGACACGACACCCTCCGCACACACAGACCCCCTCGTCCCCAGACCCCGCACCCCGGCGCCGAGCGACGGAGACACGCCGACGCGCGCGAGGGGCACGTGAACACACCCCCATCGGGCCCTCCCAGGCGAACCATCCAGAAGGAGGGAAGGCCCAGCCACGCAGGGCACAAGGCGGCTCCCGAGAGGATGGCACCGTGGCGCCCACGGGAGAAAGCCCTCCCGGCCTCTCTCCCTCGTCGCTGGCAGCGACGCGACCCCACCACGTCCACCCCCCACACGCCAACGACATGCCTACGTGGGGGGACGGGACGGAAGAGGAGGGGCGCACCACCGAGGTCTGCACTTAGGGGGACGGAGGGACCCCTCAGCGGGGCCCTGCGAGAGAAACCCCCAGCCGTGCGACCCCCGCGGGGGCCCGGAGGCACACCCACGGGGGGGCGATTGATCGTCAAGCGACGATCAGACAGGCGTAGCCCCGGGAGGAACCCGGGGCCGCAAGTGCGTTCGAAGTGTCGATGATCAATGTGTCCTGCAATTCACATTAATTCTCGCAGCTAGCTGCGTTCTTCATCGAGGCACGAGCCGAGTGATCCACCGCTAAGAGTCGTATGAGGTTTGATGGGCGAGGACCTCCGCGGAGGGAGGCCCTCCCTGGCACGACACCTTCCCCACCCCCACCAAGGGGAAGGGAATTGCCTCAGGCCGAGCCAGTCAAGACGACAGGACCAGACTCCGAAAGGTCGGAAGTTCCCACACAGGGCGCCCGGCGCGCGGGCACGGACGCCCCACAGGCGCCCGGGGGGGTTCCCGCCCCCGTGGCACGGAGCGCCGGCGCGGCGACGCGGCAACGGGCGCGACGACGACCGCCCGGGTCAAGCCCCCTTTCCCACGACGGCCGCCGACGACC